>NC_041382.1:8572826-8698919 GCF_002162155.2 Triticum dicoccoides | reverse complement strand
TACCCATGGCTTCGATCAGTACTGGGAACGGTCCTTGGGTCCTATCCAGGATATCCAATAAGACCCATGATAGTTCCGCTCCACTGTCTGATGACAAAAATCAACAATTTGTTCCTACCCTCTTGCAACCTATATTCTTATGCATACACGTTGAAACTATTGCACATGGCTTGCAAATGGACACTAGGTGAAAACTGACTTTTTGAGCTCTTAATACATCGATTCAATTGTGTGCTGAGGCTGTTTCGTTTCTGTGCATCATGATATGTCGACATTGGTGGTTAAAATATTGGACAGATGCAATGGTTTCATGTGAAAACGAGATTAATAAAAATTACCATCATCCCGTAATATACATTGAGGCCTGTACTTCCATTACCAAGGGAACTTACCTCAAATGATGTGTTCACTTGCCCTCGATGTACATAATCCAGCGTTTCCTTGGCATCCCTAATTAGGAACTCTCTTTCCTGGTCACTATTTATCTGTGATAAAAAAAGTTCAGAAAGTTAAAAATCAAACTGTATTCGAGTCCACTGGGAGTCTGATATATTACTTATGTTATCACTCTAACACAATACTCAACAAATCATATATACCTAAGAGAGTCATCTCCACTAACTTATTTATCTCAACATGCAAGCATGTCACCTTACCATACAACTATGAATGGGATAAGGCCCACCTCAACATGCAATAATGCATGGGAAAAGACCCATCACAACATTCAACTATGCATGGGCTACTCAGTTTTGCCACTAGAAATTTCAACTGCTCAAAAATGCCATCGCTTAATTAGACACATGCTCAAAAATGCCACTAAACACCATTATTGTGATCTCAAATCTCTTTTGCCATGTTATAATGACATAAATACCTATGAACCAACATGCCAGCTCTCCCTCTATCTCACTACAATAAAGTATGGGGCCCACTTGATCCCAACAGCATTCTTATTTTCCTATAAAATTATTCGCTGGGTTACTCCTGACAAGTGGGGCCACACATATCATTGTGAGATAGAGAGAACTGACATGTGGGTCTAGGCTTATTTTTGTCATAGAACATGGTCAACGGGTTTGACGTAAAAATAACAATGTCTAATGGCATTTTTGAGAAAACATCTAACAGAATGATGGCATTTTTGAGATATCTAATGGCATTTTTGAGCAAGCATCTCACGGATTGATGGCATTTTTGAGCAGTTGTAACTTCTAATGACAAAACTGAGTAGTGGGACACAACTAGTGGCATAAATGATAAAAACCCTATATTCAAATATTGTTACAACAATGCATAATCAAATATAATAATTCATATGTAATTTTAATTTTTGTTCTGATGTTATCAACCTAAATTTTCATCAATCAATTCCCACAACGATGTGCAGGGTATCCTCTAGTTCATCTAATACGCATTGCTAACATGACCTTTCCTTGCAGAACAAATGTGAATCTTGTATGTTAACGAGTTACTATCAGTCCCTGGTGTTAAAATTGGTGTAACCCTATGTATACTGGATCTTAACAATAAGCGCAAAGAATCCAACAGATGAGCTACCTACACCAGTCCAATTGCGTGAAAGCCAATACACAGAGAAAATTGCTAACCCCTAGGCTTTTATTCCCTCCCTCGCATTACTGAACAAGCACACATCACATTAATGCAGCCGTATGCAAATCTGGAAATTTGATGGAACTGTTCTTGGGAGCTAAACCGTGTCTAGAAAGCGGAAGAGGAGGGAAACAATTACACCTAAGATAAAGGGGCGGACAGAAAACCCATATGTTGCAATATTTTACTGCATAAAGGCTGATTACTAGTATAGTTAATTTTTTACCATTGTCTGAATTAATGAAGCCCTCCCTTCCTCCCTTTGGAATGAAAAATAGAAAATCATAGTAAGAAACAATTGTGCCATCATTAGTGATCACACCTTGTTCATCGATGACCCTGTGTGATTCATTGAAGCGCCAGGGACTTGTATTGCAATCTCCGTCTCATTCAAAACATTAATGATTTCCCCTATACTTGGTCTTTTGTGTCGATCTGCATCCACACAATTTAAAGCTATTTCGATGCATCTCTTTACTTGTTTGGAATATGGCTCCAACGCATGAACCAGCGTTGTTTGTAGCTTAGTGTTCCAGTAAGCATGTACCTACCAGTGTGGAACATAAAGCATGGGTATTATATCAAATATATGGAGGCATTATTAATGAAATATTTACTACTTATCTCAATAAAGAAGAACTGTTACTCTTACAATCTCTATGAATTGTTGGGGAGACATTTCAGCACTTCGAAAGTACGCCGTTGGTCCTGCCATTATCTTTATAATTACCACACCCAAACTGAATATGTCAAACTTAATGGAGATTATATAGGCGTCTATATATTCCGGTGGTACATACCCACTGCATGATAAAATGACACATTATATATGTTACTGAAATACATAGTTATTCTCCTACTTGTTGCAGAGTAGTGTGTGTCTATATTTTTTGAAATTCACATGGATGAGTAGGCTTACCGTGTTCCTATGTCACTTTTTGTGAATTTTGACTGTTCTCCTACGAAGAGCCTTGACAAGCCAAAATCCGCGATTTTGGGCACCATATTTTCATCTAGCAGTACATTGGCTGGTTTTAAATCCAAATGATACATAGGAGTTTGCAATTCCTCATGAAGATATTTCAAACCCTGACAAATTCCTTTAATTATTGCATAGCGTGTGCACCAATCACGTTCCTTAGATTCATCTGCACCAACAAACAACGCGCACCCTCAAAAACTATATGCTATGAACGATTGATTAAAGTGGTATCTTATGATACAAGTAGAACCCCGTGTATCTCATACCAGTAAGAAATTTGTCAAGGCTTCCATTTTGCATATATTCAAAGCAAAGTGCTCTCTGTGTAATGTCAGCCAAGACCAGGTCACCATTATAAGGTAGGAATTCTCGCCGAGTTTCATGACTATAGCCAACTAACCGCACAATATTTTTGTGTTGCAGATTTGCGAGATTGTGATACTCCTTCTCAAATTGCTCATCTTCAAGTCCTGGAATGTAATTATGAAGAAGCTTCACAGCAATCCATTCCTCATCTGTATGCTGTCCCTATTCAACATAGAAATCCATGCATGGTTTAAAGTTCTGTGTGCAGCTATATATGCAACATTTTTAAGCTGAAATTTGTGCATACTCATGTTTATTTATCTAGGGACCCATATTAAAGTCTCAACTCTCAAGATAATTTATAAGGATGAGGTCATGTTACACTCTGAATAAAAGAAAAACCTAACAGTGCAGAGAATGACGACTTATTCACCACACGTTTGTTTGTCAGCACAGACCTTGTCCAACTATATGAAATTGTAGCTAGAAATCTTGCATTGGTTTCAAACTGTACCTTATAAACATTTCCGAATGATCCAGCGCCAATTTTCATGTCCGCAGAGAAATTTTTTGTAATTTCATTTAATAACTGGAACAACATAACCCTTGGCACTGCACTTACATCGTCCATGTTATTCCTTTCTCTGGTAGAGAATGAACCCAAATGGTTACCTGAAGAGGAAAATCAATGTCTATATTTTACAGGTAGAACTGCTTTCTTTCCTAGTTGACCTCCCTCAAATGACCAATTGAGCTTGCACGATATCTGATAAGTCTGACTGATGTATCAAAACACAACGACAATATATGATACAAGGTTCTGTTTGGAGGAAGGAAATTTGAATGAAAAGCTACTAGATTGTCAGTAATGCTGCAATGGGAACGATGGAGTGAATACCTACTTGATACTTGCCTGTGGGGTGATAGTGATATGCAGAACAAGCAAGAAGTTGGAAACTGCTATGGAGTTCCAAATCTGCATCGGACAACAAAGATGCAAAATTTATGTTAAGATCCATGTTGACCCAAGTTAGATCTGAAGTTCTGGACACATTATATAGTTGGAACCAACTTGAAGCGAATCCAAGACTAATCTAACAGACGAGTCGAGGATGAAAATTGAGGTGAATGAGTTGGAAAACACAATACACAGAGTGCTGGCTATAGACATGTTGAACAGAGCTATAGAAGATTATTCAGAACATCTTGCGGCGGGGTCAGGATTCAAAATCTGTGGGGTCAAGCTTTAACATTACACGCCAGTCAGTATCTTTATTCACTAAAGAGCAATAAAGCTAAGAGTAAAGACCTGCTCAGCACCGAATATCTGAACCTGCTGGGTTGCTCGCGCCCTCTGCGTCTCGCGAGCGGACGAGCGGCGGCTCGGCGTTACGGGATGGCCGGCTGAGCAAGTGGCAACGCGGCTGCCGTCAGTCGGCAAGCCCTGGCTGTGGCTTGCGGCGCTCGCACGCTGCTGCCGCCTTCGCTCCTCGATGTCTCCCTGTCTCCCCGGCAGCCTGATTTGCTAGTTTGTATGAGGTAGAGAAATGGGGACTGAGTGTGCACGGGAAGAGAGAGAAAGATGTAGAAAGAGATTGGGGATTCGGATGATTGGGTTGGGAGAGAAAGCGAGCGGCGCTAGGTAATTGTGCTAGCTGGACTCCAATTAGTAGCAGTAGGTGTTGGTTTTGTGGCAGCTAGCTAGCCAAGTCCCGTGTCTGATTGGGTTACCTTTGTTTCCAGCAAGTTGAGCCACTTGCTCTGTCCATTTGTGCTCTCCAGCCGCCTTTATGAATGGAATTTTTCTTCACATGCAAACAATCTTGACTAGTAGCCAGCTGCAAGTGGATATACGGTTAAGTTTGTTTAAAAACCTAGAAAGTCTATATCTATGGCAATAAGACGAATGATTCCCTCGATTAGCTATGCTCTGATGGCTAAAAGCATATACAACTGGACCCCTCAAATCCCCCTATACGTCCGAGCAAACGGCCCGTTCACAGTCGGATCATGAAATTGACTCCCAACCAGATCCCTCAAACTCATCTAAATGTACGGACTGTCCGGCACCCCAAAACCTACCCCATATCTAGGGTGGCCAGGACACGTCGGACCAGCCCACTTTGGCCAACCCCATTCCCACAAAAGCCCAACCCTGGACCCCTAGACCAATGACAACACTCTCAACCGCTCCACTTGTTGTCTCCTCCCCTTCCTACCCCGGACCAAACTCTCCCCTCCATGCCCCCACCTCTCCCCACGGCCAGCCCCAGCAGCGAGTCGGAACGAATCATCTGCTGAGGGATTGTGGAGGAGGACAAGGAGCTCTGCGTCGTCGGACAAGGAGCTCTCGTTTGTGGGAAGTTCCACGACGTCCTCATCGTCCACCGGGATGAAAGCAGCATCTGCAAGCGTAATTTATCTGCACCGTCGTGTCGGCCACCTTTGCACCCACTCCTCATAGCCACTGTCTGCTCATGTCGCGTCAGGCACCTTAATGGACCCCACGGTAGATGCTGGAGTCTGAGGCGCGGGCGTCGACTCAGCTCGCCTGGGAGAAGGTACGAAAGGGAGCTACCAAATCTAGCAGATGCGGTTGTGCCCCCATCAACCGCTTGTCGCCCTATGACAAAGAGGACAAGCTCCTTCGTGAGGTCCTTAACCACTTGTTGACCAGTGCGGAGATGGACACCGCCCGCTGTCACAAGAACGCGCAAGCCTTGTAGGTGGGCATCAAGGCGTCATAGCAGATGGCCACTGAGAAAGAGGTGGCCGCGGCCAAAGCCTGCTGCCTCGCTATGGACCAGGTCCGCGCGGTCAGACGTCTCGCCGGCCCACCCTGCACCTAGTCCACTCCTTCGTCACCGACTACAGCTCCCCCGACTCTGACGGCCCCTCTAATGCTGACCCTACCCGTCTTTTCCACGTACTATAACCGCCACCGCCGAGACGACAAGGGGAGGGGAAGGTGCCGCGCTGGTGAATTGTGTCTTGTCATGTTTTTAAATTCATGTATATATCTATGTGATGAACTTTTTACCCTTTTGGTTATCCGAAGATAATGATCTTTTGGTTGTCCTGTGAAATGTGGATGAATCCACTATGTTCTATATATGCTCTTAATTAATTCCATGTGCATGGATTTGTATAGATTTGAGGGATGGTAAATGAGGGGTCGACTGCGGACAGGATACATGAGATGCGAGCCCATGTTGTCCGCGGATGTATGTAGGTGGCAAATTTGTCAATCCTGGATGTAGATACCCTAACAGCAAGGTATTGATTAAAAAAGCTAACTAGCTAGATAATCACAGTTAATTTACTATATGATGCTAGCAAGATGCCCCATTTTACTCCCTCCACCCATAATATAAGATTGTTTTTCAGGCTACCAAAGTTTGGAAAACAATTTTATATTGTGGGAAGAAGGGAGTATTATTTAACAACTACTCTCTCTGTCCAAAAAAGTTTGTCCCTCAAATGAATGTATCTTTTTTTTTAGAAAAGGAGGATGACCCCCGGCCTCTGCATCTGGGAAATGCATACGGCCACTTTATTGATTATTCTCGAGGACCTTACAAAGTACTACAACAATGTGCCTGAAGCCACCATCTTGGCAACATATGCCGCTACTCCTATCCAATATGATGAAGGGGTGCTAGCTGGGCCACTACCCAAACCACTCACCTAAGCCTAACATCAAAAGCCGGAAGCCGAAACTCATTCGGAAGCCCCAGCCGAGCCACATACCGGGTCTGGGGCACAATCTGATCAGACGCACTCGTGTGTCGTCGCCGCCATTTTCCACAGGTCTTCAGATCATATTGAGGCTTCTACCTTGTCTGGCCACTCTGCCATCAACGTCACCATGATGCCAGATAGCAACCTCCTCCTGCGCGAGTCCAGCACCGCGCATCGGGCGCCGAGTATCCACTGCACCACGCCGCCGAGATCCGTCGTCATCAATGTGCAGGATGAAGCACCGCTCCACCAAAAAACCGTCCACTGGACCCTCGAACCCGTGTACGCCTCCAAGAATGACGCCCCCAAGGAGGAAACCACACCAACGCGCCGCCGTCATCTGATCTACTGATCTAGGGTTTCCCCCGGAGGTAGCGGATAGAGGTCTGGAGCTTCTCCACGGTGAGGCCTTCAAGAAGGTAATGACACGAAAAAGTGCCGCCAACGCCGGTCTTGGCATCAAGCCAAGAACTAGGTTTTCACCCGGATCCGCTGAAGGAACCGCCAACCAGCATCGTGTGCACAGGTCGCCGCCGATCTGAGCCGCCACACATTGAGGTCGCGCTGGTCAGATCAGATCTGTCCGGAGGGCAACCCACACATGGCGCCGACCCAACCCAGGCTCTCCATGCCGCCAAGGGCCAGAGGCGCCGGGGCCTCCACCACGCGCAGCCGCCCTGCCACCCACGCGGCCCAGGACGGCCAGCACCGCCACATCCTGTCGACGGCGCGCGCCCACCAGATCCGAGCAGAGCGCCCCGATCCGCCGCCAAAACGTTCAGCCGCCGCTCCTCCGCCGCAAGGAAGAGAGGAGGGGACCGCCGCCCCAGCATCCAGCGCCACCGCGCCATAGAAGAGGCCGGAGGGCCAGATCCATGCCGGCGCGCCGTCCAGGGCTGACCTCCATGCGTGACGGGAGAGGAAAGGCATGCCGCTACCGGCAACAGCACGGGCTTTGCCCGGCGGGGAAGCTCGACGGCAGCGAGGGGGAAGGAGCAGGAAGGGGGTGGCGGCGGCGGCGGGGTTAGGTCACCCGAACCGCCCCCTGGAGAGCGACGCGGGTGATGTTTCAGATGATCAAATGGATGTATCTAGCATCAAGTTAGTACTACATACATCCATTTGAGGGACAAGTTTGGGACAAACTTTTTCGAACGAAGAGAGTACCTTACAAATATGTCATCATTAAGCCCATGTGATGCGATGCGATAGGGATAGGGTTAGCTTGAGAGTTGGGACAACCAAAATATAGTCTACTGCAAAGGAAGCCTTCATTCATCTGTTCTCAAGTCTTCAAGTATAGTACTAGTCGCTAGCTATTGATCTGAACGCGCAAAGGTTTTACAAAGTTCCACTTGCTCTCTCTGCCCTTATCTGATTGGACCAAAATACTATTAAAATTTTGCTTGACATGTGAGAAGGTTCTGAGTACTTCTGACCAAAAAATTGTTCAAGGAGATCCAATCTAGTGGCCGGCTGCAAGTGGATTTCACAATTTTCCAGCCAATTGAAAAGCTACAGATTTTGATCGACGCGGTTTGTTTGCAAAAAGGATGAAAATTCGTGCCTAAAATTGAACTGCAAAGCAAACTACAGATTCAAAGTGAAGGGCGCACCATACTTCCTCGACCAGTGCGGCCGCGGGCAAACATCCTCCTCGCCGGACTTGCTTTGTAGAGGTCGGAGAAGCGCCCGACTAGCTGCAAGGTCGTGGGGGCGCCAACAAATGTGCAGCCTCCGCAATCTTCATGCTCAAGATCTCACACCGCCGCGATGGCTTGCCGCGATCCTATCGAAGAGATCGGCGTGACGCCGCCACTGCCGACGGGAAGGAGAGACAAGTAGGCTCAATAGACTAGAGTCTTTTTTTAAGACTGACCACAACATTCCGGAACCGGATCCTCCAACATTCACAAGGAAAGTCACCATGCTATAGTGCTAGTCCAGTATAAATTCAAAAAGAAAAGTTAGGGACTGTTAGCAGGTTGTTTACTGTAGATATAAATAATTAAAAATTAATTTTATTTCGCCATCAATTTCTTTGTATGCAGTTACTATAAATGTACATATTAGATCATCAATTTACAAATTAATTTAAGTCATTTTATCCTTAATCATATGGATAGAAAGAAGGAAAGTTAGGATACTGTAGCTTCTGTAACATTCCTTATCAATGTTAGAGGATCCGGTTCCCAACATTCCAGGCCCACAAGGTTTAGGCCTAATTTCGCCGATGCACATAACTTAACTCATTTTTTTTCCTATGCTTCACTCCTTTGAAATTAAATATCCTATTTTTATGGTTTCCCTCCACTTTATACCTATATGAATAAAAGAGGACCTAAGTATCTCAACTAGCCGTTGTACCGCATGAACACAAGTATACACGGTTACTCGAATATAATTAGTAAATATTTAATTATGTTTGTCTCCTGACTATCTTTAACGAGATATGCACATGACACTGCTAAGAGAGTTAGAAAAGCTCATAACTCATGCATCAAGTTCCACAAACCTATCAATATTGAAGAGGGAAGTGGACTTGTTTGCCATGATAGAAGATGAGTCGCCTGAAGAGTTATATACTAGACACAACGATCTTGTCATTGAGATCGAAGGACACAAGTGTGACTAGATGAATGATGTCTTTGTTGCTGAGAATTGGATCCCGTCGATTATGCCAACTTATGCAAGCATGGTATTCCACACTGAACAACAACGAGATTAATTACCAGACACTCACCTCCGATGATCTTCTCGCTATGGTTTGTCACTCATAGGAACATGGCAAGGACCGTTGAGAATATGTGTGCTAATGCTCTATGAAACCTTTGACCCAAAGCCAATCTCGTGCAAGTTCAAGATCGAGCAGAGAATTAGAAGAAAATTAACCTACTCCAACGAGGAAGGAATGAACAAGATGACTCTCATAGTGAAAACATATGGCAAGATGATGGGCAAGAACAATGTTCAAGGGAGTAAGAGTTACTCCAACAAGAACAAGAAGGCCATTGATATGTATTGATACCATTGTGGCAATTTGGATCACTTCAACGTCAACCAGTGGCGTAGCCAGGGCTGGGCTATGCCCTGGGCCAGCCCTCGTAGCTACAGTACCTATGACGGCTACAATACCGAAAATAGCTACAGTATACAAAGGATTGTAGAGCCACATCCCAGGCCACATGGCCCTAGTATCCTGGGGCCTGGCTATGCCCCTGACGTCAAGCATGCTTTAAAGAATGACAAGAAGGAAAAGAAGGATGATAAGAGGTTCAAGAAGAAGGCCTTCTATAATGATGACAAGCCCTGCAAAAAGAACATGTAAGCCGACTTCATGTTATGTGTGATTTTTTGTAAGGTTCATTAAATTCATTTCAAAAAGAAAATGGCGCATGTGCCTAGGAAAACTGGTGCCGGAGTCCATTTCTTGGTTGGAAGAATTTTGAGAATACCTATGATGTGTGGGACCTAGCCAACAAAGGTCATACTCCAGTTGGGCCCAATGGTCAGTGCCTACCAGCAACGATGAATCGAGCCTCAATCTCCTGGAAGAAAATCTTATATGACCTGGTTGTACACACCGTCTCATGAGACCCCATCGATTAGATGACGCGTGGCTTCACAAATCTCAAAGCAACAAAGAACGCATCATCGTCTGCTTTGAGATTTGCGAAGCCACGTGTCATATCATCAATAGGGTATCAGGAGATGATACGTACAACCAGGTTGTATAAGATTTTCTCCTCCACAAACCACCATGGCGGCGGCAGCGCTGAGTCCACCGGCAAGCCGCGCAGCCGAGCACCTAGCACCGTTGTCGCACCTCTCCCGGAGCCATGGTGCTGGCTCAAGTCAAGTGCGGAGACAGTGGGAGGGGAGCCGCCTAGGTCGACTTCGAGATCCGCAAGGGATCACGCCGCGCATGGGAGCCTCGCCTACGGCAACCTACGCGGACGCGGTGCTCTGCCACTTCTTCGTTATCCTCGGTAATTTGAATTTAAACTGGTTTCCTTCTCTAAAATCTGGCTAAGTCTGTGGATTTTGGGGAGGCGCTACTGTGGGAAGGATCCTGGCTCATAGTAGTTCACATAATCTAATCTAATTCTGTAGAGGCATACTGTGATCTCAACCGAGAATCTGAGATTTCTCATATGTTTAGTCGAATGGTATATAATCACTCCATAAAATACTTTATATGGCCATGCCAATGCATACGTTTCTCATGTATCAGAAAATACAACAATAGTTAAATTACACAAGTTCTCCATCAAAATTAAATTGGCTATCGACGTCGCTTCCTCCCTGGCAAGGTACTACCATCATGTGTATCCTGAGCATGACTTGTAGCAAAACAAGCAAATGAATTATGAGGCGGTATCCTTGATTCCCATGAAACTATAATAAAGTCCCCTTTTGGTCTAACGGTAGGGTCTGTTAGAAGTTCCCCAAACGTCACACTTCGCAGTTCCTTGCTTGAAACATTATTTGTATAAGGTCTCACGCTAAGTGGATCCAAAGCAAGGTTCGTTACAACCACTGGATGGCCTTATTGTATAAGTATGGCTGGGTTGACACTGCTATAACTGGAGAGGTTTCTTTTAACATATCTTATTCCCTTGTCCAATATGCTACGCCAAAACTGAACATATCCGCGAACACATTTGCTGAGGTAAGTGAACATTGAGCATCGTGCACTAACATGGCAAATTCATCTGCTATCTGTACTAGCCGTGGATGTTCTTCAGGGTCTACACTTCCGAATGTCAGTGTCTTGAAAAGGTACCTCAACTCATCATAAGACATAGCAGTAAGGAAAATTGGTTTCACCAATCCAAATCGGGCTAATCTGTTAAGTTTATTTATGATGACGATCTTGTTTCCTTTGCCCATTCTTATGAAAAATGAGTGAATCTTTTCCACTCATCGTCATCTACATCAGAAGCAAACTCAATAACTACCAACATCATTCCTTCCATAGTCTTTCCATGGTCAAGTATTGTATCTCCATTCAATTTCATAATAGAGGAGAAGCGTGAGCGAGCCCTTTCGTCGCCACACGCATGAGCAACCAATGTTTTCTTTTCAACTCCAACACCACCTATGATCGGAAGAACTGCCAGTGCATGATTACTAGGAGGTTCGTTGTGCTGCAACAAGAAGCGCAAGAGCTTTTGCTTCTCAGTGTGTCGGCCGAACCTGAAGTTGTCAGTATAAAGATAAACATCGTATGGCCTTCGATACATGCGCTCGCATCCACTGAGAAGAACAATAAATTCGGCCATGTTAGCAATAGCAATTTCTAAACTTTCCAAGGCATCATGTGACTCAAGGCATGTGGCCTTATCATTTGTTGTTCGAGAGCGCTTGGGTAAATATAATCCGCTTCCAGATGAGTCATTGATGCTAACCTCGTCGAAGCCTTCGCTGTCTCGGAGGGCACGGTACCTCGAGTTGTCCAGAGCACCATATCCTCGCTACATGGCCTCTGAGAGCGTCTTGAGCTGCATCATCATCCCAGAGTTGATTATGTATCGTGTGTCTGCCTCCTCAACGATGGTGCCAGCTCTCATCAGCAGGTGTTGTAACCTCTCCAGCACCTTCTCCTCCTCTGATTGGGCATGCCTCAAGGAGTTGCACTTGTTCATCAGGAAGGAGATGAACTGGCTCACGAGTTCACCTACAACTGCAGACATGGCAACCTCCATGGCCAGGATTGATGGTGTAAGTTGTTGGCCGTCTGTGGACAAATTTAACTAGACTGGCCTCTGCCAAGTCTTGCAGAGCCTATTGGCAAAATAGAAAAGTCTCAAGGGATGATTTGACTACAGCAAGTGGGTTGGTGACACACGCATACTTGTCTAGTTTAATTAAATGTCCAAAGATGTGACAAGGAGAAGCCAACTTTCCAAGCAGCATGAAAAAAGTTGGCCAATATTTATAATACTCACAGTAGGTAGGTAGGTCCAAATTGATTATGGTTCCATACAAAATGTATATTTTATTATCTTTCGTGGACTCCTTTTACATTTTACATGTGAGGGAATTACTGGCATCACAATACCTTGCAGTCTACTCTAGCAAAGTTTGACCATGGAAATTGTTTAAGCTTTTCCAGATGAACTTTGTGGAGAAAGCAGAACACTTCATTGGCAAGGTAATGGTATGCGGTCTTTATCTTTGTCAGTGGTTAGTCTGTACGTGAGTAGTTATCTTGTGCTAAAAAAACTCTTGCATCTTGTGCATTCTTGAGATTTCAGGCTTGACCTGATGTTGATCTCCACAACGCTAAAACTGGAATGAATAATAGTATGATGTCTGGCACTGCAGCAACGACTCATGTGCCGCAGCTCAGCTGTGTCAGCAGAGAACTCATCATCGTCACCTGGACTCCCATGTACATGAGTACTAATCATGTAAAAACTATACCACCTTATATTTTAAAACGGAGGGAGTATATAGCTTTTCCGGTACCATGCATGGAGTTACATAGCTGATTGCGGGCTTATAAGCCAACTTTAGTTAGCATAAACTTTAGTAATGCTAGTCTGGACTGTGTGATGATGATAATTTGCACATAACTCTTTCTTGTTTTCTAATTTATGTTTCATTAGTAAGCCAAGCTTCTGACATTCTCTGTGACAAGAGAGTGACACAAAAGCTAAAAGGCAAGTTCTATAGGACGGCGGTTCGACCCGCAATGTTGTATAGCACTGAGTGTTGGCCGACTAGAAGGCAACATGTTCAACAGTTAGGTTAGCCATAGATACGCATGTTGAGATGGATGTGTGGACACAAAGGAAGGACCGGGTCCGGAATGATGATATAAGAAATAGAGTTGCCGTAGCACCGACTGAAGAGAAATTTGTCCAACATCGTCTGAGATGGTTCGGTCATATTCAGCACGGACCTCCAGAAGCGTCAGTTCATAGCGGACGGCTAAAGCGTGCCGATAATGTCAAGAGAGGTCGGGGTAGACCGAACTTGATATGAGAGGAGTCCGTAAAGAGGGATGTGAAGGAGTGCAATATCACCAGAGAACTAGCCATGGACAGGGTTCGTGGAAGCTTGTTATCCATGCCAGAACCATGAGTTGGTTGCGAGATCTTATGGATTTTACTTCTAGCCTACCTTAACTTGTTTGGGACTAAAGGGTTTGTTGTTGTTGTTGTTGTTTCATTAGTAAGCCACTGTACTGTAGGGCTACTGAATAGCAAAAATTACAAAGCTGAACATGGTTCCACGTGCACCCATGTTAAAAGTAATTTTGTAAAAAATACTAGTAAAATTTTAAAAATTCTGAAATTTTGGGATATCAAACTTGGTCAACCATTCTACCCATGATGTGAAGTTTTGTGGAACCATGGTAACCTTTTTATATTCACTATTGAACGTGGATTTGGTGAATATGGTTCCACATGAACCCCCTATGAATAGTAATTTGAAAAAATAATAGAAAAAAAATCTGAATTTTTATATGGACGACCGGTATACTTGCACATGAAGTTTCACAAAGAAATGACATCCGTGGGATTCTTGAAAAAAATGACAAAAAACTCTGTTTGATGAATAGTACAGTCCGAATTGTATTTTCTTCACTAAGAATACCACAGTGTCTATAGTAGCAGTAGGTTATCTAAGAAGAGCAAGAGGGGTTGTTGGAGGATAAAACATATAAGTTCATTGTATGTCAGTTGAGTTGGAGGATAAAACATAGATTTAGTTGAATTGCCATGTATCAAAAAATTACAACAAGAGTTACATAACAAGTTCTGATGTGTATCCTGAGCATGACTTGTAACATAATTAGGAAATGATTTATGAGGGGCTATCCTTGATTCCCATGCAATTAGAGTGAAGTCTCCTTTCGGTCTAACACTAGGATCTGTTATAAGTTCCCCAAATGTCACACTTGGTAATTCCGTCTTGATTGAAATATTATCACTATAAGGTTTCATGCTAAGTGGATGCAAAGCAATGTCTGTTATGTCCACTGGATGGCCTTGTTCTATACGCATGGTTGGGTTCACACCATAAATGGAGCGGTTTCTTTTAACCATTCTTGCCGCCTTGTCCAATATACAATGCCAGAACTGAACATCGAGGTTCCTTCTCAACACATCTGTGAACATATTTGTTGCAACAAGTGAAATTTGCGAACTGTGGATCACTGTTGCAAATTCATTTGCTATTTGTACTAGCCGCGGATGTTCTGCTGGCTCTACACTTCCGAAGGCGAGTGCCTTGAAAAGGTACGTCAACTCATCATGAGATAGCGCACTTAGTAAAATTGGTTTCACCGTTCCAAACCGGGCTATTCTTTTAAGCTTACTTACAATGATCATCTTGCTTCCTCTGCCCATTCTTATGAGAAATGAGTGAAAAATATTCCAGTCATCATCACCTACATCAGAAGTGAACTCAATAACTACCAACATTATCCCAATCATGGCCCTCCCATCACCAAGTATCCCCAAAAGGCTGTCTCCATTCAAGTGCAAAATAGAGGAGAAGCGTGAACGAACCCTTTCATTGCCACACACATGAGCAACCAAAGTTTTCTTCCCAACTGCGACACCACCTATGAGCGGAAGAATGGCTAATGCATGATCACCTGAAGGATCGTTGTGCTCCAACAAGAAGCTCAAAAGCTTTTGCTTTTCAGCGTGTCGGCTAAACATGAAATTGTCGGTGTAAAGATAAACATCATATGGCTTATGGGACATGCGCTCACATCCACCCAGAAGCACAACAAACTCTGATATGTTTGCAACAGCAATTTCTAAGCTTTCCAAAGCACCATGTGAGTCGAGGCCCATGGCCTTGTTGCCTTTCTCTGCTGTTGTTCGAGAACGCTTGACTGGAATGATTAAATACAAACTGCTGCTAGATGAGTCGTTGCTGCTAACCTCGTTGAAGCTGGCACCATCTTGGAGGGCTCGGTACCTCGAGGCATCGAGGAGGCTGTGACCTCGGTACATGGCCTCCGAGAGCATCTTGAGCTGCATCATCATCCTGGAGTTTGTTATGTACCGAGTGTCCGCCTCCTCGACAATGGTGCAAGCTCTCATTAGGAGATGGTGCAACCTTTCCACCATCTTTTCCTCTGACTGCGCATGGCTTGAGTGGTACTTGTTCATCAAGAAGGAGATGAACCGGCCCACAAGTTCACTTGCAACTGCTGATACGGCAACCTCCATGGCCGGGATTGACGAGGTAAGCTGATGGTCGGTCTTTGGAAAAATGTAACAAGATGAGACTGCCAAGTCCTGAAGAGCTTAGCAAGATATAAACTGCTCCACGCAGCCTGTTTTGTTTAAACAAAGAATCGCTGGACGACTGGGTGGGTGGGTGAGTGGGTTGGTGGCTGGGTGACCTGGACCTGGAGCAGTCAACTTTTCAAGCAGCATGGAAAAGAATGGACCGACCAGTATTTGACTATCTGTAATATTCATGGTTGGTCCAAATCCATTATTGCGCCTTGCGAAAATATATATTTAATCATCTTTGCACTCTTCTTGACTTCTTTTAAATTTTACACACGTGGGAATTTGTTTTTTTTTTCAGAAGCAGCGCACAAGTCATCGTCAAGGAAATGATATGATCGCAAGTGATGATAGGAACGACAGCTCCATGGTTTAGTAATCTTTTAGAGGCACATTTGCTCTTTTGGTTTCTTCAGAACCCAATCAGTTTCTCTGTGGTCCAATTTGCGCCAGTTCAGTCTTTCATTGAAAAGCGTGCAAACAAGGCACACCACTGATCGGTTGCTCTATGTGGTTCTTAATCACCGATTTGTCCTTTTGATATTTTACATATGAGACACCTCATTTCCCATATCCTCCATGTTGTACATCCAGCGGGTTACTCATGAAGACTATTGCATCCTCATCTTATAGAACAAATAGAGAAGTGAGCTCTTATTTATTTCAGCCTTTACGAATCTCATCTATTTTGAACAGTTTGTTGTGCCAGTTCATTTTTCTGCATCTATTTGAATTTTCAATCGCCTTTGCTTGGCTGATATATCTACAAACAATTCAAGGTCATTGCTTATGATCCATGATGCGACAAGTAAAAATAAAAGGAAATAGAAATCAATGCACGAAAAAACAAAGAAACAATTCAAGGCCATTGCCTGATGCATATGATACATAATGCTTTGCCCAGATAGAGGTGCCTTGCCGACGTGCATGGTGTTCCTCATAGATGCAATTTGCTGCTGCGAGTGGTGCTCTGTTCTTCGAGATCCTCGGTAATTTGAATAGACCTGTTTAGATTTCCGAATCTTAAAAAAATATTGTCCGGTTGAGGCTCTGGCCCTGGAATTATCCGACCCGGTGCCTAGTAGATTTCGTAATCCTAACCCTATCATTGAAATTGGCAACAGTTCTTTGTGGCATCCAAATCGAAACAACAACACTGCGCAACACAGAGCTTCTTATATATATACTAGATGACCCGTTTCCTTCCTGGCGCAAGGACCTAAATTTATCCGGAATTCATTATCCTAGTAAAAATCATCTTAGTTTAGCTGCCATTCACAAGCTTGAAATTTCGTCACTGTCTTTTATTTCAGTTGAGAATATTACTGCTTAAGTCTTACTGAAGGCGCAAACATGATTCATAACAGATATAACCATGATATCAGTGAGAAGAACATTTGGGAAAAAGGCCATCCCGGAGGTGACTTGTTTTTTGGGTGTTGGGGGGGGGGGAGGGTTACATTGAACTGAATTAAGTTTTTGCGAAGCAAGCATTTTACCTCGAGGAGAAGAAAATTCAGTCTGTACAACAACATAGTTAAGTATGAGAGAATATTATAGCAGTTTGATTCATTTCCAGTAGCACGCTAAACAACTTTTGCGGCACGGCACTGAAGTTAATAGGTGAGAGCAAGTTTCTGTGACTTGGAGACACATGTGGCAGAGTCAAGTAAGGTCTTCTTGTGCAAATTTTGACCTTTGTTCTACCTATCATTGTGTATTGGCCATCCAAATTTTTTTACCTTATTGGGTGCCCTTGAGGACAAAACTAGAAAGAGCGTAGTATCATTAATTGTATGAACTAGAGCATGCTAATTTTGGTTGTGAGTGCAGAGAGCTGGGAAAGTAGTAGATAGTGGTACAAGTAGTAGCCATCTATCTATCCAAACGAACGTGAATTTTTCATCTATCTATCTAAGTAGGATACTTTTTCACTGGGAGACTGGAAATGACGAATCATTCAGAATCTACTACTTCCATGGTAAAAAAAAGTGAATGAAAGAACTTCAACACAAACTTCATCATAAGACAAAACAATTGTGCCTGAATGTTTTTAACTCCTAATCCACCCACATTTTTGGGAGTGCAAAGTGCAACTTTGTCCCACGGAACAGGCATTGTACACCAGAGCAGGTGTCGTTATATCTAACCAAAAGAAGTACCTTATTTTTTTCATCAATCCAACCAATGAGGAGAGTGTAAAAGGAAAGAACTCATGAAGTAGCTTGGGATTGAATCTAGGATAATCGAGAGTTGGACCAAGCGACCATCTTTGGTGAGGAGTAGAGCTATCCGTCCAGTGAGATAGCGATCAAATGTGTCAATGAGGGATTGGAACTGGGAAAGCAGACATTTTTTTAGAAGTTGGAAAGCAGACTGGGGAGTTCGGTAGAGAGAGGGAGTCCGAGGGATGTTTGGGGAAAATCTCCAAGTCTTGTCTGCAAATCAAGATTAAGATTTAGGAAGGTGGTTTTGTGGAAATTCATCTGGAGTCTAGTGGCAGCCACAAAGCCATCCATAACTGATTTAAGTTTCTTAGCTGCATTTAGCATGGCTCGCAAAAGGATCAGCGTGTCGTCTGTGTATTGCAGGACCGGGGTTGGCAGGTTTTACCTTATCGGGTGGTGTATTTTGTCTTTTGCATGGGAGGAGTCGATCATTCATTTGACTAGGTCAGCGATGATGATGAAGAGTGAGGGTGAAAGCAGGTCGCCTTGCGGAAGCCCCTGTTTACAGTTAATCCAAAGTCCGGGGAATCCATTTATTAGTACAGTTGTTTTGCTCGTTTGCAGGAGATTATTGATCCACTTGCATCAATTTCCAGGGAATCCTCACTTGGTAAAGATGAGGAGCAAGGAGTCTCAGCAGATTGAGTCAAACACTTTACGGGAATCTAACTTGACCACTATAGTGGGGGCTTTGCTCCTGTGGCAACAGTTTAGCAGCTAAGCGACATAGAGGAAATTTTGGGAGGTGCCTTGCTTGGTGCATGCCACCAGACGGCCATGGCAACGAGGAGGAGGAGCATCATGGTGAGAATGAGTAGGTCTTGCATGGCTTTGGGCCGGTATTGCTCTCTCACTCTTGGGTATTTATTTGCAGGCATCTCTGTGCTCTAGTGATATCAGGGGGATTGATTGTGATTGGTACTCTCAAACTGCTAAAGCGCATATCATGAAAAGCGCCAGATTTGTCATGCCTAAAAATCCGACGTTAGATTTTTAGCGTTTCCGATAATTATAGCACTATCGATGCTTTAGCGGTGCTATATAGTATTTGAAGGGGCATCACACTAAATTGTTTAATGTCATTTAACGTGCTATTGCATTAATTTAACACACTGCCACTTCAGCTACTATTTGTCATAGCCCGCTATATAAAACCTTGATCGAGACTAGCGTTGGGAGGACCTTTAGTAGGTCTTGCTTGGCTGGTCTGAGGGCAGCTGGTACCTGCAGGCTTTCTCTTGTGTCCTCTAGTTACATCGTTGGTTATGATTAGTACTCTCAAACAGCATATACATATAGTACATTCTATGAACAAATGATTGGGATCCGCATCGATTTTGTGGCCAAATTAAAGAAAATGATGATTTGGACATTCGGCGTACCTATCTTCTCATGAGTTGCCCAGCTAGACATTGATTTCTTTTCTGAACTCAACATTATCATTTAGCATGGGGTGGAATCATCTTTGAACTCAACATTATCATTTGGATGTTCGGCGTACCATATCATTCAACGAAAATTGCAGCACCTCCTCCTGCGCCTGGTACACCTTCTCCACATTGGGGTTTGACGTGTATATTTGCCACCATCACATGTAGGCTATATCTACATCTATTATATTAAAGTGGCGATCCCGTGGCTCCAGCCATTATGCCGTGTCGTGTAGACCACTTAACATTACATCATACTAGATGACCCGGTTGTGCCAATGGCGCAAGAACCGAATTAGAAATAATGTTAGTAGTGCATAAGTAGGAGATGTTACTGGAAAGATAATGCAATGTGGATTATATTACAAATCATGAAATCAATATCAGAGAACCAAATAATGTCACCACCTCTGTACTAACAACCAACATTTTAGCATAAGCAGTATCACAAGAATGTTTACTTGCACATCAGGAGTATCACAATTACAACTAAAGAGGCATTGTCCTCACTGTTGTCTCTGAGCCCTTCACAAGGAGAGTTCCAAGCCTCGCAACTTCTTCCTCCAGCTCTGCACATGACCCTCAGTTACGAACCTCGTCCCTCAGCAATTAGACTCCGGTAGTTTGCAAACTCCCATTTCCCATTGCAGATTGATTTACATGGCTACTCTCACCAATGAGAGGACCAAGCACAGAAAAGATTCAGAACTTTTGGAAGCAAAATTTATAGAGCTATGAGGTCTCTGAGCACTTACCATGCCTAATCGCATGAATCCAACAAATTTTCCAACTCAAATGCTACAAAGACCAAATGATGGTGTGAGGCAGCTCACCATATATTATCGACTCTTACAATGATAGATCCATAGATCAGCGAGGATATTCATAAATGCTTCACCTAAGAAGGCCAAGATGCCATACACACAATTAGAGCCAAAACAACACTTGAAGCAGTGGAAATAGCCATCCACTTGCTGGAGGAAATAAATGAAATAACAAGCAAGAAGAAAGCAAAATGATGTCGGCAGTGTATCAAACAATCGTACTGAAATGATCAATACACAAAAAAGGAAGCGATCTCTAGTTGTCAACGCACTGAATTTAGCATATAAATGACATGGTGACTAAAATAATTACCTTAGATCATCTTAGGAAATGTTCCAGCAAAGAAGACAATGACTTTTCCGTATCACTCATAGCATGATTTTTTCAACTTCAAATCGTATGATACCATGGACTCTGCATATGTTGATAGGACATAATAATTAGCCACAAAAAACAGGGGTACGGATAACACATTGAAAGTAAAAGCAGAGAGCAAATTTAATGCTTACAACAAAGAATGGGCACAGATAACTTACTGGTTCATCTGCCACTACTTTATTATCTATGAAGAAACTAAAAGTCAAATGTACAACTAAATCAGGAATAAGAACACCATAAAACACTGGGCTTGGTCTGCATGCAAACCATTAATCTGATTGGAGATGGAAAATTAACCAATATTGTACCTCGTGCATTGGCACGGGTCTTGCCGATCTGAGCCTGGCAACAAAACATACCAGCATGTAAAGGAAGGGTTGTAGAAAAATTAAGAGAAGCAGATGCCAAGTAAACAAAAAGCATGTATCTTAGTCATCTCAATCATATTATCCATAGCGCTCCTCTAGGAATGAACGAGAAAATGATCAAAAATCATATGGCAAAGGAATATCAAGGACATCACAAACAACAACAATAAAGGAAACACTACGCATTGCTCTGAAAAAGGTCCCGACCCTGGCGGGCGCGCGTGAAGGGCCGACGTGGCGGCATATCGACTGCACCTGGCAATTGTCTTGCTATTGCTAGCCCTCATCGCCGATGTGCTCCTTCCTTAGTCACTGCCCTCGAACCTCCTACTTAGCCGGGGAGGGGAGGGTCGCGGGGCGCATGAGCCGTGTGAGATCGGCAGCTGCCATCTCCCACCCATTGAGCCGCCTACTTGACTGGCACCTGCTCCGCCCCTCCTTCGGCCAACAACGTCTAGGTTGAGCACTTCCTCGGAACTACTGATACAGAATTGAAAAACAAAGAATGGAAAATGCCTTATTAGCAACACATGGATACCCCCAGTTTATAGAAGGATAGTAAGCATGGAGATGAGTTCATAGACATGGTGCTCACGAGAAGGGCTGCTGGTGATTCCTATATTCTTCAGCGGAGGAGAAACCAAATTAAGAGAGGATCATCATGTTCTATCTTACTCGAGTGACCAAAAGATGATATAATCATTAATTAATTTGTGCAAGAATAATATTAATAAATTCAATAGTTTAGAAAGAGTGAAGAACAATATTAATCAATAGAAAGAGCGAAGAAATTACCTCCTTCTGTTCAGTAACACCGCCATGTACAAATCATATAACCTGCAGATTTCAAAAGAAAAACTTATGGCCTCATAAAAGTTGTGGCATAGTTCTAAAAAGTTGGATCGTGAGATTCAACTTTTATATAACAAGTAATTTATATAGCAAATTTCACACTCTATATTCTTTCTCATATCTTTTCTTAATGTCCCGTAACTCCATCCATATAGTTTATATAACAAGTATTTTGCACAAAAAATAGTTCACACCCTCAGATCATCACACTCTGTATAGGCAACAACAACTACCAGACGTACGACACAATCTGTTCTACTAAACATGTCACGCATGGCTGGTATTCCAAAAGAGAGCAGTCACATGTGAAGAAGGGTCTCACTCAAGGTCATCATGTTGTGTTCTGTTTCTGGCCATCAGTCTCAAGGATTCATGTTCAGACTCCAAATTCCACTTTCTTGTGTATGCACAAAGGACAACTAATTGGACTCTGCATCTATAGTTTTCTGCTTCAACATGTTAAGAAGATTCATGTCCAGAATCCAAGTCACAGCTTTCTTGCTTATGTAGAAAGAGGGAAAGACAGTAATGTTCCATTGCCTTCTAGATTTATTACATTTAAAAGCTAGATAGTAGAGCCAGTTCCTACAGGTCAACTAAATTCTACGCAAATAGTGCCCTGTAACCAGTAAACATACACAATCAGACAAAAAGAAAAACATGGACATAAAATTGTTGCACCCATGATTTCTACTGTATTTGTAACATCCATCCATTTATCTCTGTATATACATGAAAGCAAGAGTGATCGTCAAAATGTTTGTCCGTTCAACAAGCGAGCAGTTACTACAACGCTTCTATTGCCCACCCCTACTTAAATGTTTTGAAAAGGTTATGCCATAGGTGGTTCCGGTATGGTCTTTTAATAGGTTAATAAGTCATTTCTCGATAAGTTGATGCTTGCATGGTCTGTCCTGTGCACGGTGGGTTATTAGAAGACAAATATATCAAAATGAAGTGAGTATTAACCACACAAACACACACAATTTTGATTTTTTACATTTACTTTCCTTGTCATAGACCTCGTCCTAGATGAGTAGAGCTTCTGCTCTTAATCACAACAAATAAATCAAAATAAATATAGTGCTAATCGTTTGTATGTACACTCGCATACTAACAACAGGCCGCAATTACTAAATCCCAAAAATTAGGCCTTTTTTTTGCGAAGACCCAAAAATTAGGCTATGACTGAACCGAACTTCCAAACCAGCGTCGAGGGTCACAGAGATTCTACAAGATGAATTGATGGAAATGGAAACATAAAGTATGCACTGGCAGTAGAACCAAAATTTGCAAACCTGTGACGATGAAAAAAAAACTGAATACAACAAAGTATATCTCAGCCATGCCATCTGAAGGTTCTGAACCATCCAAATAAATTTATACCAAGATTATGGATGCATTCCTGTAAAAGAATAAGATACAGAAAAGGCAGTTAAAAACCCAGGTGCAGGTCTGTTTAAAATTCAGGGGCAGGTCTGTTTAAAATTCGGATCAATTCTACATCACTATTTTCCAATTCTACATCACTTGTTTGTGAATCTCCAAGGAAACAGACCTAAACTTTGTGAATCAGTATGTGGTGCATCCCAATATTATTTCTATCAACACGGGGTGCATTGTCAGGTAGTATACCTGAAGTCCAGAATTTAGTTAAGCAATAGAGCACACTTTATATGTATACGTACTTAATAACCAGAGTAGAATGTAAAAAGTCTATGGAAAGGGAGATAACAAACTAATAAAATACCTTGTCATGGCAAGCCTGTAAATACTTCCATAAAGCAACCTGGAACATCAAAATCCAACTATGAAATTCTTAGTGTGACACCTCCTAAAAATATAGTGCAGTTAACGGATCTAAACTAATAAGAAAATAATTTACTACATGCAGAAAAGATATTGTTCCATCATGACATCTTGCCAGTTCTGTCATGAGAAGAAGATGACCAACAAACTGTCAAGGGACTCTGGTTTACCATTACAAAGAGGCAATGGATTCAAAATGAACAATTATAGCATCAAATAGAGCAGAGCATTTGTATTTGTCAGCATAGGACATTGCAAGAGTCAGAAGAATATCATCACACAAGTACTGGAGCATCACAACACCGTCTACAAATAATTCTCATGAACTCTAAGGAAAGAACAAAAATTCTAAAAGAACTAAAAGTTGACTCTTTTGCGCATGTTCACGGAGAATTAGGTTTCCTGCTGACCATGCCTCGTTATATTATATTGCAACAGAAGAATAATAAAGATTTAGGAAATTTAAAATCAAGTATTACCATTCATTTCAACAGAAAACAAATTGTTGGTGAGCCAATATACATGTCTAAAATGTCTGTATAGTATAGATATTAGAGTTTATGTTAAATAGAAATTAGTTTCAGGTTTTTATTTGTCAGCAAAATGCCTAGGATGATCATGCATGTCTTAAAAATAAGAACGAAAATGATCCTATGTAGTTCTTTTATACAGATCAGAATCATAGATATACTCGTGCTTTCCCATTAACTCTCCCATCTAAAACTCGGTTAATTTGCCCACGTACAACAGTTTTAGAAGGGTCCAGGTCAGCCCAGGTTCGTCTCTCGCTCTGTGAGCCTGCTCAAGAATATTAGTCATCCATCGATTGTGGACGATATCACTACTTGATACCTGCCTTATTAATTAGTTCAAGTCTACATCAACAACCGCTACTTGAGAAGAATTAAACTCTACTATTAGCTTGTGCGTACAATGCACATTCTATTAATGCTACCAACATTTGCTATTAGACTCTTAAATCAGAATTCATGTTTCTATTTTCTAAATCAGAATAATGACCTTGGTATAGCAGAAACAAACACACATGTAGCTAGCTGAATTACCTCACAAATTTATTAGCAAGGTAGTAGCAAAATCTTGAGCTCTTTCCGGTTCTTGCCATGTTTCCACTCCAGCAATCCCTCCCTAGCTACTGCCCAAATCTTCACTGATGCCTGCAAAAAGTGTGCACGTGTGACTGCACTAAGACAATCAAATGAACAAAGTCCGACCAAGAAAACAAAACTTATACCAATAGTTCTTAATTTGCATCCAACCACGGCATGAATGATCTATCGATTCCAAGCATTTCAAAGATGATATTTCTTTTCTCTATTGTCAAGTAAGAACAGCAAACAAGAACACCAAGCGGACCGCATCAACATATCATCAAGGAATACACCACTCCAGGAGTAAAACCATGAACCTACAGGGGTCGCCAAAGAGGCGGTGTGAGAGGAGGAAGGCTCCAGGAAGGAGCAAGACTGCTGCAGCACCCGCGACAACAGTGCACGGTCTGTCAGGGGGCAAACCTTCTTGCGATGGCGACGACCACATCCTTTCTCTGTTCGCACTTCCCATCGGCGGCGGCCCCGTTGGCACTCTCCATCTGCGGCAGATCCATGGCCGGTGAGGCATCGCAGCAATGGCAAAGAGGCAGCTGCGGTGCAGGGAGTCCACACAACTCCACGCACGCGGTGAGCTCCTGCTGCTCGCCGCCCTCCTTCGCACAGTCGATACGAGGCAGCGGCGTAGGATGGAGAAGCTCCCGACTGGCAGCGCTGGGAGGGCACGAGAGCTGCGTCGGCCGCTGGACGTGAAGAAGAGGGTTTCCAAGTAATTTTCTTGTCATACTAAATCCACAGATGTGACAAAACTGCTCGAGTGTATTGAACCTGAATGTACACATGTGTGATTTAACACTAACTTTACTACAGATTTGATTCAGTTCATCAACATGAATTTGGTTGCCACCATACACATCAGCCGGACGATTACCAGATATATTTTTTTTGACTGGGACGATTACCAGATATTACTATGATTAGCTTTAACAAGGGGACAAACAATTTGTTAGTGGTTAGCTCAACAAGAATCTAAGCAATTCATGGCATTTATCTCCTAAGACACATCCAACAGTTGTGAAGAAACAGTTACATCAGGGTGGGGATAGGAACAAGGACTGAGAGAGATGAGGAACATGCCTAGTACAAATCCAATCTCAGTCCCTTTTTCTCATCGTTGATTACAACCGTTGCCATTACGAACACCTACAAAATATATGTTCTCAACTCCTGAATATCCCACGAGAAATAGCATCAATAAAGAACGATGAAACTGGACTTAAATTCAGAGAGAGAGAGAGATCACCTTGTTCTTATCCAAGCTCTTCCTCAAGATTCATCCCCTTATTTTTGTTCCTCAGATCTGCACACATATGTTTAAAAAAACAATAAATCAAAAACTGGGGAGGAAAGAACATGAAACTGGATTTAAATTGAGAGGGATGGAGAGAGAGAGAGAGATCACCTTGTTCTTAGCCAAGCTCTTCCTCAAGATTCATCCCCTTCTTTTTGTTCCTCAGATCTGCACACATATGTTTAGAAAAACAATAAATCGAGGAGTGAAAACTGGGGAGGAAGATAACTCTGGCCGCAGATGGGCAACCTACACTGGGGACATGTGACGACGGCCGGCATCCCCTGGAACTCCGACCTCGCTGCTCCTTCCCGCATGCCCATCGCCCTCATCCTCCCCTGCTCCACGCCCACTCCTTCAGCGATGTGGGCCTGGTCTCTCCAGCCCCTCCACTGCCGTACGCTCCGCACCACCGCCACGAAATCTCCTCCTCTGTGGAGAGCTCCCGCAGGCGCGGCTCCTCCTCCTCTGCATCTCCAAGGTGAGCAAGGAGGCCTGGATGGTGGTCGCCGTCGCCATCGTAGAAGCTCCCCTCAGACGAGCGGGGAGAGGGAAGGGGCGGCGTGGGAGAGAGAGGAGGGAGTGAGCGAGGAGATAAGGCTGCTGCGTTACTTTTTCCCTTTTACCCCTCGTTGATCTAGGGCTTGTTGCTTCTGTTACACAGAATTGGACGAGAGCCACGCCATTCTCTTGACCCGACCTGTAACGAGGCCCACTCGTCATTCACTGTGAAGACAGTCATGAACGTGAAAAAAAACGGACGGCCCACCACACGCCAGCAGCCAAAAGCGGAGCGACGGTAAAAAATCGGGCGGCCCAACGAGCGTGGCGCACGCGGTGGCTTCAGATGGGCGGGTACTCTAGCAGCTTTTATATGTTAGATAACCATTTTATACATAAACTCATTATCATGACAAAGGCTATACCACATCATATGCAAACCTGCAAAACTAAGTTAGACATCCTTTAATTGGTTTGGCAAATTTTAATTTACGTGGCTTCTAGGGTTTCCGTATAACACTAGCTACCTATGTACACAGTCAAGGCGAAATTCTTATTGCTAAATTAAATTTCAGGGTGTGTGAAGGAGGAGACTTAATTAAAAATCTGTAGCGCCACACTAAACTTAGTCAAATACGTATGACCCCCTAGAAGATATTTAATCTACATCACCCTCTTGAGTACGCGACGGTTTACTATTCTTGACTATGATGTAGCTAGCCCAAAGAACTGTTAGCAAATCATCGACAACTAGAGCCGATCGATTGCCAGAACTTTGTTCAAAGTTACATCATGTCACCAATGAACTGAACGAAGCAACACTTGATGGAAACATAGTAAGAACATTAAACCCTCACATCCACATGTGATCTAGATCAAAATATGCATCTACTCATAGAACCGCTCATGATGTCACTGTTAGGAAATGCAATAGAAAACAAAAACGATTCGCCATACGATCACCCAGGAACAATATGATGCATATAAGCTTTGGATCAACATTCATTACCGACTTCGGAGTGCAGCGAAAATAGACGAGTCGGTGTAGATTGACATTCATTACCAACTTCGGAGTGCAGCGAAAATAGACGAGTCGATATAGATTGTACTTGGAGTCTCTCGAACCGTTGATGATGATCCCACGAACCGCCCTCGAATAATCTCTCGAACGAAAGACCGAAAGCACGCCCTCCGTACTTGGTTGCAAGCGTACGGTCTTTACGATCCGGCAGCGCTTCTCCGTTGATACATCTCCAACGCATCTATAATTTTTTTATTGTTACATGCTATTATAGTATCAATCTTGGATGTTTTATATACACTTTCAAGCAATTATATATATATATATATCATTTTTTGGAACTAATCTATTAACTTAGTGCCCAGTGTCAGTTGCTGTTTTTTTTTGCTTATTTTTGGTTTTTCAGAATATCAGTATGAAACGAAGTCCAAATGCCATTATTTTTTTGGAGATTTTTTTCTGGACATAAGAGACCTTGGAAGCTTTGGGAGGGGATGAGAAAATGGAGCAGTGGCCCATGAGGCACCAGGGCGCGCCCTGGTGGCATGTGGGGCCCATGTGGCTTCGTTTGACCTAAGTATGCCTCTATAAATTCTCTAAAATCGAGAAACCAATAGAGGAGTCAATGAAATATTTTTTCCGCCGCCACAAGTTCCTGTTCTTGAGAGATCCCATTTAGAGGCCTTTTCCTGCACTACGCCGGAGGGGGATTCAATCACGAAGGGGCTCTACATCATCCTTGTTGCCATTCCGGTGATGCTTGAGTAGTTTATCACAGACCTACGGATCCATAGTTTGTAGTTAGATGGCTTATTCTCTCTATTTGATCTTCAATACAATGTTCTCCTTCATGTTCTTGGGGTTCTATCCGATGTAATCACTTTTTACGGTGTGTTTATTTGGATCCGATGAATTATGAGTTTATGATCAGATTTATCCATGAATATTATTTGAGTTTCTCTAAACTCTTTTATGCATTATTACTATAGCTTCGTATTTCTCTCTGATCTATTAATTTGGTTTGGCCAATTAGATTGATTGTTCTTGCAATGGGGGAGGTCCTTTGTAATGGGTTTCATCTTGCGATGCTCAATCCCGATGATAGAAGGGGACATGACACGCATTGCATTGTTGCTATTAAGGGTAAAACGATGGAGTTTATTCATACGTGAGTTTATCTTGTCTACATGATCTCATCTTGCTTAAGGCGTTACTCCATTCTTTATGAACTTAATACTCTAGATGCATGCTGGATAGCGGTCGGTGTTTGACTAATAGTAGTAGATGCAGGCAGAAGTCGGTCTACTTGTCTCGGACGTGATGCCTATATATGATCATTGCCTTGGATATTGTCAGAATTATTTGCTTTTCTATCAATTGCCCAATAGTAATTTGTTTACCCACCGTATGCCATTTTCAAGAGAGAAGTCTCTAATGAAAACTATGGCCCAGGTCTATCTTTTCTCATATATTAAAACCAAAAATACCTTGCTATGTTTTTACTTTATTTATTTTATTTTGTACTCTTGTCCGATCTATCTATCAAACACCATATAATTTAATGTTGCTCGTAACCATTTAGAGATTGACAACCCCTTGTTCGCGTTGGGTTGCAAGGATTTGTTGTTTGTGTTCAAGTGGTACTAACGAGGTGTTGCTTGGTTCTCCTACTAGATTGATAACCTTGGTTCTCAACTGAGGAAAATACTTATCTCTACTGTACTGCATTATCCGCTTCTCTTCGAGGAAATCCCAACGCAATTCACAAGTAGCAGCCGTCCAGAGCTAATGGTTGCCAGAGAATTAGAGGGAAGAGATTAAAACCACACTGAAGTTCTACTTATGAGGATTATAGGAACTAGCTCGAGCTCTAAAAGACGTTCTTCTATGCGAGCGCTCGCACTCGTATGACTGCCCATATGGTGTTCTGGCTCGAACGGTTTTCCCCTCGAAAGAGATCGACGCCCTTTCATACGAGCGTTGGCGCTCGTATGGGCGCTTATCCCAGGTATGCAAACCCTAGATCGTCTGATTTGAACATGAGACAGTGTTCCATACGAGCAGCCCCGCTCGTATGGGCAGTCGTATGCCATGAAATTTCATATATGCAGTCGCCGTCACAAGGGGATTTTCTTCTGCCTCCCACCTACGCCTCCATCTCTCATATCTCTCTCTCAAACACTAAACAAAATCCTCCAAAACCTCCGTTTCTTCGTGGATTTTGTTCGTTTGATCCGTTCATTTTCATCCTCGGTAAGTTTCTCCTCTGATCCATGGTTCATTTGCAAGTTTTCATGACGATTTCATCCTTGTTCGAACCCTAGATGAGCTGCAAATATTTTTATTTTTTCATTTGATTTGAACGTTAGGATTTGGAGTATTTTGTTAGGATCGATCTTAGGTAGTATTAGAACTCGATACCCACATAAAACTTACTTTTTCTATATTTTTTTTGTTTTTTGTATGAAATGATGTGGTCGGTGATCACCGCGGGGAAGAAGGCATTGTGCTCGCGTTCCAAGCGTGCCCGGAACTAGGAGGGCGACCTCCACATTGCCATGAAGGACTTCGCACGAGTCAATAGCCGGGGGATGATACCCACGCGATGGAAGTGTGACACGTTCCTGGAGTCCCAAGGGCTCCACAACGACTTCGCATGGCTAGTGGACAACGTCGGGCTAGAAGTTTTCAGTAACTTACATTACCTGACATACCGCGACATCACCGTCGAGTTCCTCAACACCTTCAAGCACACGCTCAGGGATTCGAGGGTGCCGGTGAGCTGCTCCTTCACACTCGGAGGGGTGCCACATTCGATATCGCTGGAGCACTGGTGCAATGCCTTTAGGTTTGAGAACCGTGGCGTTCTAGACATCAGGGGTGTGTCCATCACCGATGCTTTAGCAACTTGGGGCCCCATCTCCGTCCATGATGAAAAAACAAATTTAAAAATACTCTCGGATTTTATATTGCAATAAAGCATATGAAACATGTGACAAAATGTTGTACAAAAATAGAAAAGTATTGGATTAAAGTCAAAGGGGTGACATTTTAACAAAAATGTGTCACATGTCCTACATATATTTGCTCCAAGCGTCCAACAATCAAATATATGTAGATCATGCTACAAAAATTTCTAACATCATGGTCTATGTCCGCATAAAATTATTGAAACAAATTGACATGCATGATTGATGAGGTGGCATAGTTGCATGGATAGAGTAATGTGCAAATTGTAACTGATGACCACATATATGACTTGATGTAGCACAGTTGCATGAAGAGAAAAAATAGGTATGATCACATTCATGACTTGATGATGTGGCATGGTTGCATGAAGAGGAGAAATAGGTAATGGGTAGCAACTATTTAAGAATAGAGGATGTCATGTGCATTTTTTTAATGTTATCAACATTTGTTCGAAGTTCCACAAATAATTTTTATACACTGCGTTAGCATTTTCAGTTGCTCGATGAAAGCTTTTTGAAAAAAAAACGTAACAGAATGTTGGACTAGACATATATAGAATATTCCGAAATACAAAAAAAGTAATCAAAAAGAAAATAAATAAAGAAATGCAAACTCAAGGCAAACACGCGCCTAGTCTGCTTGGTGGGCCGAGCCACCGTCCTCCGCCACTAGCGACTCTATCATCAGGATTGCTCTAAGAGACCACAAACGTGCCCGTTAACATTTTTTCCAACTCATGGTGAACCTTCTTAAATTTTAATGATGAATTTCGGTTTAGATTATAATTATTCTAAATAAGTCAAAATATATAAAAAATAGAAGAAAGAAAACAGTAACGAGTGGACTTGCCTATGTGTGTGTGGCTGAAGTATGTGTGCCTGCGTGGGTTTGGGCCTGGCGAATTTTGGGAGCACCTGAGGCGACTGGACTCAACCGTCTCTCCGCTAGAGCTATATGTCTGGGATCTCCTATGTGACGCACCCTGCGTCAAGTTGCTGCCATTTTTTGCACAGGCGGGGCTTTGACTGGGCCGGCCCACGAAGACAACTACAGAAATCGAATGCGCACTTGTTGCTAAAAAAACTATACACGCCGTGTTCCTACCGGCTCAGCTAGCAATTTTAGCTGATTAAAGAGTAGCATCAAACGAAAAGTACCAAATATGCTGCGCAGATCCGAATTACTTTAGGAATTTCGAAAGCAATATCTTTTCAAAAAACGGAATGCTCTATGAAACACAAGCACTTTTCAAATTTGTGAACAAATTTCAAAAAGCTATAATTTCGAAAAAGAAGAACATTTTTTGAAAATCTTGAACAATTTTTTTTTAAACCAAAACATGTTTTTCATATTTCAAAACAAAATTTGGAAATGTGAACATATTTTTAAATTCTAGAACAAAATATGCACACGATTTTATAAAAACTTTTGATTTTTTTTTGAAACTGAAACATTTTTTGAAACTCCTGAAAAAATGAAAACTTGAACAATTTTTGGAATTTGTCATTTATTTTAAAACAGGAACATTATTGAAATTTTATGAAAAAATTGAACAAACACATTCCAAACAATTTTTGTAAAATAAGAACATTTTTTGAGATGCCCGAACAATTTTTTAAAATGCAAACAATTTTTTAAATACGAATATTTATTGAAATTTCGAACGTTTTGTAGAAACACGAACAAATTTTGAACTTTCCGAATTTTTTTCAAAAGAAACAAAAAAACGAAAAACAAACAGAAAAGGGAAAAGAAAGAAGAAAACGAAACGGAAAAATGGAGAAATGAAAACGAAAAAGGATAAAAACCAGAGAAGAAACAGGAAAACCGATAAAAGGAAAAAAGGGTGCCGAGCGGCTGGCTAGCACTCGCATAATGGGCCTGTGCGTTCTGTCGACAATTTGACGCAACGAGGTGCGCATAGGGTTTTCCATTCTCTCTCGATTGGAGAGAAAACAAGCACGAGATGAGCCGGCCCAACCACACGGAGGCCACAGCCAACGATAACATTTTTTTACTTTCAAATATTATTACAAAAAAACTTTACGTAAAGCATTTTTACAAAACATTAACCAAGCATTTAAAAAACTGTGAAATTTGTACGGAGAAAATGTTTCTCATGTATTCAAAAATATACAGTGCGTGTGAAATAGGTTGATCATGCAATTAAAATATGTTAATTAATTATTTAAAAAATATATTAAAAAGTATCCGAAATGTGTTCATCAGGCATTTAAAAAATGTTAAATGTGTATTGAAAAAAGGTTGACCATGCATTAAAAAATGTTAAACAAGTATTCAATTCATGTTAATCAAGTATTTCAAAAATATTAAATGTGTATAGAAAAATTGTGGACCATATATTCATAAAATGGTAATTTTGTATTTGAAAATGATAATCAAACATTTGAAAGAAAATTAAATATGCATAGAAAAATTGTAAACCATGTATTCAAAAAATGTTAAGCATGTATTTGAAAACGTTAAACATGTACTAGAAAATTTTATTAGATATATACCAAAAACAACATTTCGTATGCAAGAAAGTAGAAATGAAAACATTTACATTTTGGAAAAAAAATAAATCATGTATTCGAAAATTTAAACATATACATAAAATTTGTTTCTGCTGTATACAAAATTATCAGAATGTGCACTAACAGCACAGTTGATTCTCAATAAAAAAAATCACAGATCAGGTCTCTTTAGGAAAAAAAATCGATGATAAATCAATAAAAAAACAAAGCAAATGTAGTCATCAATCATAAAAATATTGGAAAATAATTAATCATCAATTACAAAAAAATGTTCCTGGTATATACAAAAAATGCGAGCGTGTGCTAAGAGAATTGAACATAAAAGTGAATATTAGAAAAGGTTGATTGTGTACAAAAAATGTTAATCATATACTTCTAACATGTAAAACATGCATTAATGTTTTTTCCTGATATACACCTAAAATGTTAAATGTATATGAAGAAAGTAGTCAAGAAACACAAAAATTAAAAAAATCATTTATTTTCAAAATGTTTAACATGTAGAAAAAATGTTCTTGATGTATAAGTAAAATGTACAATTGTGTTTGAAAAATATAGCCGTGGGTTGAATAAATAAGCAAAACAAAGAAAAGTTGTGAAACCCTGAGAAATTGAAGGAAGAAAGAAAAGGAACACCTTAGAATTAAAACAAACCAGAAAACCTAAAGAAAACCATCAAAATCCTAGAGGAAATGGAAAAGAAAATGAGGAAAACTAGTACTAAAAGGAAAAAAACAAGAAACTGCAAATAAATTGAGAGATAACAAAAACAAACTGAAGAAGAAGAAGAAGAAGAAGAAGAAGAAGAAGAAGAAGAAGAAGAAGAAGAAAAATCTGTTAAAGCCAAGAAATAAACGATGAAAATCAATGCAAAAACAAAGAAAAACATAAAACCAAAAAAACCATATAGAAGCAAAGAAAACTTATAAGAACCATGAAAACATTAATAATAAGGATGGAAAAATCAAGGGAAAAGAAAACCGTAAAGAAAAACGAGAAAAAACGAAAGAAAACGAAAGAAAAACGAGAAAGGATGGAAAAATCAACATCTACAAATTTCCTAACATCCTGAAATTTTCAAGTTGAGCTCGTATTTTGGAGCATTCATTTTCTCTTGCACACACGTCTGTAGATATCTTTTCATTGCTAATTTTTGCAGGATGTTAGAACAGTTGATGTTCATAAAAAAATCGGTTTCTTATTACTTTATTACCTTTTTAAAAATCACTGTTCATGCCGATGCATTTGTGCTTGGATTGGGATTAGAATAACACTATCGTACTTTTCGCAAAAAAAAAAAAGAATAACACCATCGTACTCTCAGACCAAAGGGCAGTTCGAATGTGTCTCATTTAATTTAACTCATAGGAAAGTTGGTGGACGCACGAGGGCATGCATGCACGGCACCGCGCCAGAACAAGACGCCGCCTCCCTACCGACGCACGACGCCATGTCGATCTCAAGAAGCTGGCCGCCGGCCGGCCAGCCGGTGGCGCGATGTCCGCGCCGCAGCTCTTACCCTGCAGCCTGCAACTGCATGCATGCCTAATGCCTTATCGGGGACGAAGCCGTACAATACACTCCGTGTACTACTTTCTGCCGACGCACGTCGCCATGAATGAAAGCTGCAAGCTGCCGGCAGTGCGTGTGCCGTGCGACGTGTGGTAGCTTGCCTGGCCACAAACTTCGCTGACTGATGATACTGTCTGCCAGATTTGTAGGTACGGCTAATTGGCGTGCTGGACCACCCAAAAGATAACATATTTCTGTTCTCTATATGCCGTGAGATGTGAGAGTATCTACACCAGATTTTGGCAAATCCAGCCCTTCAAACATCTTGAATGTGTCCGGACGCGTCTGTGGACACTGACCGGTCACACTTTAAATTTCTCTTCTCATAACCGAACATCTCAATTAGCATACCTCAAATACAAAGTCATGTGGCGTGAATGTAAACAATGCGACGCACATAGTCCAGCTACTACATCAGGTTATAGCATCGGACTATCAAAATTTGGCATGTTCTACCTACATTCTAGCTATGGAGAAGATCATCCACGACTGCCCTTGCCCTTTTTGGAGCCCTTTTGGTCCTACTTGCGAAAGCAGTGGTCGAAATCGCAGTATGGATCAAGCCGGATCTGCTCTTCGCCATGGTTGTCCGACCCGTTGCTCCCCCTCCTTGGGGGCCAGTTCAGACATGGCACACACATCCCGTTTTCGCTCTCGGGCGAAGGCGTGTGTGTTCCTCCGCTACCGCTTCATTAAGATGCGGGCGCAAATGGCTTCCTCCTCTGCGGCAGTGCACGCCTCCACCGCCGCCATGTTGGGGACCTCGGCCACCCTCATCCTCTTCTTCCCACGGCGGGCACACCGATCCCGGTAGGACTCATATTCTGGCGGATCGGTGATGGGGAAAGGGAGATTGGAAGGCTCCCAGTAGGACCGCGGAGATCCAGCCCCGGAGGATCCGAGCGCCCGATGCGCCAATGCAATGGTCTCACGCCGGGCAGATTACACCATCGATCGGGCTTAGTCCTCTCGGGAGCGGCGGAGGGCAAGGCGGATGGCCATGGCCTCCTCCAACCCGCATGGGAAGACACCCCAGTCGACGGATGTGGACTGATTGGAGTCAGATCCACTACCCGCCATGCCAAGGAAGGCCGGAGATCGCCAGACGAGAGCTTAGGGGCGGAGTTGAGTGGGTAGTGATTGATCTGGGGAGAGGATGGGAATGAATATATGTAGGGTCGGATGGGCCGGGTCTGACATGGCTGACGTGCCGGTCGCTCCTGCGTCTCCCCATATTCGCACCATATTTGGGCTGGATATGAGGGCTGCCGGTCAGCCCGGGCATTTGAGGCCGGTTTGAGGCGCCCGTCGGGGTCGCTTTTTTGGACCTGTCAGTGACCAGGCTGTCCACCCGGACGTTTGAGAGCGATTTGAGGCGCTTGGCTGTAAATGCTCTTACTACTATCTATGTTCTCGAAAAGAATGGTATTGTTTTCTGTTAAATGGTTCTGCAAATTTATCTATTTTTTAGCTTCTGCAAATTTAATTTCCGAATGGCCTAAAAGTATTGATTCAATAATTATGGTGTTTTGTCTCTTGTTTTCCACAACAGAGGATTAACAAGATCGTTACATGTAGCTTCTCTTTATCGTGTTAATCACTTTAATTTTTCATAAGCGTTGTAACTCACGGCCTCTGGTTAACCCACACAATCATTTATTACTTTTTCTTCAACACAACAATCATATTTTACTGATTGTTAAATAATGCCAATAATGTCCAATATTGATGCCAAACAAAATTGGCTTAAAAAATGGGGCCATCCACATTGGACCTGTCTTAGTGCCAACATCTTCACAGTCCTACCATCAATCCTGTGACTCCATAATCAAGCAGCATGTGACCAAACAAACAGAGGATGAGCTAGGATTTTTGCACGAGGTGTGCAAAGGAAGAGAATAATCGCACAAAATATGATTTGCTAAATCTAACTCGCGTGAGATTTTTTTTCATGTCCGAGTCAGTCTTCTGAATCTTCTGATGTGTCGAGATTGATGCAGGATAAGAGGAATCAAAATTGATTAGATAACTAGCACCATGGACTTAAGCATAAGAAATTGCAGTTGACTTAAGTGTAGGTGGGCTCAACATCACAATATATCGAGTAATAATGCATTGATATCAACCTACATATCTATCAGATCAAGTTTAGCTCTACCACATCACATAAATTGATAATATCATAATTAATCCATTAGAGATATGTAAGTTTATATGTAGCAGCGTACCTTTAGATTTCGGTGCTTGAAAACATATAAACTAGAGGATAGTCCGCGCGCTGCTGCGGAAATTGGTTGGTGAAATTTTAGATTGATAACATGAGACCTAAAAATAAAAATACATATGACTTATTATATTTGACTATATAGAGTTGTACCAATATTTATTTAATACAAGTAGAATAATTAAACAGAAAACATTAGCCATACATGGTTGAATATTGTGGTGGATCATTTTTCATGCATGATTGCATGTTGAGGCGGTGAGACTCATCTCATTCATAATTGTATGTTTAGGTGGCATGTTTGCATATTGAGATAAATAATTTAATGGGGATGACTCTCTTAGGATGTGGTGTTCAACCGTGACGAATCCATAATAAGGGCAAGCAGGGGCAACTACCCCAGGTTGTCAACAGCGAAGCAGGGTGCCCCCTACTAGCCCCAAGCCTTATATCGCCATGGCACTCCACCTCAAGTCATCGTCGCTCCTTGTCGTCTCCCTTCTGGTCGCACCGGTACCAAGAGGATTGAAGGGGAAAATAAAGAAAGAAAGTCCGTATTGACACCCTAAATTATCACCAAAGTCTAAAAAACAACCCCCGAACTTCAAAATCGTCTACTTTACAACTTCAACCTTCCAAAACCAGACAAAAATCCAACCTGTCTCCCGTCAAACCACTTTCATCCCTGTGTTTGGCTAGTTTTGATTGGTCAAAAGCCTAGTCAACATCCTAGTCACCCCTCCACGTCACATTTGAGCAAAGTACTAGAGTACCGAGAAAATTTTGAAAACGTTCTCAAAATTAATGCTATTATGTTATTCCCGATTGTAAGATCCTTTTCATCAGAGGACAATTGGCGAAACGAATCTCCACGCGCGCAGACTCCCGAATCCCCTTTGGCACTTTCCTTCTCTAGCGACCATGCTCGTTCGCCGCCGCCGTTGCCCACCATGCTCCTATGCCCCGACAGCCTGCCTTTGGAAACGCAGCTCATTAGCTCGCCAGCAAGCAGCAAGTAGAGGAGTTGCGTCTCCAGAGCGAGCTGCTGGGCGCTGAGGAGCGTGCATGGCCGTCGATGGTGAGGGACAACAGTGAAGACGGAGCTCCGGTTCTTCCGCGACAGAGCAAACTGAAAAGTTGTGACGGCGTCGACGACGGCGAGCATGGTCGCTGGAGAAGGAAAGGGGCAAAGGGGATTCAAGAGTCTGGGTGCCTTCAGATTTGTTTCGCCAGGTGTCCTGTGATGAAAAGGGTTTTAGAACATCTATAGTCGGGCGCCCTAAACCCGCCTCATACGTCCGGGCTGACCGTCCGGTCACGATTTTTTGACCCAGATGGCCCCCTCAAACGGGTCACAAACGCCCGGGCGGACCGGCAACCCTCATATCCAGCCCAAATATGGGGCGGATATGGGGGCGCCCGGGCACGCCCGGGCATGTTCGCCATGTAGGACTGACGATGGGATCCCATGCGGACTCGTCCGAAAACCCGGCTGTCCGACGGACACCTCCTCCATCGCCGCGGTGTGAACGTTGTGTGGACCCACACCGGCTCGCTGCCAGGGCCAAATCCGGCTATTTAAGACGGCCGACGTCCCCCAACCCTAGCCCATCGACCCCCTCACTCTCTGCGCCGCCACCTAAGCCCGTCCGCATCCTCTCTGCTCTTCGGCATCACCATGGTCCGATGGCTGATCACCACATAAGCTATGCTCAAACCCAAGTGTAGGAGGCAAATCGCGGAGGAGACCCAGGCAAGGTGGACCACCCTGCATCGCTGTCGGGCTGCCTTCGGACTCGGCGGAGCTGGAGGAGGACGAGGAACAGCAGGCGGCGGAGGAGGGAGAGCCGCTACGGGAGCAGGTGGAGGAGGCAGATCTGGAGGAGGACGAGGCGGAGTTGCCGGAGTAGGGCTTCAACATGGCGGAGGCGGGCACGTAGATTGTCGACCTCTCTGATGAGGACTAGCTAGATCTCTACGTAGTACATAGGTTTTATTATTTGCATGCTTTTATATGAATTTAAGAATCTAGTATAAGATATTCAGATGCAGTTGTGCTAATTTGAGAATTGCCCGGTCACTGCCCGTGGACGCATCTGAACGCGCCCGCGGGCATTTCACATGTTAGATTTGTCATATGCGACTGTAGATGCTCTTACCATCGGAAGCATACAACCCGGTCATATAAGTTTTCTTTTCTATTAGATCAACTCCAACGCGGCGATCCAAATCGTCCGCCTGCGTCCGTTTAGGTCGGCACGGACAAAAGTGAAGTCCCAACACGGCGACCCAAACCCAAAACGCGTATGCTTCACGTTTGGGAGCAAACGCGTCGGCGTGGACACGCCGCGTGTCCCCTTGGTGTCGGCCGCGGCCCCACTTGGCGGCCACCCAACTACTGCCCGCCGCCTAATTTATGATGACCACCGACACCGGCTCTACTAGTCAGCCAGTGGAAGCGTCATTTTTTCACCCACACATGTGGGGGGGGGGAGGGGGGGTCATCCACTTCCTTCCACATCTGGCCCCCCACCACCACCTTCGTGCTTCCTCGCCAGCAACAACCTAAAACCTAGCAATGGGCCTCTTTGGCAGCAGCTCCGACAGCGGCATGGGCACCCCCGGTGCCTCATCCTCCCATGCTCCTCCTCCCCCCTCCTCCTTTGCCGCCAGCGCGTGCACTCTCAGGTCGGCGGCGTCCGCACATCCCGGTGCGCCAAGCGCAGTGGCACTTGAAGTACAGGAAGCCGTTGCCTTACCTCGACGTGACGCCGCCGCACACTGGCACCTCGATCCGCAGCGGATCCTGGTGCCGGCGATTCGGCGGACACAGCGGGCGCACGGCGAGGAGGTGCGCAGGTGCCGGGCGCAGCCCAAGTACGCCGCGAACTCTCCCAACTTGGAGGCCTGGTTTGCTCTCGAACACGAGGAGCAACGGTGGCTCGGCGTCCAGATCAACCACGACCTTCCACCGCCGCCCCCTGCGGGTAGAGCTGGAAAGAGGAGGCGAAGGCGGAGTACCAAGCCGCCGTCATGGAGGCCCTGCAGCATGCGCTGGAGGCGAGCCGGCTCGAGGAGGACGCCCATTGGGATGGGCTGGAGCAAGCCCCTTCTTTGTCCGTGGCGCGGGGCTCCGTCCAGGCGCCCCTGTTCGTGCTACCACCGCCGCCGGTGCCGCCCCTCGTCGAGCCCAAGGCCGAAGGAGTCCTGTTCATGGACCGGCCAGTATCACGAGTGGGTGAGTGCGCCTCCTGTCACTACGCCACCACGCTGGAAGAAGAGTCGGCCCACCTTGAGCACTGAAAGGCGCACTGGCTTGCCGAGGAGGCGGCTAATGGCGAGCGCAGATGTAATATGAGCAGATGCTGCACTGTGATGCAGAGGCTCTACGGCTTGAGGAGGATGAGGAGGAGGAGGAGGAGCGTGCCCACCTCGCCGTTATGCCGCCGCCGCAGCAGACGCCGGAGAAGGTTGTGCTGCGGCCTATCTAGCCGCATTCGGTTGGGCTGGGCCTCTCCTAGTCTTCGTTGACCTCACCGGCGACAAGGACGACGACGGCAAGGGCAAGGGCAACGGCAGCGTGCAGGCGGTTTATTAGTTTATTTATTTATTTTCTAGTTGTTTAAGTGAGCCGTGGTTTGACAAGCCATTTTTATGTAATTATATTTAATTAGTCAGTTTTGGGCACGTCGGCATAAAATGGGTCGGCCTCTCATTGGACACACCTGTCGACACAAATGAAAAACCGGATACGCACGTCTATCTGGCCGACCCAAATGGATGAAAAGCGGACAAAACGCGTATGACGCGTTGGAGTAGCTCTTACAACACGACAACAAGAGCATGCATGCAGAAGGACTGTATGCATGTGTGCACAACCAATGCATGGCGCTGGCTGGAGGCCGGTTGTGCGTTTGGTACCTCCGAAACAGTCGGATACTGTGCGTCGTACCTATCCTATTAAGAAATGCTCGCGCGTCTAATCACTAGTCTAGCCTCCTCACTCACGGAATCACTGACCCATCTCGGCGTGTTTTTTGAAAAGTGGGAAAGAGAGACGACGTTGCTTGGCTGTCCAATCAGAAAAACAATGGAAGAAGTACGTATATATGTAGGCATGTAGGCAGGTAGGGTGCGGTGCGGATCAGCGGATGCTACGGCGAGAAGCGTGTGCGATCCACGTCCATGCTGATCTTTATCTGGGTGGCTACGGAGAGTAGTATCTCAGTTTTCAGTACCCGACGATCGGATCGCGTACCTGATCGACAGGCTTGCTATGAATAAACATATATATACTTGCGCATGCTAGCTGTTGAAGAGATCTGAATGTTCCCCTTCAGATTGCATACATTTGCATTTGGTCACTAGTCTAGACCCCATGTATACCGCATTAAGTGATGCTAGGAAATTGTTTTAACTTTACTATATCACTGTTGAAGTTGTTGTTGAAGAACATCATTGCCTATGTTTTGTGATGAGAAAGTTCGTACGAGAATATGGTTATTGTCATAGTTTCTGGCCGTGGATCTAATCGCTTTGTGTTTGTTTTCTTTTTTCATCACCTCACATAGCTTTAGCCTTATATGATTTTGCTATTTGCTGGCGTGTTTTGTGCGGGTTGCATGTGTATGTCCTATCTATGTAAAGGATGGTGTGAGCTCATTGTATTTGTATCCTCTTGATGTTTCAATGAGCCAACAAAATCCACCAGTTTGTCAAAAATATCACTATTGAAGTATGAAGTATTGAGCACCTGAGCAACATACTTCAGAAATTTGCAGGGGCACGCACCTGCTAAAACCTCCCGGGCCGCTCGATTGCCTCATGATTCGTGTAGTAGTTGGACCCCGCACGAGGACACAATAATTTTTAAGTTTTAATCGTTGAAACTTACCATTTTCTACTAAATTTTAAAAGTTGAAACTTAGCATATGGAGATGATATACAAGTTACTATACCTGTATATAGTCTTCATTTTCCTTTCTGTCGCGCACAATATGCTGGAAGGTATTCCTTCGTGATTTTTTTATACGGTTACTAATGTTGGACATGGATATTTCCAGAAATTTTCAAGTTTTAACATATTTTGAATTATTAATTTGTTTTGCATATCGTGCGCATCAGCACCCGAGAGCCACAAGTTCCCTCCCTGTCTCCAGCACACTTTTATATTTTTTGATTTACCTATTTGGGAAAAAAATTAGGGAAAGAATATGACAGAGCACAACAATTAGGAAATGGTAGTTGTGGGAGCATAGGATTATAATCCCTTATCATTCTGTCCACACAAATACTACTCCCTCCTTTTTGATTTAGAGGGCTCTGTTATATTTTGCGTCACTTTGACCACTAATTTAGCTAACAAAATATGAGTTACGTACAACATGAAGTATAATTTTGTGACATATAATTCATACTTTGTATTTTAAATCGGTGGTCAAACTAGATTCGAAATACGAGGGAGAATTATAAACCGGAACGGAGGGAGATGAAGTGTGTATGGTGGCAATAATTTCATAACGTACACCCTCGTCGTCTCTCTCCAACAATTGACAGCCTACAATTACCATTCAACTCTAACTAAAACCAACCACAACACACTGTCAACTGTCAAACGGACGGCCAACATTACCATACCTGAGTTGTTTTTGCGCAACATGTCTGCCATGTCTTCGCCACATTGCCAACACGCCACCTTTATAAAGATCCACAAACACTGTAGTACTACCTTTTAAAAAACACTGTAGTAGCAGTACGACATGTAGGGAAAGAGAGACGTGCTCCAACGTGGGTTCTCTCTATGATCTGTGGGCCCCACTTAGGTATAATAATGTCTATCAGAAAGCAGTATGACACGCGGGTTTGAGTCATTAGGAAAATTATTGTTATACTCTGTTGTGCATTTACTTTTAATACCATGCCATGGGGTTAATTTCCTTTTTCTTTTGTGGATTCTTTTAGCGGGGAATTTTCTTTTGCGGATTAGGATCCATGTATATACATCCCCACCACGTCATTCAAATCCACTCGATATAGAGATGGAGTTGACGAGGGGGCTGACTGCCAACAATTGAGAGGGTAAAATGGATTTTCCACTATAATTATATTCTTTGTACATACTTACCCCGCAAACGAACAAATGTGTATATATACTTACTTCATGGAGCGAACCAAATATACTAAAAATAGAAAGTATAATTGCCAAATTAAGATACTTGCATATTTGGGGTTAATCTGATGCTAGATAGCCACCGTACATCACCTTTTTTTTGCGAATAGTACATCACCTTTTTCTTCTTGTTGTCTTTATATACTGCAGCTTCCGTTTACCAAACTTTTATGCGAGTAGTATTGTGTATCATTCTTACTTTTCCAGTTCCATGTACTAGAAATGTTGCACTATCATGTGTATATTTAAGAGTACTCCTGGTGCGCCCATGCATTGTCTAAGGAATCTGATTAATTATCCACCTGATTTCATCCACATACACTAATTAGCTAGGAACTAAGCCCGTAAAATACACTCCATTATGTGATGAAATATGTCAATAATGTTTTTGCTCACCGTAAATTTTTAACGATCATATCAATCTTGATGTTGTATTATTGTTTCTAATTCAAGGCTGGCTATATAGGACTCTTTGATAGGTGCTGGGGAACACATTTCTATATGTGTTGCATGGCATATTTGGAGAAAGTAATAGGAATAGAACCTATCTTGGCATATCTTGGTTAGGCCGATTTTATGACAACTAGCAAAGGCCAGAGGAGGGACAAGATCAATATCCAGTTTTAATAAACTGGATTAGCTAGAATCCCTTTCGGTTCTTTCCATGCAAAATATAAAGTATGAACCTACATATACTTATGAAGTGTACGGTTAATTTGGGGGATAGACTCTCTACTCATCATGGCTGTGTATCATGGGATCATTTCTAAATTTTGGTGGGACGAGTCAATCCCTTTCTTTTCCCTTGGGCTTCATGCTCAGGGTGGACCAAACCCTAAAAAAAATAAGAGAGTCAGGATCAGAGATGGTGTATATATATTCACCATGCATCCCATTCCTCAAATCAAAGACCACAGTATATTCTTACTAAATTTGAGCGGGCTTGGAAAAGTTCACCAATGATCTAACAATATCAGTTCCAGAAAGTCTGTATCAGAATGTAGTTACTTCATGTAGCTAACCAAATTTAATGCTGAAAAAATAATAATGGTATAACTGACTCACTGATTCCCAGCTAGTACGTACTATCTATATGCAAATTCGTAGTTCGGGAGAAACCTGAAAGTACAGACAGTTAGAGCGAGAAATATCCAAGTTCATAAGACTGCGTTATGCCCAATTAATAGAGTAATGCCAACTAGAACTCCTCTAATAATTAAGATTATCCTAGCATGCAGATACCAACTCTTTCTATTACTCCTATACCTAGATCTCGAATCCAAGACATCTCATCAGTAGATGGACAGATTCCGTTCTTATGCAAGTATGTATGATTTGTATGAAATTATGGATGTTCAATATACAAATGACCTTGCATGATACCAAACATGCATATAAAAAGTATGATTGTCTATAGCTCCAGAATTTTGCATTAAAACCCAGAATTATAAAACACAGATAATTTGTGTATTGAGTTACAGACACCAGCCTTGCGTACTATCCTGAGGTCCCAAACACACAAAAATGTTCTTTCTCCAATCTCTGTCACTATACTCACCAAAATTAGTGAGTATAAAACCATCAGCACATCAGATAAAAGAATTGTTCAGTATACATATGGTTTTTTGAAATGCAGTATACATATAGTTAGATAGGCATAAATGTAATGGACACCACTATTTGCACATTTAAGGTAGAAACAACTACCTAAACAAAAAAGAACTTCTTTTCTGCAAAACTTATGGATATATTAGTACATGTATGTTTGCTCATGTACACACCATGCTATCTTAGTGAGTCAAAGGCTTATTTTTTGCCATCTTTACTTTGTGATATTTGACATGGGAGCCTAGCTTTCAAGTCTAAATCTAGCTAGAGTATATATATAGATGGATCAAATATTTCACACTCTTCAAATTTAGCTAGATGAAGAACCAGTAGTTACTACATACAAAAATCTGTACACATGATGATGACAAAAAGGCGCAAGATTAATTTCCGCATGGATAACTATAAGGTACACTGAATTAGCATCATCACAAAATAAAAATAATTTCATGTATTAATCACCATTCAAAACATATTGTACAAGCAAAGTATTATCAAAGCAATGTAGGTAATTATAAGCTTAGGCCTGGGTCACAAAAGAATTTCATGTATTGGTCACCATTCAAAATGTATTTTACATGAAAAATATTATGAAAGCAATTATAAGCTTGGACCTCTTCATAAAACTGAATTGGCACGTGTGCTTAAAAAGATGGATGGATAATTTAAAGAATATATATTTCTGACTTCTCTCGTTCCCATCCTATTCTCAGTATATGTACTAGACTCTCAGCAAGTTGAGTTGACAGCTTTGGTCACAAATACCTTATCCATAATGCGTGTTCATTGTTTATTATGGTTTTCATTTCCATGGTTTATAAAAGAAAGAGGATAGGGAGGTGTCAATTTGACTTTTAACAGCAGACGGCCTCTAAGAAACTAATTAGCACTAGTGCTAATAAACTTTTAGCTGCTGATTGTTGAGAAATTCCACAAACTGTAAAAGTTTTTCGTTAATTTAGCCAAAACGAATTGATACTAGCTAACCAACTATACTGAAAGACTAAAATCAACAATGTTTGCTTTCAGATGATACATGGCACTACATTCTTCTGACTTCATGTACAAGATTACAAGGTGTTCAATAGTTGAGCGCACAACTTCTTTACTTGCTGTTACTCAGATCATATACATTTTTCCTATCTTATACTTCCAGTGGACCAGTGTGAGCAAATGAGTCACTGTGTTTATTCTGGCCAACAAATGCAGTAGCTCTATCTTATAAGCAAGGAGGGAAAGTTATGTACAAGAGGTCTCACAAATAAGGTTTCCAATTTGTGTACATTCTTTGCTTGATCAACCTAATAAATTGCATTATTGCTAGATATGCCTTTTCCTACAGGAAGGTAATTACCGATTGTTGATGAACAGGGTCCGGGATTCTTCCTTTTCAAGTAAGGAAGAAACTTTTGAGGCCGCATGCAGTTATTATTAGAAAGCAAGCATTGATATTTTTTAAGAACAGGGTACATGAGTTACTTTTCTTCTGTAGGCTAAAAAGCTCCCCAGACATTCATAATTATACATGTGGATAACTGGACATGGAATAATAGGTATAAGGAGCAAAACATTTTAAAGAAGAACACTACGAAAAGCTATATTCTTTTCTACTGCTATATTTGCTTTGTAAAGACCTTTTATTGTACCTTTTTTTTTGAAAATCAATATCTCTGTAGTAGGTACACACTCCTATAAACATATTGACATCGCGAGAGGAAAATCTGGTGTGTTAATAATCAAAATGGAAGAACTTCATATCTACAACATCTCACTACTCAAGTCAGTTGAAATGCTGCAATATAAGTACAGCAATATGGTCATACAGTAAATTAACGAAATGGAGAGACCGGCAAGGCACATGAAGCATTTAATGAAACCGCTTGATCAAGTGTCACTAGCCCATGATTATTCTGTTGTAGACTTTCTAGGTGTACTATTTGAACACACCAGTGTACATGCATACTGCTAGTTCAAATTTTCTGTTTAGTTTGACAATATATTAATTAATTGTAATGTGGCCATACATCCAGAGAATACTTTGTACCAACCAGTTGGCTTATCATATACTTATAGTCAATGTTTCAAAGGGATAGATGCTATTCAGAATTTCAGATATAATGATTCTAGACTAGCTAATTATAATCATTATCATGATGCACATGCTTTATGTTTTGACAACTCTGCTCACAGGCACCTTTTTCTTTTCTAATCATTCTCAGATACATGCGATACAGGTATATCTCTTGCATTAATGTGATACTTATATTAGTCTTCCTCTAGACCTGTGTGACTTGTATGTGAATAGCTTTCAGTGAGGATAACAGATAATTCAACTAATTAACTCAAACTCAAGGTGACACTGAACCAATATATAATTGACTGAAATATACTGCCATCCGAATTTGATAAAAAAAGATAGATCATTTCTGTAACAAGAAGACCTGAAACCTGCTTATACATCCTTGTATACTGCATGAAGTATAAAGCCTAACTCAGGGAAACCTATCAGTTGTGCTAGATTAAGGTAGAAACTAAGTATATGCATTTGTCATAAATTCATTCTTGTAAATATATGTGATGTGAGCAAATTGAGTACATTTAGTTTGCACTAGCTAGCTGTTACTAGGATGGTTCAAGAATTTCACCTGAAATTGATTGCCCAAACCTTCCGATCAAAACTGTATGTGACCTCTTAAGGATGATATTCCCATGTAGCACTGGAAACACAGGACAACTCCAAGAACCTCAAAATTAGCACATCAGCAAAATATAGTTGCCAAAATTAGTAGAACGAACCCAGCATGAGCATAAGATTTGCAAGAAATCAATTAATCTCACCATTGGACACAAAGTTTGCATATCAATATGTCATGCAGCTGCATATATATACAAGAAATCACCTTAAGTAATTAGAATTAGTACTCCGCCGTTGTTGCCGCTCTCATTAATTAGTCCAATCCTTCCATCGGCTGCCCTATCGCCGCCGCCTCCGACATGAACCAGTCAAGCTCACCTTCGCCGCCGATGCTTTTCATCAGATCTCTGACGTCGTGCTCTTCCTCCCTCGCATCCTCGAAGCGGCCGGTGCTGGAGGAGGTCGCCCCCTCCCCTTTCTCTTTCAACGGTCCTGCAGCGGCAGCGGCAGCGCCCCCCTGGGTCTCGTTGGCAAGCCGGTCGATGGCCGGCTTGGACTGCGTGAGGAGCCACTCCACCGTCTTGCTGGCCTTGTCGAAGCCGAGGAGGTCCTGCAGCGCGAAGAACTCGCGCGCCACGCCGACGGACAGCCGCATCCGCCGGTCGCGCACCCCCTGCGCCGTGCGGATCTTGCTGTGCCGGTCCGTCCGGAACGGCCTCTTCCGCGCCGCCCCGACGACGGCACCCCCTGGCGCGCCATTATTCCCCGGCTCCCCCCGCTCCGCCGGAGCTGGAGCGGTTACCGGCTGCCAAAGCACCGCCTCCAGGGTCCCCTCCTCCTGCAGCAGCAGCTGCTGCTGGTGGTGGTGGTACATCTCGGCGGGGAAGAACTGGAAGTACTCGCCAAAAGACGACGGAGCTGGATGCATGTGGCGGCCGGTGGGTAGTAGGGTTTGATAGTGGCGGTTCTTGGTGGGATACTCAATGATGATGATGGTGATGATAACGGTGGATGGTTGGGTCATCTCTCAAATAGTTCGAAGCTTCAGTAGCAAACCAAAGCAAGCAGTAAACTTATGTGGATCAGTGGATGGACAGCTAGAAGCTCCCTGTTCTGGTAGTGGCCTGCGCTACTAGCTAGTGTCAATGCGGATCTAAATCTTACTTCTACTTTTACTGCTCCTTTCTCGCTCTATGTCAAGTAGAGCTAAGCATCCATGTCCAGGGAAGGGGCTGGAAGAGGAGGAAAGGGGAAGAAGAGGTGAGGGAGGACGAGCTAGCTAGCTAGAGACGGTATAGGCCGGCATCTAGATAGGGCACTCCTTCAGGCCCACTTGAGTATTAAGATATGGACAAGTGTATCCAGTACTACATTGCAAGTGTACTATACCCAGCTTGCATTTTTTTAATATCTATTTATACTTTTTTTATTAGTAATTTATTTCTTTTTGCCTGTGCTGGCGGGTGCAGCTCTGCAGGCAAGCGGCTCTGTCTTCATGGTTGGATGGCAATGCCATTTGATGTAGTAGCTGGCTAGCTAGGTCTCAAAACTGTTAATGTGCACTGGCATGTGGGGTCAGGAGAGGTAAGGTGTCTAGCTAGCTTGTCTGCTTCTGCTGGTGGGTGTGTGTGGGCGAATGATGAACGCATTATTGTGAGGCAAATCTCTATACGTGTGTGCAGTTACTACTGTAGGGACATGTGCTGAGGGCTGTAGGCCTATACCCATCTAAGAATGGTCACGTATTTGTACACATCTAACCATGTGCATAGGTACAGTGCTAGGTAACGATGGGACATTTGGTTATTTAGCACTACACCCGTTGTATGTTAGGGCAATTCCAACACCGAGCACCAAATTACCGGCAAATATCGTCCCGTCCAAATTTCCACAAACCAGAAACAAAGTGGGTGATGTCTGAAGGAGTCCGCCACGTCGGACACTGACAAACCGTCCAACCACGCAGCCGTTGCATCCATATCGGCCGGTCGCCATTAAGATGTAGCAAGATTGCTAGCCGCCCAATCAACATCCTGACGTCCTCTTTGACGGCGAAGAAATACTTCTCCGAGACGGAGCGGTGGTAGTGCTGCATCACGCAATGCCGGGTAGTGTTCGCAAACACCCAAGTACCGCTGGCCTGGCTGCTCGCGGAGGCTTCGGCAGTCGAACCTTCTAAGACCACATCGAGTCGAACACCCATCACCAGCGCTGGCTCAACAACAAGCTCCTCCGAGTGGGCTGGCGGAGCCCGAGCGTGACGCCTTCATCTGAGCCGCCGACATTATTGATGTCTACTATACAACTTTATGTTGGGGCTGGAAAGCAACAACGCGTTGCACAAATTCACCGACACGGCAAATATACACATTACACAACCCCTTTCACTTGTGATAAACTTTGAGGACATGTTCAACCAACAAGTAAGCAGCGGAATAATACAAACAACATGCACATGTGACACAGGATTTAATATGGAAAAACCTTCTCAACTTGAGGAGTAAAAAACCATGGCTGTGGACCGACCGGTCCACGCAATTTCACTATGAGAATGATGAGTACAAAGTCTGCTCTAGAACCTCTAGAGAGATTTACAACACACTCTCCACGTTGCCAAACGACAACAGTAACAACAGCCACAAGAGGCAAGATTTCAGCAAAGCAGAGTTTACACAGCTTCTGTACCCTTCAGTGTTTTGCAAACTGCTCTTAAACCATTGAACCAAACAATACCAAATCTGGCAGACAAGTAGACACATGAGTTCTTGACATCCCCTCCAAATTTCAGCTCAATCGGACATCATTTGCCTACCAAACTGTTCGTCTCCCAAAACTACTTTGTTCTGAAACTGCAGCAGTCAGAGCTAGCAAAACCACTCTCAAATCTGATGCTCCACTGACCCAATCCTCAAACCAGCTAACCAGATCGAAGTACTCAAAATAAGGAACGAGCTCATCAAGTTTGGGGTCGATCCAAGCACGTTTGAGCCTCCAATCACCAGCTTGAACATTGTCTAGTCAGATGCAGCAAATCTGGACAGAGCCTCTGATTCTTCTTCTTCCTCTCTCTCAGGTTGTGTTTTCTCTTGTGTGCTCTCACTCTTACTCTCACACGAATGACAGCCACCACCAGCAGGGGTGAAGTGGCTAGGGTTTTCTCCTTACTTCACTTCACTTGGAAGCACTCTCAACCGCTGGATGCAGCGAGGATCAACGGCTGACATGTGTTGGACTTATGGGCTGATGTTGGGCTGCCAACACACCTCCACGTGGAGGGACTTAGCCCAACACTTTATTCTTATAGACTCGTGTTGGGCCTCCAAGCACAGAGTTTTGTAGGACATTAATTTTTTTTCCTCAAGTATAACATTTATCAATCTGTGGGACGTGTAGGATGAAGATGGTCTCTCTCAAACAACTCTGCAATCAAATATAAGAAATATCTTGTGTCCTCAACACACCCAATACAATGGCAACTTGTATAGGTGCATTAGTTTGGTAAAGAGATGGTGATACAAGTATAGTATCAATAGTAGATATAGGTTTTTGTGATATGAAAATATAAAAATAGCAAGATAGCAAGTGATAAAGCAGAGCACAAACAGTATTGCAATGCTTGAAAACAAGGCCTAGGGTTCATACTTTCACTAGTGCAATCTCTCAACATTGGTAACACAATTGAATCATATAACAATCCCGCAACATGCGACAAAGAATCACGCCAAAGTTCTTACCAAGTGGAGAACATAAGAAGAAATTGTTGTAGGGTATGAAACCACCTCAAAGTTATCTTTTCTGATCAATCTATTAAGCTATCCCTGTAAGTGTCACGAACAACCCTAGAGTTCATACTAAAATAACATTATATGATACACATCAATCAACTCTAATGTCACCTAAATACTCCAATATCACCACAAGTATCCGTGGGTCAATTATACAATACGCATCAAAACATTTCAGATTCATAATATTCAATCCAACACAAAGAACTTCAAAGAGTGCCCTAAAGTTTCTATCGGGGGAAGTAGGAAGAAAACATGCATCAACCTCAATGCCTAGATTAATGTCACCACGGGAATCCGCAAGTTGATTGCCAACACATATATCAAGTGAATCAATAAAACACCCCATTGTCACCACGGGTATCCACATGCAAGACATACATCAAGTGTTCTCAAATCCAAAATATTCAATCCGATAATAGTGAAACCTCAAAGGTAAAAATATCAATTCATCACAAGAAGATAAAGAGGGAGAAACACCATATGATCCAACTGTATTAACAAAGCTCGCGGTACATCAAGATCATGTCAAATCAAGACCATGAGAGAGAGAGAGATCAAACACATAGTTAATAGTACATACCCTCAGCCCCAAGGGTGAACTACTCCGTCATCATGGAGACCGCCGAGATGATGAAGATGGCCTCCAGTACGATTTCCCCCTCCGGAAGGGTGCGACGCTATAGATGGGATCTCTTTGGTACAGAGGCTTCTGGTGGCGGAGTCGAAGTTCTTGGTTAACTTTCAGGGGTTTCCCTATTTATAAGAATTTTCAGAGTTGGAATCACGCAAAAAAGGGGGTTACGATGGGCCCACAAGCCACATGGGCACCATCTTCACCCCTTGGGCGCGCCCAAGTGGCTTGTGGCCACCTCATGGCTCCTATCGTCCTCCCACAAAACTTCGTGGGTCTCTTTTGTTCTAAAAAATCGTCAAAAAGTTTCAAACCACTCCAAGAACTTATATTTCTGCACAAAAAAACAACACCACGACAGTTCTGCTGAAAATAGCGTCAGTGCGGGTTAGTTCCATTCAAATCATACCAAAACCATATAAAATGGTTATAAGCATGGAATGAATACTTCATCAATTATAGATTCGTTGGATGCATATCAGCATCCCCAAGCTTAATTCCTGCTCGTCCTCGAGTAGGTAAATGATAAAATAAATAATTTATGAATTATGAATGCTAGTATAGTGTATAAATTTGATAAATGATAATTTTAATCACTTTTCCTAGCATCATAGCATCAACTTTTTCTCATAAAACTCATCATGACAAAGTAGCAATCAATTCACATGTTATGGTTCAAACAATGCATTCTCTTGAAACTTAACAACCTATGTTCTTAGTCACAAAACAATTTCAATGCATATTATTTTCAACGAAGTATAAGTAAGAGCTCCACATACTCAATTATCATATAGTCTTCTATGATTGCTAATACTCAAAGCATATTTTTAGAAGAAATAGCATCCATCAAACACAAAGAAAGATATGGGCTTAATGTTTCGCCTCCCAACTCATTTATCATAGAGATAATTGTCACCAATAATAATTCATGATCAAATATATTTGAATGGCCATATGTGCCTAGATCTTTTCCCACCACATGATGATTGCCAACTGAAGAATAGGTTGGAAAAATAAACTGACTCGATAAAAACAAAATTAACAGAAAAAGTACAAGATAAGCCCTTCATAGAGGGAAGCATGGATTTGTAGAGGTACCAGACCTCATTGCTTAAAACGGAGATGTATTAACATTTTGAGTGGTGTGCCTCTCCTGTCAATGTCACGACCGAGAATTCTCAATATCTTCCATGCTTAACACATTATTGGTGGTTCCCAAGCGGAAAGGTAAAGTTTACTCCCCCTCAACCATCCAAACACAAGCCATGGCTAGTCGAATCCTCGGATGCCCTCTGTCGGTGTCAAAACCGGCGGATCTCGGGTAGGGGGTCCCGAACTGTGTGTCTAAGGCGGATGGTAACAGGAGGCAGGGGACACGATGTTTACCCAGGTTCGGGCCCTCTTGATGGAGGTAATACCCTACGTCTTGCTTGATTGTTCTTGATGATATGAGTATTACAAGAGTTGATCTACCACAAGATCGTAGAGGCTAAACCCTAGAAGCTAGCCTATGGTATGACTGTATGTTGTCCTACGGACTAAACCCGCCGGTTTATATAGACACCGAAGGGGGGCTAGGGTTACACAAGGTCGGTTACAAGGGAGGATATATACATATCTGTATTGCCTAGCTTGCCTTCCACGCCAAGGAGAGTCCCATCCGGATACGAGACGAAGTCTTCAATCTTGTATCTTCATAGTCCAACAGTCCGGCCAAAGGATATAGTCCGGCTATCCGGAGACCCCCTAATCCAGGACTCCCTCAGTAGCCCTTGAACCAGGCTTCAATGACGATGAGTCCGGTGTAGTATTGTCTTCGACATTGCAAGGCGGGTTCCTCCTCCGAATACTCCATGGAAGATTTTGAACACAAGGATAGTGTCCGGCCCTGCAAAACAAGTTCCACATACCACCGTAGAGAGAATAATATTTCCACAAATCTAACCTGATGACACGTTTTGACGGCATGACATCATGCCACGACCCAGTCTTTATTCGAACTGTTTTTCTCAACCAGCTCCGCACATATCACGAGGCGGTTTTCTTGACACGTCTTGTCAAAGCAGAGATCGTGTTCCTCTTATCACGGGATTCTCATCAATACATACGTGGGTAACCCAACCGCGCCATCAATTACGGCGCCTGGGGAATAAGCGGTTTTACCAGGAAAGTGGGGAGACACACCGCCTCCTCCGCCCTTATAAAGGGACAAGGATTTACCCTTTTCACCCACGCCTTCTTCTTCCTCGCTTACCCATTCCCGCACACTCGAGCTCTAGCGCCCAAGCTCGCGTTCTTCTTCTCAAACCACTCCAAGCATGTCCGGAGCAGGAGGCAAGTGGATGGTCTCCTCCGTCACGGAGGAGAACATCAAAAAGTTACGGGAAGCTGGATATCTGGCCGCGGATATCGCGCACCGGCTGCCAGATGCAGGGCAGATCATCCCTACGCCCGAACCCCATGAGAGGGTAGTTTTTCTTACCCACTTTGTCCGTGGACTGGGATTTCCCCTCCGCCCATTCGTCCGCGGGCTGATGTTCTACTACAGGCTGGATTTTCATGATCTGGCCCCCAATTTCATCCTCAACATCTCGGCGCTTATCGTCGTGTGCGAGGCCTTCCTCCGCATCAAGCCCCATTTCGACCTGTGGCTAAGGAATTTTAATGTCAAACCGAGGTGGTGGTCGGTCAGGAGGTAGAGTGCGGAGGCGCCATGGTGGGCAAGATGCCTAACGTCACCTGCCTCGAAGGCTCCTATGTGAAGACCATAAAGGGGTGGCAATCGGGGTGTTCTACATCACCGAGCTGCGTGACTCCAACTGGGTGGCGGCCCCCGAATTTCGATCCGGAGTCCCCACGCGGCTCACCTCCTGGAAAGAGAAGGGCCTGTCCTGGGGTTCTTTGCTAGAGCTGACTGGACTCCAGACCTGCATCCAGAACATGACAAACAAGAAAACCAAGCTCGTCAACATGGTCCAGGTAATGCTCTTCCGTCGGACCCTTCCATGTCAACGACGGGCATTTGATTTGTGTGAGTTCGACTCGGCCAAGCACCAGACGCTGCGAGAGCTCTGTGACACAACGCACGAGAACGTTTGGAGGGTGTTGTTCAAGAGCGCCGAGATTCCTCCCTCCCTCACCAAGGACCGCGAACTCAGCGCAAAGCGCCGCGCAAGTCCGGTAGGATTTTATATCTCTCAGGGTATTTATTTGCCCCGGTTTAGTTATGTGCATGATCTAAGCTTCCATGTCATTAACATGGCTGGATTCAGACGGCGGAGCAGCTTGATTGCCCAGCCTCTCTGCCCGAAGATCCCGCAGACGTTCTTCTAACGAAGATGCTGACTCCGGCACCTTACGAGGTGCCGGCAAAGAAGGCCAAGAAGAAGGCCACGGGGACCTGAAAGGGTCTCCGGCGCAAGGTTGTATCGGACTCATCGTCCGATGACTCTGACGCGCACTCCTCCCATGGAAACAAGGAGGAGGAGGAGAAAAGTCCCCCCCCCCCAGCCGGTGGAGAGAAGAAAAGGAAGGCTGACCCATCCGGGGAGGCTGAAGGGTCCAAGAAGGGAAGAACCCTCCCTCCTGACTACGCCACGACGGCCGCCGACAGCGGCAACGAGTGGCTACCCAGGGACAAGCCCCTGGCGAAGTCGTAAGTGTCTGGACACCATAGTACTTCATGGTATATTTTATTGCACTGCCTCTCCTCATGCCTAACATGATGCACTCCGTCCCGAGCTCATCTCGACGTATCCTCGTCGAGAGGCTCTTTGGACTCGTTGGATATGAACAACGGTTCTCTTCCGACCGCTTCCACCCCTCGCCCTACGGACAACGCCGAGGTGTTGTCTCAAAAGGCACCGAGCCAAGGGGAGGTGGTCCTGGGGGCGCCTCGCGGCGAATTCCCGGACCCTGGGTACCAAGGGAGCGAGGCTCCTATGGGCTCCGAGTTCGAGCCCCAGCCGGACACTGCGCCGGAACCTCCGATGGTTCCAGACTCCGGCAGGCGGTCCCCCGTTAAGGGGGCCAACCATCCGTGCCGGTATCCTCTGTCCATCCAGAGGCACCGGACAACTTGCTGGAAGTGCTTCGCAGCGCTTCCATCGACGAAGAGCACCACACAATCATGAGTGTGGTGGTCGAAAAGGTTCATTCCGCCAAAAACGGACTGACCAAAGCTTGCGCCAGCCTCCTAACAGGCTTTGAGGTAAGCAATCAAAATATAAGAAAATATTACCGCATAGATAGTAGCCCCTGATGCTCTGTTCGGTGTTCAAGAAGAAAAGCCGAATAGAGGATCAAATGATGACTCGGGAGTCTAATCAGAATGTATCTATGTGTATGTGCAGGCTTCACTGCTGGTCGCTGCTGCATGTACTGCGGAGGTCTCTGCACTGAAGCAGGACCTGGAGCGGTCCGAGACCAAGCTCGGCCTTACCAAGACGCAGCTCGAGGAGAACAAAGGTAAGTAATACCTTTGTCTATATATTCAAAGAGAAGTTTGGGTGTAAAGTAATAGGATCATCATCGATTTGTCAGGGGCCACAACCGAAGTGGCGACCCTGAGGAAGGCGTTGGCTAAGGCCGAAGAAAAAGCGGCCAAGGAGCGCATTGAACGGGAAAAGCAAGAAGCCCGAGTAGGTGAGGTGCAGCAAGAGCTCGTGGCTCTCGCCAAAAAGCATGAATCCTTGGATCTTGACTCTAAGACGCGAGAGTACGAGCTCGCGCAGGCGCTTGACATCGTCCGGAGCGCCAAGGCGCAAGCCCACAAGGCCCTTCAGGAGATTGACGTGGTGAAGAAGATAGCAGTGGGTAAGGCATTCATTATGTAAAGCAAGCACGTGAAGGAGACTTTCCTTTTTCTTACCCGAGTTCGGAGCTCTCCAGGAGCGTTTGCAGATCTTCCCCGCAGTGTACTGGATGCCGCGGAGTTTTACCGAGCTGAGGAGGGGAGCTCAACGGAGAAGTTGTTCTGGTCTCAGTATACTGGGACCGAACACCCTGTGCCCTTGAGAGACCAGCTGAAGCAGTTGGTCGAGCTTCACAAGGCGGCCGAATAGGCCATGAGGGGCCTTATAGTCCGGATGTGGCCTGGCGAGCCCCTGTCCGGTAGCTACTTCGGTCTGGTGAGGCGTCTTGTGGAAGCCTGCCCATGGCTGGAAGTCATAAAGCGGTCTGGCTGCATCGAGGATGCGCGCAGGGCTTTTGCTCGTGCGAAGGTGCACTGGGCGAAGCTGGATGCCGTGAAGCTGGTGAAGGAGGGGCCGCCGGAGGGCAAGGAGCATCGTTGCCGCGAGAATTATTATGAGAGTGTCCTGAAGGGTTCCCGCCTAGTGGCGGGTGAGTGTGCCAAAGATGTAATTTTTGAATGAACATGCTCATGTGATCCTATAATATGAAACGAGTTCATTTGCGCCATGCGACGCTTTCTTAATTTAAAATATTACCTTCTGTGCGGCCATTTATAAAATCTGAGAGTAGGCCAGTCATCGGCTTATGCCCCCATGTAACTAGTACTGGGGTGTTCGCGATAAATCTGAGCAGTCTTTACCCCAATTTTGGGTCCTTCGAGGGAGGTGTTCAGCGCAACGAACCAGGCAATCAGACTATAATGCTTTATCACTCTCACTTAGCCATAGAAGTCTACAATTTTAAATTTCGGCGAAGCCCCTGGTATTCGGAAGGCCGAATTTGGGGCGCTATACACGCCTAAGCCGGACAAGGCCGACTCCTTGCTCAAAGCGGAAAAAGTCTTTAAGGACTTGAGATCTCTCGAACAGCGACCAGTCTCTCGCCTTATCATGAGAGTCAGTTTTCGGCTTTCTCTACTGAGGTGTTTGTCCGGAAGAACCGGGACACAATCGCAGTAGTTCTCCCACCGCTACCTTAGCCGATATAGCGGAACGTAAGGTACCAAAGCATGGGAGCCGGGCAAACCCAACATTTGACCAAACACATGATTCGGAGCTGATGCATATAATTCTATAAGTTCGGGGTGCTGCACTGTCGAAAGTGTTCGGACTTCTTGCACCGTATTATGGGGTAAACAAGAGCCCCTGGCGAACTGACCGTGCCCGATTGTGCGGGTGCGGATTGTTGTAAATGGACATATAAGAGAAAGAGAAAAAACTTGAATAATGCAATGATAGATTAATGATATGCATTGTTATTTAAATAATACGTCGAAGCGTACTGGTACAAGTAGTGCAATGAGCAGAAAACAGGACAATTAGGAATGTCCTATCCCAGGGCAAGCTGCGCATAGATAGTAAAAACGGGTATATCAATTATTATTAGAGACCACCTGGGGGTTCCCGTGTTCATCTTAGCTTTCTTGCCGCCTTGGTTGTCGCCTCCGGAATGTGGCCGGCGATCGTACTGCCGGAAAGGGCTTCCAGAGAGTTAGGCCCTGAAAGAGAAAAGGAATGATAAAGGTATAAACCCCTAGGGTGGTTAAGCCACATTGCGGAGTGTGTCCTGATCATGCCCCCGCCTATGTCCGCGCCGCACGGGTTATGTACGCGCCGCACGGGTTATGTCCGCGCCGCACGGGTTACGCGCCGCAAAGGGCTTCAGTGCGTAGTTATGTACGCGCCGCACGGGTTTCGTCGCTTGACTGGGACTGGGATGGGGGCCGAATTGCTAAGCGAGCTCTGATCGTGCCGGGCGATCCTGTTGTAGCTTGTTCCGGACTCGCTTGAAGGTGTTTGGGGGCTGTGACGCCGAATGAGTGGTCTGCCTTAAAATGCTGCTTTGTGCTTCTGCTGCAAGGGCCGCAGTGTGCTCTTCCGTGCGGAGCGAGCGTTCTGTGTTTCCATTTACTGTTATGACCCCCTGGGTCCTGGTATCTTGAGCTTGAGGTATGCGTAATGCGACACTGCATTAAATTTTGCAAATGCTGTCCGTCCGAGTAGTGCATGATAGCCACTGCGAAACAGGGCGATATCGAAGATTAACTCTTCGCTTCGGAAGTTGTCCGGTGATCCGAAGACCACTTCCAGTGTGATTGAGCCTGTGCAATGGGCCTCTACACCTGGGATGACACCTTTAAAGGTGGTTTTGCTGGGTTTGATCCTCGAGGGATCGATACCCATTTTTCGCACTGTATCCTGATGGAGCAGGTTCAAGCTGCTGCCGCTGTCCATAAGGACTCGAGTGAGGTGAAATCCGTCAATGATGGGGTCTAAGACCAGTGCGGCGGATCCGCCATGACGGATGCTAGTGGGGTGGTCCCTGTGATCGAAGGTGATCTGGCAAGCAGACCATGGGTCGAACTTTGGGGCGACGGGCTCCATCGCATAGACGTCCCTTAGTGCATGCTTCCGCTCCCTCTTGGGAATGTGGGTTGCGTATATCATGTTCACCGTCTTCACTTGTGGGGGAAACCCCTTCTGTCCTCCTGTGTTCGGTGGCCGGGGCTCCTCCTCGTCATCGGTATGCAGCCCCTTGTCCTTGTTTTTGGCATTTAACTTGCCGGCCTGGTTGAACACCCAGCATTCTCTGTTGGTGTGATTGGCTAGCTTGTCGGGGGTGCCGTGGATTTGACACGAGTGATCCAGTATGCGATCCAAACTGGACGGAGCCGGAGTATTTCTTTTAAACAGATTTTTCCGCTGACAGGATATAGAGCCTCTGAATCCGGCATTGACTACCGTATCTTTGGTGTTATCGCTGTTGTTGCGGCGCTTTGGTCTGTTACGACGTTGCCTACTGTTAACATCTTTGGTATCCGAGGTGCCCGGATTCCTCGATGTGTTGTTGCTGCGAGCCAGCCAGCTATTCTCGCCCGCGCAAAAGCGGGTCATGAGTGTTGTGAGGGCTGCCATAGATTTCGGCTTCTCCTGGCCGAGGTGGCAGGCGAGCCACTCGTCGCGGATGTTATGCTTGAATGCCGCTAGGGCCTCTGCGTTCGAACGGTCTACAATTTGGTTTTTCTTAGTCAGGAACTGTGTCCAGAATTGTCTGGCCGATTCCCCTAGCTGCTGGGTTATGTGGCTCAAATCATCAGCATCCGATGGCCGCACATAAGTGCCCTGGAAGTTGTCAAGGAATGCGTCTTCCAGATCCTCCCAACTGCCTACAGAATCTGCTGGCAAGCTGTTCAGCCAATGCCGAGCTGGTCCTTTTAGTTTTAGTGGGAGGTAGTTGATGGCATGTAGATCATCACCGCGAGCCATGTGGATATGAAGGAGGAAATCCTCAATCCATACAGCGGGATCTGTTGTGCCATCGTATGATTCGATAGTTACGAGTTTGAAACCCTCCGGGAATTCGTGATTCATAACTTCATCAGTGAAGCATAGGGGGTGTGCGCCGCCTCTGTGCTGGGCTATATCCCGACGCAGTTCATATGAATCTTGTCTGCTGTATTCGGCCCGGCCGGATTTACTCTTGGCGTATCCAACGCGACGATCATCGTCCCGTGTTGGCGCGCGTGTCTGTGACCCGTATATTGACCTTGCGATTTTTGCCTTACTGTCCAATATGTCTTGCAGGTCCTCTGTGTTGCCCCGGGCCTTAGTATTTTTGATTGAGTGGCGACGGGGTGCGGGCTGAACTTCAGGCTGAAACGCCTCTCTGGCTCGGCCGCGTAGTGGCCAGTCAGCCGCATCATACACTGGTAAATGAGGTTTCAATGCTTCCCCCTCGAGGTGAGGTAGCAACCTGCGTTTTGGGTAACTCTTGGAGGGGCGCTCGAGTTCATACACTTCGGCCGCAAGGACTTCGGTCCACATGTCTGCTAGCAAGTCTTGATCAGCTTGAAGCTGTTGCTGCTTTTTCTTCAGGCTATTTGCCGTGGCCATAAGCCGATGCTTGAAGCTCTCTTTCTCGACGGGGTCCTCGGGTACGATAAATTCTTCGTCTCCGAGGCTCGCCTTGTCTTCGGAGAGAGGCATGTAATTGTCCTCCTCCGGTTCTCCATCTGCTGCCCGCTCTGGAGGGCTAGCTTGTTCGTCCTCCGGCTCTACATCGTGCTAGAGGGGATTGTTGTTGTCTTCGGCACTATCCGGAGTGTTATTGTCTCCTGTGCCGGTATCACTTTTCTTGCTGTGGCGGGACTTAGAGCGGCGCCGCTGACGTCGGCACTTGGGTTGCTTCTTGGAGGGGTCATCCTCCGCTGTCTCGTCGCCATTGCCTTCTTTGGGGGTGTCCACCATGTATATATCATATGCTGAGGTGGCGGTCTGATGACCCACAAGTATAAGGGATCTATCGTAGTCCTTTCGATAAGTAAGAGTGTCGAACCCAACGAGGAGCAGAAGGAAATGATAAGCGGTTTCCAGCAAGGTATTCTCTGCAAGTGCTGAAATAAGTGGTAACAGATAGTTTTGTGATAAGATAATTTGTAACGAGCAACAAGTAACAAAAGTAAATAAGGTGCAGCAAGGTGTCCCAATCCTTTTTGTAGAAAAGGACAAGCCTGGACAAACTCTTGTAAGACATAAAGCGCTCTTGAGGACACATGGGAATATTGTTGAGCTAGTTTTCATCATGTTCATATGATTCGCGTTCGGTACTTTGATAATTTGATATGTGGGTGGACCGGTGCTTGGGTACTGCCCTTACTTGGACAAGCATCCCACTTATGATTAACCTCTATTGCAAGCATCCGCAACTACAACAAAAGTATTAAGGTAAACCTAACCATAGCATGAAACATATGGATCCAAATCAGCCCCTTACGAAGCAACACATAAACTAGGGTTTAAGCTTCTGTCACTCTAGCAACCCATCATCTACTTATTACTCCCCAATGCCTTCCTCTAGGCCCAAATAATGGTGAAGTGTCATGTAGTCGACGTTCACATAACACCACTAGAGGAGAAACAACATACATCTCATCAAAATATCAAACGAATACCAAATTCACATGACTACTAATAGCAAGACTTCTCGCATGTCCTCAGGAACAAAAGTAACTACTCACAAAGCATAAACATGTTTATAATCAGAGGGGTATTAATATGCATATAGGATCTGAACATATGATCTTCCACCAATTAAACCAACTAGCATCAACTACAAGGAGTAATTAACACTACTAGCAACCTACTAGCACCAATCCTGGACTTGGAGACAAGAATTGGATACAAGAGATGAACTAGGGTTTTGAGAGGAGATGGTGTTGATGAAGATGTTGATGGAGATTGCCCTCTCCCGATGAGAGGAGCGTTGGTGATGACGATGGCGATGATTTCCCCCTTCGGGAGGGAAGTTTCCACGACAGAACAGCTCCGCCAGAGCCCTAGATTGGTTCCGCCAAGGTTCCACCTCGTGGCGGCGGAGTTTCGTCCGAGAAGATGGCTTATGATTATTTTTCATCGAAAGACTCCATATAGCAGAAGATGGCCACCGGAGGGCCACCAGGGGGCCCACGAGGTAGGGGGCGCGCCCATGGGGGTAGGGCGCGCCCCCCCACCCTCGTGGGCAGGGTGTGGCCCCCCTAGTGAAGTTCTTGCTCTCAGTATTTTTTATATATTTCGAAAACATCTTCCGTGAAGTTTCAGGACTTTTGGGGCTGTGCTGAATAGGTCTCTAATATTTGCTCCTTTTCCAGCCTAGAATCCCAGCTGCTGGCATTCTCCCTCTTTATGTAAACCTTGTAAAATAAGAGAGAATAGGCATAAGTATTGTGACATAATGTGTAATAACAGCCCATAATGCAATAAATATCGATATAAAAGCATGATGCAAATGGACGTATCAACTCCCCCAAGCTTAGACCTCGCTTGTCCTCAAGCGAAAAGCCGAAATCGAAAAATATGTCCACATGTTTAGAGATAGAGGTGTCGATAAAAATAAAATACGGACATGGGGGCATCATGATCATTCTTATAACAGCAACTTATATAATTTTTGTCATATGATCTCTAATGCTAGAGTAATAATTCAATCACAATATCAAGTATGAATCATAAACTTTATTGAAAACTAACAAACTACAATCTCAGTCATTGAAGCAATTGCAATTTATCATAACATAGGAAAGAGTCAATATATAAGAGCTTTTCAGCAAGTCCACATACTCAACTATCATATAATCTTTCACAATTGCTGACACTCACGCAATACTTATGGGTATGAAGTTTTAATCGGACACAGAGAAAGATAGGGGCTTATAGTTTTGCCTCCCAACGTTTTACCTCAAGGGTAATGTCAACAGTAATAGTTCATGAAAACTCACATCCAATTAGCCATATATACCAGGATCTTTCCAACATATTGTGCTTGTCAAAGGATAAAGTTTAAAAAGGAAGGGTGAAAATCACCATGGCTCTTATGCGGTGTAGGAGATAAAAGTAAAAGATAGGCCCTTCGCAGAGGGAAGCAGAGGTTGTCATGTGCTTTTATGGTTGGATGCACAAAATCTTAATGCGAACGAATGTCACTTTATATTGCCCCTTGTGATATGGACCTTTATTATGCAGTCTGTCGCTTTTATTACTTCCATATCACACGATCGTATAAAGCTTATTTCCTCCACACCAATCAATCATACATATTTAGAGAGCAATTTTTATTGCTTGCACCGATGACAACTTACTTGATGGATCTTACTCAATCCATAGGTAGATATGGTGGACTCTTATGGCAAGATTGGTTTGAGGGTGTTTGCGAGCACAAGTAGTATCTCTACTTGGTGCAATCAATTTGGCTAGCATGAGGGGGAAAGGCAAGCTCATCATGTTGGAAGATCCAAGACAATATAATTCATCTCAGATCTAAGAAAACATAACCCATTATGTTGTCTTCCTTGTCCAATGTCAACTCTTTAGCATGTCATACCTTAATGAGTGCTCACAATCATAAAAGATGTCCAAGATAGTATATTTATATGTGAAGACCTCTCTTTCTTTATTACTTCCTATTAATTGCAACGATGACCAAAACTATGTTTGTCAACCCTCAACAACTTTTATTCATCATACTTTTCTATGTGAGCTCATTACTCTCCATAAGATTCACATGATCTCTTTGTTTCTTTTTATTTCTTTCTCTTTTCTTTTATTCACTTAGGATCATGGCAAAATAATCAAGCCCTTGACTTAACACTAATCCTTTTTATATAGCTCACGGACTCGATTACATAGAAGGATAATAAAGCAAAACTCACAACTAGATCATACTAAGAACTTTTATTCTACTAGATCAAGATATTACCAAAAGGATCGAACTAAGGAAAATGGTAAATATAAGGTGATGGTGATACGATACCGGGGCACTCCCCCGAGCTTGGCAGTTGCCAAGTGGAGTGCCCATACCCAGGTGATTATGTCTTCTAACTTGGGGATAATGCCCTTGAGTGCGATGATATGCTCCTTCAACAAAATATTTTATCGTGTGAGATACTTATTTTGTATACGAGCTAACTCAATCATCTTGAAAGCTTCAATTTTCGTTGGGGTAAGAAGATTGTGATCCAGTTGAAGGGTGTCTTCTGTTGACGAAACTTGGTCCTCCATGGCCTTCTTGATCCCTTCATCCTTGTTGATCTCCATAGGTTCTTCTCTCTTTAGCTCTATCTTCATTAGCCAAGCATCGTTGCCCTCATGGTTGGAGGAGGAGGGAGACGACATAGTGCCTGGATTTGACAACCCTGACAGAAAACAGCTCGAAACAAAGACAGGAGATTTTTGCGTGATACGGGAGTCAAAACCCCTAGGAGATTATATAATGAATTTTTACCGACCAAAATACGTGTCGTGTACGAAAACAGAATCCGGAGAGCACACGAGGTGCCCACGAGGTAGGGGGCGCCCAGTAGGGTAGGTCGCGCCCTCCAGCCTCGTGGAGGCCTCGTGTCCTTCCCGGACCGCTGCTTATTTTTCTATTTTTCTAAATATTCCAAAACGGAGAAATATTGCCTTAAAACTGTTTTGGAGTCGGTTTACTTACCGTACCACATACCTATTCCTTTTCAGAGTTTGAAACATTCCGGAAAGTGTCCCTTATGTATTCCTCCGGGGTTACGGTTTCAATAACATTGGTTTCAACATTTATGGGATTACCTGAGATATAGTGTTTGATTCTTTGACCGTTCACCACCTTCGCCTTTGTGCCTTCGAAGTTGTTGATTTTTATGGCACCAGAATGGTAGACCTCCTCGATAACGTAAGGACCTTCCCATTTAGAGAGAAGTTTTCCTGCAAAAAATCTTAAACGAGAGTTGTATAGCAATACATAATCACCTACATTAAACTCACGCTTTTGTATCCTTTTGTCATGCCATCTTTTAACTTTTTCTTTAAACAACTTGGCATTTTCGTAGGCTTGGGTTCTCCATTCATCAAGTGAGCTAATATCAAATAACCTCTTCTCACCGGCAAGTTTAAAATCATAATTAAGTTCTTTAATAGCCCAATAAGCCTTGTATTCTAGTTCGAGAGGTAAGTGACATGCTTTTCCATAGACCATTTTATATGGAGACATACCCATAGGATTTTTATATGCAGTTCTATAGGCCCATAATGCATCGTCTAGTTTCTTTGACCAATTCTTTCTAGACCTATTAACTGTCTTTTGCAAAATTAATTTGAGTTCTCTATTACTCAATTCTACTTGACCACTAGACTGAGGGTGACAAGGAGATGCAATTCTATCATTAACATCATATTTAGCAAGCATTTTACGGAAAGCACCATGAATAAAATGTGAACCACCATCAGTCATTAAATATCCAGAGACTCCAAATCTTGGAAAAATAACTTCTTTAAGCATTTTAATAGATGTGTTATGATCAACACTACTAGTTGGAATAGCTTCTACCCACTTAGTAACGTAATCAACAGCAACTAAAATATGTGTATAACCATTAGAGGAAGGAAAACGTCCCATATAGTCAAAGCCCCAAACATCAAATGGTTCAATAACAAGTGAATAATTCATATGCATTTCTTGACCTCTACTAATATTACCAATTCTTTGACATTCATCACAAGATAAGACAAACTTACCGGCATCCTTGAAGAGAGTAGGACAATAAAAACCAGATTGCAGTACCTTATGTGCAGTTCTATCTCCAGCATGGTGTCCTCCATAAGCTTCGGAGTGACACTTCCGTAGGATCTGTTCCTGTTCATGCTCAGGTACACAACATCTAATAACACCATCTACTCCTTCTTTATAAAGATGTGGGTCATCCAAAAGTAATGCCTCAAATCATAGAAGAACTTTTTCTTTTGCTGGTATGTGAAACTAGGTGGTATAAACTTAGCAACAATGTAATTAGCATAATCAGCATACCATGGAGCAGTATGAGAAGCATTTATGACATTTAATTGCTAATCAAGAAAGCTATCATCAATAGGTAGTGGGTCATCAAGCACATTTTCTAACCTAGACAAGTTGTCTGCAACGGGGTTCTCAGCTCCTTTTCTATCAACAATATGCAAATCAAATTCTTGTAGCAAGAGAACCCATCTAATAAGTCTAGGTTTAGCATCTTTCTTTTCCATAAGATATTTAATAGCAGCATGATCAGTGTGAATAGTTACTTTAGAATCAACAATATAAGGTCTAAAGTTATCACAAGCAAAGACAACTGCTAAGAATTCTTTTTCAGTAGTAGCATAATTTCGATGAGCATTGTCTAGAGTTTTACTAGCATATTGAATAACATTTAGTTTCTTATCAACTCTTTGTCCTAGAACAGCACCTACATCATAATCACTAGCATCACACATAATTTCAAAGGGTAAATTCCAATCAAGTGGCTAAACAATTGGTGCAGAAATCAATGCTTTCTTAAGTATTTCAAATGCTTCTACACAATCATCATAAAAAACAAATGGTATATCTTTTTGTAATAAATTAGTCAGAGGCAGATTTTTGAGAAGTCCTTAATGAACCTCCTATAAAAACCGGCATGACCAAGGAAACTTCTTTTACCTTTGATGTCCTTGGGACATGGCATCTTTTCAATAGCATCAACCTTGGCTTTATCAACTTCAATACCTCTTTCAGAAACTTTATGCCCCAAGACAATACCTTCATTAACCATAAAGTGGCACTTTTCCCAATTCAAGACAAGATTAGTTTCTTCACATCTCTGCAAAACTCGATCAAGGTTGCTCAAGCAATCATCAAAAGAAGATCCATAGACGGAAAAGTCGTCCATGAAAACCTCACAAATCTTTTCACAAAAGTCAGAGAATATAGCCATCATGCATCTTTGAAAGGTAGAAGGTGCATTACATAAACCAAAAGGCATACGTCTATAAGCAAAAGTACCAAAGGGCATGTAAAAGTAGTCTTTGATTGATCTTTGGCTGACACAGGTATTTGAGAGAAACCAGAATAACCATCCAGAAAGCAAAAATGTGTATGTTTGGATAATTTTTCTAGCATTTGATCGATAAAAGGTAAGGGGTAATGATCTTTTTTAGTAGCCTTATTTAATTTGCGGAAATCAATTACCATCCTATAACCTGTAATAATTCTTTGAGGAATCAATTCATCTTTATCATTAGGAACAACAGTAATACCTCCCTTCTTAGGGACACAATGGACATGGCTTACCCATTGACTATCAGCAACAGGATAAATTATACCAGCCTCAAGGAGCTTTAGTATCTCCTTTCTTACCACTTCTTTCATTTTAGGATTCAACCGGCGTTGATGGTCACGAACTGGTTTAGCTTCTTCTTCCAAATTAATTTTATGTTGACATAGAGTGGGACTAATGCCCTTAAGATCATCAAGAGTATACCCAATAGCAGCACGGTGCTTCTTCAGAGTTTTCAATAATCTCTCTTCTTCATGTTCTGAAAGGTTAGCACTAATAATAACAGGATATATCTTTTTCTCATCAAGATAAGCATATTTAAGCGTATCAGGTAACGGTTTAAGCTCAAACACGGGATCACCCTTGGGTGGAGGAGGATCCCCTAGGATTTCAGCAGGTAAATTGTTTTTCAGAATAGGCTCATGTTTAAAGAATACTTCATCTAATTCCCTTCTTTCATTCATAAACATATCGTTTTCATGGTCTAGCAAGTATTGTTCTAAAGGATCACTAGGAGCCACGGCAATAGAAGCAAGACCAATAATTTCATCCTTACTAGGTAATTCTTCTTCTCGGTGTTGTCTACTAAATTTAGAAAAATTAAATTCATGAGTCATATCATCTAAACCGATAGTAACAACATCTCTTTTGCAATCTATGGTAGCATTAACAGTATTTAAGAAGGGTCCACCAAATATAATGGGACAAAATCTATCTTGTGGGGAACCAAGAACAAGAAAATCAGCAGGATATTTAGTTTTCCCACACAAGACTTCAACATCTCTAACAATTCCCATTGGTGAAATAGTATCCGTATTGGCAAGTTTAATTGTGACATCAATACCTTCCATCTCAGCAGGTGCAATATCATGCATAACTTCTTGGTATAAGGAATAAGATATTGCACTAGCACTAGCACCCATATCACATAAGCCATGATAACAATGATCTCCTATTTTAACAGAAATAACAGGCATGCCTACCACAGGTCTAGGTTTATCTTTATCATGGGGTTTAGCAATTCTAGCAGTTTCATTATAGAAATAAATAACATGCCCATCTATATTATCAGACAAGAGATCTTTAACAATAGCAATATTAGGTTCAACTTTAACTTGCTCAGGAGGTGTATATGTTTTAATATTGCTTTTACGAACCACAGTTGAAGCTTTAGCATGATCCTTTATCCTAACAGGGAAAGGTGGTTTCTCAACATAAGAAGTAGGAACAATAGGATCATTATAAGTGATAGTCTTTTCTTCAACTTTAATAGGTGCAACTACTTTTAATTCTATGGGAGGATGATATTTAAACCACTTATCCTTGGGGAGATCAACATAAGCAGCAAAATATTCACAGAAAGAAGCTACTATTTGAGAGTCAAGTCCATATTTAGTGCTAAATTTACGAAAAATATCGGCATCCATAAAAGATTTAACACAATCAAAACTAGGTGTCATACCTGACTCCTTACCATTGTCGAGGTGCCAATCTTCAGAGTTGCATTTAATTCTTTATAATAAATCCCATTTGAATTCAATAGTCTTCATCATAAAAGAGCCAACACAAGAAGTATCAAGCATGGTGCGATTGTTACCAAAAAGCCGAGCATAAAAATTTTGAATAGTCATTTCTCTTGAGAGCTCATGATTGGGGCATGAATATAACATTGATTTAAGCCTCCCCCAAGCTTGGGCGATGCTTTCTCCTTCGTGAGGCCAAAAATTATATATGTAATTGCGATCACGATGAACAAGATGCATAGGATAAAACTTCTGATGAAATTCCAATTTCAATCGTTTGTAATTCCAAGACCTCATATCATCACATAGCCTATACCATGTCGATGCATCTCCCCTCAAAGATAAGGGAAAGACCTTCTTCTTAACAACATCTCCGGATACACTTGCAAGCTTAAATAATCCACAAACTTCATCAACATATATCAGATGTTCATCAGGATGTTTTGTTCCATCTCCTAAAAAAGGATTAGCTAGCAGTTTTTCTATCATACCCGAAGGAACTTCAAAGCAAGCATTTTCATTTTCATTTCCATTTTCGGTAGGTTCAGTAGGTTGAGGAGAAACTCTTTGCTCTACTGGTCGGGGTGAAGATACCCCGAACAAGCCCCTCAGAGGATTACTTTCCATGATAACAAGTGACAGTAAATTTCAGCACACTATATAAATTTTTCCTTACCAAATTTCACCTACCAAAGGCGCTTCACTCCCCGGCAACAGCGCCAGAAAAGAGTCTTGATGACCCACAAGTATAGGGGATCTATCGTAGTCCTTTAGATAAGTAAGAGTGTCGAACCCAACGAGGAGCAGAAGGAAATGATAAGCGGTTTCCAGCAAGGTATTCTCTGCAAGTACTGAAATAAGTGGTAACGGATAGTTTTGTGATAAGATAATTTGTAACGAGCAACAAGTAACAAAAGTAAATAAGGTGCAGCAAGGTGGCCCAATACTTTTTGTAGCAAAGGACAAGCCTGGACAAACTCTTATAAGACGTAAAGCGCTCCCGAGGACACATGGGAATATCGTCGAGCTAGTTTTCATCACGTTCATATGATTCACGTTTGGTACTTTGATAATTTGGTATGTGGGTGGACCGGTGCTTGGGTACTGCCCTTACTTGGACAAGCATTCCACTTATGATTAACCTCTATTGCAAGCATCCGCAACTACAACAAAAGTATTAAGGTAAACCTAACCATAGCATGAAACATATGGATCCAAATCAGCCCCTTATGAAGCAACACATAAACTAGGGTTTAAGCTTCTGTCACTCTAGCAACCCATCATCTACTTATTAATCCCCAATGCCTTCCTCTAGGCCCAAATAATGGTGAAGTGTCATATAGTCGACGTTCACATAACACCACTAGAGGAGAGACAACATACATCTCATCAAAATATCGAACGAATACCAAATTCACATGACTACTAATAGCAAGACTTCTCCCATGTCCTCAGGAACAAAAGTAACTACTGACAAAGCATAAACATGTTCATAATCAGAGGGGTATTAATATGCATATAGGATCTGAACATATCATCTTCCACCAATTAAACCAACTAGCATCAACTACAAGGAGTAATTAACACTACTAGCAACCTACTAGCACCAATCCCGGACTTGGAGACAAGAATTGGATACAAGAGATGAACTAGGGTTTTGAGAGGAGATGGTGCTGATGAAGATGTTGATGGAGATTGCCCTCTCCCGATGAGAGGAGCGTTGGTGATGATGATGGCGATGATTTCCCCCTCCAGGAGGGAAGTTTCCCCGGCAGAACAGCTCCGCCAGAGCCCTAGATTGGTTCCGCCAAGGTTCCGCCTCGTGGCGGAGTTTCGTCCAAGAAGATGGCTTATGATTTTTTTCATCAAAAGACTCCATATAGCAGAAGATGGCCACCGGAGGGCCACCAGGGGGCCCACGAGGTAGGGGGCGCGCCCCCCACCCTTGTGGGCAGGGTGTGGCCCCCTGGTGAAGTTCTTGCTCTCAGTATTTTTTATATATTTGCAAAACATCTTCCGTGAAGTTTCAGGACTTTTGGGGCTGTGCTGGATAGGTCTCTAATATTTGCTCCTTTTCCAGCCCAGAATCCCAGCTGCCGGCATTCTCCCTCTTTATGTAAACCTTGTAAAATAAGAGAGAATAGGCATAAGTATTGTGACATAATGTGTAATAACAACCCATAATGCAATACATATCGATATAAAAGCATGATGCAAAATGGACGTATCATGGTCCAGTGCCCTGTAGGCGGTTGTTCCTTTTCGTCTCCGGCGTCGTCATCCATACCGTCGAAGTCTTCGGAGTCTAAGTCGAGCATGTTGGTTAAGTCGTCGATAGTGGCTACTAAGTGGGTGGTGGGTGGGCAGCGAATTTCTTCGCCGTCCGCATCCCATTCTAGCCGGACATAGTTCGGCCAAGGTTCTCCTCACAGGGAGAGAGACCTTAATGAATTTAGCACATCGCCGAAAGGTGAGTGCTGAAAGATATCCGCGGAGGTGAACTCCATGATCGGCGCCCAATCGCATTCGATGGGTGCAGATGCAGGCGGCTCGGAGCTCGTGGCCGGAGAAGAATCCAGTGGTTCGGCGACGCGGCTCTCGTAAGGGGTGAAGTCAGTATCTGGCTCTATCGCCACTGAGAGTGCGGCCTCCATGGCGGGGTCTATCCCTCCGCTCTCGGATGGCGCAATTTGCTTCCGATTGATGGCGGGAGTAGTTACAGATGCGATCTCTCGAACATTGTCCGACGGCAGAGTTACGTCATGCTCGTCGCGACTAAGCGGCACACCTGGCATGGGCTCGAATCCGTCGAAGATCAAGTCTCCGCGGATGTCGGCCGTGTAATTCAAGTTTCCAAATCTGACCTGATGGCCAGGGGCATAGCTCTCGATCTGCTCTAGATGGCCAAGCGAATTGGCCTGCAGTGTGAAGCCGCCGAATATGAAGATCTGTCCGGGGAGGAAAATCTCACCCTGGACCGCATCGTTACCGATGATTGAAGGAGCCATCAAGCCTTACGGTGACAACACAGTGGAATCATCAATGAAAGCACCAATGTCGGTGTCAAAACCGGCGGATCTCGGGTAGGGGGTCCCGAACTGTGCATCTAAGGCGGATGGTAACAGGAGGCAGGGGACACGATGTTTACCCAGGTTTGGGCCCTCTTGATGGAGGTAATACCCTATGTCCTGCTTGATTGTTCTTGATGATATGCATATTACAAGAGTTGATCTACCACGAGATCATAGAGGCTAAACCCTAGAGGCTAGCCTATGGTATAATTGTATGTTGTCCTACGGACCAAACCCTCCGGTTTAAATAGACACCGGAGGGGGCTAGGGTTACACAAGGTCGGTTACAAGGGAGGAGATATACATATCCGTATTGCCTAGCTTGCCTTCCACGCCAAGGAGAGTCCCATCCGGATACGAGACGAAGTCTTCAATCTTGTATCTTCATAGTCCAACAGTCCGGCCAAAGGATATAGTCCGGCTGTCCGAAGACCCCCTAATCCAGGACTCCCTCACCCTCCATACAATCAACTTTTTGGGTGAGTTTGTTTCATTATAATTTTTTTCATTTTGATTATAGGACTGGGCATTCCAATTACCAGCCTCTCTCGTGCAATGACAAGTAAATAAACACCCATCGTGAGAATAACCCGCTTAGCATGGAAGATACTAACCACCCCCTACCGCTTCATGAGCAGTAAGGGAACACAAAACAGATGTTTATTTGAATGATTGAGGTGGCACATGCAAATTTACTTGGAACGGCAGAGTAATACCACATATAGGTAGGTATGATGGACACACATGGAAGAAACTTGGCTCAAGGATTTTGGATGCACAAGCAGTATTCCCGCTTAGTATAGAAAATTTAGCTAGCAAAAGATTCTAAACAAGCACCACATGTTGGAGCATCCCTAACAATATAACTTATATGCAAATATACCCGAACATAACTCATTACATTGTCTTCCTTGTCCAACTTTAACTAACTTCCTCAAGTGAAAACAATTCATGGGTATTCACAATCATAAAAGATGTCCAAGATAATATATTTGTATGTGAAAGTACTCTTCCATATACTATCTTTCATGAATTGCTAGTATGACTAATATTGTGATTGTCAAACGTCAATAAATCTTACTTTATAAACCCAATGTGAAGCTACTACTAGGAATGATACAAGTATACGAGGCACATATAATTTCAACTCCATTATATTCAATTCATTCAACAAGTTACTCTTAGGATATAAGTGAAGCACAAGAGTATATGACAAATTACTCCAAAAGATATAAGTGATGATCAATGAGTAGTCAAACAATTAAGTAGCTATGTGACAGCAATCTCTCATTTAAAAATTTCAGATCATAGTATTTTATTCAAACAACAAACAAAGTAAAATGACATTCCAAGAATAACACATCTCATGTGAAGAAGCAAAAACTTAGGCTCAACCGATACTAACCGATAATTGTTGATGAAGAAAGGTGGGATGCCTACCGAGGTATCCCCAAGCTTAGATGCTTGAGACTTCTTGTGATATGAACTTGGGATGCCTTGGGCATCCCCAAACTTGAGCTTTTGTATCTCCTTAATTCCTCTCATATCACGGTTTCCCTAAATCTTAAAAACTTCATCCACACAAAACTCAACAAGAACTCATGAGATAACTTAGTATAAATCAATGCAAAAACTTATCAGTTTCTACTGTAACGATTGACTAAAATTAATATTTAACATTACGTACTAAATGCTGTTGGGAAACGTTGCATGGAAAACAAAAAAAATCTACGCACACGCAATGATCTATCCATGGAGATGCATAGAAATGAGGGGAAGAGTGTGTCTACGTACCCTCGTAGACCATAAGGGGAAGCGTATCACAACGCGGTTGATGTAGTCAAACTTCTTCGCACTTCAACCGATCAAGTACCGAACGCACATCACCTCCACATTCTGCACACGTTCAGCTCGGTGATGTCCCTCGCCTTCTTGATCCAGCAAGATGTCAAGGTAGTAGATGAGTTCCGTCAGCACGACGGCGTGGTGACGGTGATGGTGAAGTGATCTCCGCAAGGCTTCGCCTAAGAACTACGAAAATATAACCGGGGGTGTAAACGGTGGAGTGGGGCGCCGCACACGGCTAGGCTATTGTCTGGGGTGTGCTCGGCGCTCCCCCTCCTCATATATATAGGTGGGAGGGAGAGGGGAGAGGCCAAGGGGTGACCCAAGCAGGTCCGAATCCTACTTGGGCTCCTGCCCTTGGCCGCCCCCCTGCCATGTGTGTCGGAGTGGGAAGGAAAGAAGGGGAGAGGGAAGGAAGGGGGAATCCTATTCCTCTCTTTCCTCTCTCTTCCCATCCTTCCTTCTCCTCTTAGGCCGGCCCATATGGGGGGCGCACCAGCCCCTTGTGGCTGGTGTGTTTCCCCTCTTGGCCCATAAGGCCCATATCTTTTGCCGGGGGTGCCCGAAACCCCTTCTCGTGACCCGATAGGTACGCGGTAACCCCCGAAACACTTCTGGTGTCTAAATACCATCGTCCCATATATCAATCTTTACCTCTCGACCATTTCCAGACTCCTCTTCATGTCTGTGATCTCATTCGGGACTCCGAACAACATTCGGTCACCAAATCACATAACTCATATAATACTATATCGTCATCAAACGCTAAGCGTGCGGACCCTACGGGTTCGAGAACTATGTAGACATGACCAAGACACCTATCCGGTCAATAACCAATAGCGGAACCTCGATGCCCATATTGGCTCCTACATATTCTATGAAGATATTTATCGGTCGAACCCTTATGATAACATACATAATTCCCTTTGTCTATCGGTATTTTAGTTTTGCCCGAGATTCGATCGTTGGTATCTTCATACCTAGTTCAATCTCGTTGCCAGCAAGTCTCTTTACTCATTTCGTAATACATCACCTCGTGACTAACTCCTTGGTCATTTACTTGCAAGCTTATGATGTGTATTACCAAGAGGGCCCAGAGATACCTCTCCGATACTTGGAGTGACATATCCTAATATCGATCTATGCCCACTCAACAAACACCTTCGGAGATACCTATAGAGCATCTTTATAATCACCCACTTATGTTGTGACATTTGATAGCACTCAAAGTATTCCTCCAGTATTCGGGAGTTGCATAATCTCATAGTCGAACGAATATGTATTTGACGTGAAGAAAGCAATAAGCTGAACGATCAATATGCTAAGCTAACAGATGGGTCTTGTCCATCACATCATTCTCCTAATGATGTGATCCCGTTATCAAATGACAACACATGTCTATATTTAGGAAAGCTTACTAGGGACACGGTATTTGTTTATGTATTCACACATATATTTAAGTTTCCGATCAATACAATTCTAGCATGAATAATAAACCTTTATCATGAATAAGGAAATATAATATTAAATAACAACTTTATTATTGCCTCTAGGGCATATTCCTTCAGTCTCCCACTTGCACTAGAGTCAATAATCTAGTTCACAACACCATGCGATTTAACAACCATAGTTCACATCGCCATGTGACAAACACCCAAAGAGTTTACTAGAGTCAATAATCTAGTTCACATCGCCATGTGATTAACATCCAAAGTGTATTAAGGAGTGATCATGTTTTGCTTGTGAGAGTAGTTTAGTCAACAGGCCTGTCACATTCATATCCGCATGTATTTTTGCAAATTTCTATGTCTACAAAGCTCTGTATGGAGCTACTCTAGCTAATTGCTCCCACTTTCAATATGTATCCAGATTGAGAGTCAGAGTCTTCCGAATCGGTGTCAAAGCTTGCATCGACGTAAGCCTTTACGACGAACTCTTTATTACCTCCATAATCAAGAAATATCTCCTTAGTCGATCTTAGGCAACTAAGGATAATTTTGACCGATGTCCAGTGATCTACTCCTGGATCACTATTGTACACCCTTGCCAAACTCATGGCAAGGTATACAACAAGTTTGGTACACAAAATGGCATACTTTATAGAACCTATGGCTGAGGCATAGGGAATGACTTTTATTCTCTCTCTATCTTTTGCCGTGGTTGGGTTTTGAGTCTTACTCAACTTCGCACCTTGCAACACAAGCAAGAACCCTTTCTTTGACTGATTCATTTTTAACTTCTTAAAAATCTTGTCAAGGTATGTGCTTTGTGAAAGTCCTATTAAGCATCTCGATCTTACCCTATAGATCTTGATGCCCAATATATAAGTAGCTTCACCGAGGTCTTTCATTGAAAAATTCTTATTCAAGTATCCTTTTTATGCTATTCAGAAATTCTATATCATTTCCAATCAATAACATGTCATCCACATATAATATCAGAAATGCTATAGAGCTCCCACTCACTTTCTTGTAAATACATGCTTCACCATAAGGCTGTATAAAACCATATGCTTTGATCACCTCATCAAAGCATATATTCCAACTCTGAGATGCTTGCACCAGTCCATAGATGGATCATTGGAGCTTGCACACTTTGTTAGCACCTTTAGGATCGACAAAAACTTCTGGTTGCATCATATACAACTCTTATTTAATATCCATTAAGGAATGCAGATTTTGACATCCATTTGCCAGATTTCATAATTATAAAATGCGGTAATTGCTAACATGATTCGGACGGACTTAAGCATCGCTACGGGTGAGAAAGTATCATTGTAGTCAACCCCTTGAACTTGTCGAAAACACTTTTTGTGACAAGTCGAGCTTTGTAGATAGTGATTACCATTAGCGTCTGTCTTCCTCTTGAAAATCCATTTATTCTCAATGGCTTGTCGATCATTGGGAAAATCCACCAAAGTCCACACTTTGTTCTCATACATGGATCCTATCTCAGATTTCATGGCCTCAAGCCATTTATCGGAATCTAGGCTCATCATAGCTTCTTCATAGTTTGTTGGTTTGCCATGTGGTCTAATAACGTGACTTCCAGGACAGGATTACCATACCACTCTGGTGCGGAACATGCTCTATTCGACCTACAAAGTCTAGTAGTAACTTGATCCAAAGTTTAATGATCATCATCATTAGCTTCCTCTTTAGTTGGTCTAGGCATCATGAGAACGGATTTCTCTGATGTGCTACTCTCCACTTCGAGAGAAGGTACAATTACCTCATCAAGTTCTACTTTCCTCCCACCCACTTCTTTTGAGAGAAAACTCCTTCTCTAGAAAGGACCCATTCTTAGCAAGAAAGATCTTGCCTTTGGATCTGTGGTAGAAGGTGTACCCAGTAGTTTCTTTAGGGTATCCTATGAAGACACACTTCTCCGATTTAGGTTCGAGCTTATCAAGCTGAAGCCTTTTCACATAAGCATCGCATCCCCAAACTTTAAGAAACGACAGCTTAGATTTCTTGCAAAACCATCATTCGTACGGTATCATCTCAACGGATTTAGATGGTGCCCTATTTAACGTGAATGCGGCTGTCTCTAATGCATAACCCCAAAATGATAGTGGTAAATCGGTAAGAAACATCATAGATCGCACCATATCTAATAAAGAATGGTTGCGACGTTCAGACACACCATTACGATGTGGTGTTCCTGGTGGCGTGAGTTGTGAAACTATTCCACATTGTTTTAAATGAAGGCCAAACTCGTAACTCAAATATTCGCCTCCATGATCAGATCGTAGAAAATTTATTTTCTTGTTACGATGATTCTCCACTTCACTCTGAAATTCTTTGAACTTTTCAAATGTTTCAGACTTGTGTTTCATCAAGTAGATATACCCGTACCTACTCAAATCATTTGTGAAGGTCAGAAAATAACGATACCCGCCGCGTGCTTCAACACTCATCGGACCACATACATTAGTATGTATTATTTCCAATAAGTCATTAGCTCGCTTCATTGTTCCGGAGAATGGAGTTTTAGTAATCTTTGCCATGAGGTTGGTTCACAAATATCAAATGATTCATAATCAAGTGATTCCAAAAGTCCATCTGCATGGAGTTTCTTCATGTGCTTTACACCAATATGACCTAAACGGCAGTGCCACAAGTATATTGCACTATCATTATTAACTTTGCATCTTTTGACATCAATATTATGAATATTTGTATCAGTACGATTGAGATTCAATAAAGCATTCACATTGGGCATATGACCATAGAAGGTTTTATTCATGTAAATAGAACAACAATTATTCTTTGACTTAAATGAATAACCGTATTGCAATAAACATGATCAAATAACATTCATGCTCAACGCAAACACCAAATAACATTTAATTAGGTTCAACACTAATCCCGAAGGTACAGGGAGTGTGCGATGGTGATCGTATCAACCTTGGAATCACTTCCAACACACATCGTCACCTCGCCCTTAACTAGTCTATGTTTATTCTGCAACTCCTGTTTCGAGTTACTAATCTTAACAACTGAACCGGTATCAAATACCCAGGGGGTACTATTAATACTAGTAAGGTACACATCAATAACATGTACATCAAATATAGCTTTGTTCACTTTGTCATCCTTCTTATCCGCCAAGTATTTGGAGCAGTTCCTTTTTCAGTGACCATTTCCTGAGCAGTAGAGGCACTCAGTTTCAGGCTTGGGTCCAACTTTGGGCTTCTTCATGGGAGCAGCAACTTGTTTACCATTCTTCTTGAACTTCCCTCTCTTTCCCTTGCCCTTTTTCTTGAAACTAGTGGTGTTGTTAACCATCAATACTTGATGCTCTTTCTTGATCTCTACCATTGCCGTTTTCAGCATTGCGAAGAGCTCGAGAATCATTTTCGTCATCCCTTGCATATTATAGTTCATCACGAAGTTCTAGTAGCTTGGTGATAGTGACTAGAGAACATTGTCAATCACTATCTTATCTGGAAGATTAACTTCCAATTGATTCAAGCAATTGTAGTACCCAAACATTCTGAGCACATGCTCGCTGGTTGAGCTATTCTCCTCCATCTTTTACGCAAAGTACTTGTCAGAGGTCTCATAGCTCTCGACACGGGCATGAGTCGGAAATACTAATTTCAGCTCTTGGAACATTGATACGTCTCCAACGTATCTACTTTTCCAAACACTTTTGCCCTTGTTTTGGACTCTAACTTGCATGATTTGAATGGAACTAACCTGGACTGACGCTGTTTTCAGCAGAATTACCATGGTGTTATTTATGTGCAGGAGCAAACGTTCTCGGAATGACCTGAAACTTCACGGAGCCACTTTTCAGAAAATAAGAAAAATACCTGCAAAAGATAAAGGCCGGGGGGGGGGTACCACCTGCCCACGAGGGTGGGGGCGCGCCTGCCCCCCTAGGGCACGCCCCTACCTCGTGGGCCCCCTGTTGCCTCTCCGACTCCAACTCCAACTCCATATATTGAGTTTTGGGGATAAAAAAATCATAGAGAAGAAATCATCGCGTTTTACGATACGGAGCCGCCGCCAAGCCCTAAAACCTCTTGGAGGGCTGGTCTGCAGTCCGTTTAGGGCTCCGGAGAGGGGAATCCGTCGCCATCGTCATCATCAACCATCCTCCATCACCAATTTCATGATGCTCACCGCCGTGCGTGAGTAATTCCATCGTAGGCTTGCTGGATGGTGATGGGTTGGATGGGATCTATCATGTAATCGAGTTAGTTTTGTTAGGGTTTGATCCCTAATGTCCACTATGTTCTGAGATTGATGTTGCTATGACTTTGCTATGCTTAATGCTTGTCACTAGGGCCCGAGTGCCATGATTTCAGATCTGAACCTATTATGTTTTCATCAATACATGAGTGTTCTTGATCCTATCTTGCAAGTCTATAGTCACCTACTATGTGTTATGATCCGTTAACCCCGAAGTGACAATAATCGGGATACTTACCGGTGATGACCGTAGTTTGAGGAGTTCATGTATTCACTATGTGTTAATGCTTTGTTCTGGTTCTCTATTAAAAGGAGGCCTTAATATCCCTTAGTTTCCGTAAGGACCCCGCTGCCACGGGAGGGTAGGACAAAAGATGTCATGCAAGTTCTTTTCCATAAGCACGTATGACTATATTCGGAATACATGCCTACATTATATTGACGAACTGGAGCTAGTTCTGTGTCACCCTAGGTTATGACTGTTACATGATGAACCGCATCCGGCATAATTCTCCATCACCGATCCATTGCCTACTAGCTTTCCACATATTGTTCTTCGCTTATTTACTTTTCCGTTGCTATTGATATCATCACTACAAAATACCAAAAACATTGCTTTTACAACCGTTACCTTTTGTTACCGTTACCACTACTATCATATTACTTTTCTACTAAACACTTTGTTGCAGATATTAAGTTTCCAGGTGTGGTTGAATTGACAACTCAGCTGCTAATACTTGAGAGTATTGTTTGGCTCCCCTTGTGTCGAATCAATAAATTTGGGTTGGATACTTTACCCTCGAAAATTGTTGCGATCCCCTATACTTGCGGGTTATCAAGACTATTTTCTGGCGCCGTTGCCGGGGAGCATAGCTCTATTCTTTGAGTCACTTGGGATATATATATCTGCTTATCATTATGAAGAACTTGAGAGATCCAAAAACCAAGATCTATCCCTCAACTACGAGGGGAGGTAAGGAACTGCAATCTAGCTCTGCACTTGATTCACCTTCTATTTTGAGTAAGCTTGCAACACCTACACCTACTTCTGCTATTCGTTCTGATATGTCGCATGCTATTGATGATGCCACTTCTGCTATGCATGATACTTCTGATGAAACTACCTCTATGCCTGATACTACTATGCCACTTACTAATTTTCTTGATGAACAACTTGCTAGGGCTAGAGAAATTGAAAATATTGATTCTGATGATACTGATGAAAGTGATGATGAAGAATCACTTGTTATTCCTAAGGGTTATGTTTTTGATCAAGAAGCTTCTTTAGCTATTTTAGCTTGCAAAAATAGAAATGAACTCAAAAGGTTATTAGGCAAATGGAGTAAGCAATCTCTAAATGCTAGAATGAAACCTGACCCTGCTTTTTCTACTTCACCTATCTTTGTTACTGATAAGGATTATGAATTCTCTGTTGATCTTGATATAATTACTTTGGTTGAATCTGATCCTTTTCATGGTTATGAATCTGAAACTGTTGTGGCACATCTTACTAAATTGAATGATATAGCCACCCTATTCACTAAAGATGAGAGAACTCGTTAATTCTACATCCTGAAAATATTTTCGTTCTCATTAAAGGGTGATGCTAAAATATGGTTTAATTCTCTTGATCCTGGTTGTGTGTGTAGTCCCCAGGATATGATTTATTACTTCTTTGCTAAATATTTCCCTGCTCATAAGAAATAAGCTGCTTTATGGGATATATATAATTTTGTGCAAATTGAAGAAGAGAGTCTCCCACAAGCTTGGGGGAGGCTTCTCCAATTACTTAATGCTTTGCTTGATCATCCTCTTAAGAAAAATGAAATACTTGATATCTTTTATAATGGACTAACCGATGCCTCCAGAGATTACCTGGATAGTTGTGCTGGTTCTGTTTTCAGGGAAAGAACACCGGATGAAGCTGAAATTCTATTGAATAATATGTTGACAAATGAAAATAATTGGACACGTCCGGAACCAATTCCTGAGCCTATTCCTAAACCAACTCCGAAGAAGAGGGGTATTCTATTTCTCAGTCCTGAAGATATGCAAGAGGCAAAGAAATCTATGAAAGGAAAAGGTATTAAAGCTGAAGATGTTAAGAATTTACCTCCTATTGAAGAAATACATGGTCTTAATTTACCGCCTGTTGAAGAAACATATGATCTTGATCCATCACCTATTGAAGAAACTCATGGTCTTGATAACCCGACACAGGTAGTAAAGGTAAATACTCTCTATAGATATGATAAAGCTGAAATCCCATTTACTAAATTTGCTAGCCCATGCTTAGATGAGTTTGATAAATTTATGGCTAAGCAAGAAGACTTTAATGCTTATTTTGGTAGACAATTGAAATACAATTCAAATATGCTTGAACACTTGGGTGATTATATGGCTAATGTTAAAGGTGAACTTAAACTTATTAGTAAACATGCTTCTATGGTTACCACTCAAGTAGAACAAGTACTTAAAGCTCAAAATGATTTGCTCAATGAATTGAATAGTAAAGATAATGATAATGCTGTTAGAGTGGCTACTAGAACTGGTAGAATGACTCGAGAACCTTTGTATCCTGAAGGCCACCCTAAGAGAATTGAGCAAGATTCTCAGAGAAATAATATAGATGCACCTAGTTCTTCTAAAAAGAAGAAAAAGAAAAACGATAGGACTTTGCATGCTTCTAGTGAACCTATTACTGAAACACCTGAGAATCCAAATGATATTTCTATTTATGATGCTGAAACTCAATCTGGTAATGAACCTGAAACTAGTTGTAATGTTAATGATAATGTTCATAATGATGCTCAACCTAGTAATCATAATGATATATAAATTGAACCTGTTGTTGATCTTGATAACCCACAATCAAAGAATCAACGTTATGATAAGAAAGACTTTGTTGCTAGGAAACATGGAAAAGAAAGAGAACCATGGGTTCATAAACCCATGCCTTTTCCTCCCAAACCATCCAAGAAAAAGGATGATGAGGATTTTGAGCGCTTTGCTGAAATGATTAGACCTATCTTTTTGCGTATGCGATTAACTAATATACTCAAAACCAATCCTTATGCTAAGTACATGAAAGATATTATTACAAATAAAAGAAAGATACCGGAAGCTGAAATTTCCACCATGCTTGCAAATTATACTTTTAAGGGTGGAATACCAAAGAAACTTGGAGATCCCGGTGTACCCACTATACCATGCTCTATTAAAAGAAACTATGTTAAAATTGCTTTATGTGATCTTGGAGCTGGTGTTAGTGTTATGCCTCTCTCTTTATATCGTAGACTTGATTTGAATAAGTTGACACCTACTGAAATATCTTTGCAAATGGCTGATAAATCAACTGTTATACCTGTCAGTATTTGTGAGGATGTGCCTGTTGTAGTTGCAAACGTTACTATTTTAACGGACTTTGTTATTCTTGATATTCCCGAGGACGATAGTATGTCTATTATTCTTGGAAGACCCTTTTTGAATACTGTAGGGGCTGTTATTGATTGCACTAAAGGCAATGTCACTTTTAATGTTAATGGTAATGAGCATATGGTACACTTTCCGAGGAAACAACCTCAAGTTCACAGTATCAATTTTATTGGAAAAATTCCATCGATTATATTTGGAAGTTTTGAATTTCCTCTTCCTACTGTCAAGAAGAAATATGATATTCTTATTATTGGGGATGTGCATATCCCCGTTGAGGTAACATAGTGTTATTCGAAATTTCTCCGGTTCCATGTTATTCGGAATGAGTTCGTTAACAAGACCTGATCAACCTTGTTAGTGGATTCATTTTGATGATCATGAGATGGATGAAACTAGAAGGCACAAACTTCTGGACCCCACTTTTACTTTCTGATATTTATATTAAATAAAATAAAAATAAATATTTTTCTGTCTGTTATCTGATTATCCGTGCAATATAAAAATACCTCGAAAATAAAAGTTCTCCAAATGCCCTGAAATGTAAATATGATTTTTCCAGAATATTTGAGAATATTTGGCACAAAGAACACAGCAGGGGGGCCAACCACCTGCCCACGAAGGTGGAGGGCACGCCCTACCCCCTGGGCTCGTGCCCCTGCCTCATGGGCCCACGGTGGCCCTCCTCCACTTATTCCTGCACCCACACACTTCATCTTCCTCCCACAAACACGAATATCCATCTCAAGCACGAGTTCTAGCTCATCTTGCTACCATTTTCGATCTCCTTGCTCAAAGCACCTCTCACAAAACTGCTTGGGGGAGATTGTTCCTTGTTATGTGACTCCTCCATTGGTCCAATTAGTTTTTGTTCTAGTGCTTTATTAGTTGCAAATTTTTGTTGCTTAGGTGACCCTGTTCTTGAGCTTGCATGTCAATATTATATGGTCAAAAGTAGTTTTGATGCATGATATAGGCCCTAGGCACTTGTAGGAGTAGTTGCTATCAATATTATTGAGTTTGGTTTACTTTTATTTTGAAGTTACTAAAAATTTCAGAATTTTTCAGAAAATGAGGAGGAGACTTTTGAGGGGCTCATAGAGCCAAAGCTCGAAGGAAAAGGCACCAAAGCCTAAGTATAATCTGCCTCGCACCGCGGAGATTCGGGCGTGTGAATGGCCTTCCGATGATTTCTTGAGAGCAGCCGGGATTTATGAAGATTTTCATGAATTGGCTAAAAATGCAGGCCTCACCGCTTTCCTCCACGACCAATGCGATCAGTATCTCTTACTCACAAATACCTTTGTGCAAAACTTTCATTTTCATTCTAGGAACTCACCACCTACGGTGGAGTTTCATTTATATGATGAGCATAAGGAGATGTCACTTTATGATTTTTGTCGGATTTGTTTAGTCCCTTTTGAGGGCAAGAAAGAAGAACCACATCGTGATGATGTGGAGGGGTTTATTGATACTATCACTGTAGGGGAAACAAGGAAGGTTTCCGATGCACGAATCACTAGCATACATTTTCCTATTTTACGCTATTTTGCATTATTTGCTAGTCGTTGTTTAATTGGTCGCGGAAACTGTGGAAACCTTAGTATCCCTGATATTATTATTTTGCTCCAAGGTTTATAGAGTGATAACACTTTTAGTATGGGGGGCATTATTGCTAAACGGTTAAGTCTGAACCATACAAAGGGCCCCATCTTTGGAGGCATCTATGCTTCACGCCTAGCTGCACATTTTAACATATCTATTAGGCATTCTGAGAAGGAAGAAAAAGTGCTGCCTCGTGTTTATCTAGATTACAAAAGTATGGTGGCACATGATTTTCTTGTTAAGAATAGGGAAGGAGAACTTAAATCTCAATTGTTCTTTAACAAACATCATCCTGAGACTATTACCCTGCCTACTCCTTCTTTGTTTGATTTATCTTCAGGCACGTACCTTGTTCCGTTGAAGGCTATTCACGCCTACCGGAACCCTGCACCAGCCGTGGAGCCAGAGCCGGAACCACAAGTTTATCCTCCACAACAGTCTAATTATCAGGTGGGATCCGGAGATGATTGTTTGTCAGTGGCAAGCGGAGTCTTCCTCCTCTTCTTCTCAGTACAACCCCAACTACTATTATGGATATCTGTCAGGCCAGCCGTGGCCATAGACCAACTTAGGCCAAAAGCCTAAGCTTGGGGGAGTACGTATTTCCCACCGACATTACATTTATGCTCACACACTCATTGCTAGATGCCGGTGCTCATACTTTTTCATTGTATCATCCATGATAGTTTATTCCTTTTTATGCTTTCTTCTTGTGTGTTTAATAAACCTTAAGAAAAACCAAAAAATTAGTTGTAGCTTTTAATAAGTTTAATTTCCATGCTTGTAGTAGTAATTAAAAAGAAAACCCAAAAATATTTCATGTTCTTCTTTTGCTTGTTGGGAGCTTTCCTGTGTAAATAGTTTTATTTCTTTTCTTTTCTTTGGGGGTCGATAGGAGAAGACCGTGATTAAATTGTTGAAGTGGCTCTTATATGCATTATTGTTTATCTGACAAAAGAGCCCATATTGCCTTGTCTTCTCCTATTTATTGAATGCCTTTAGATTCCAGCTTAGTCCAATGCACGCGCACTATTATTATTATTCACATAGTTCGATCGTGCAAGTGAAAGGCAATTATGATGATATATGATGGAGTGGCTGAGATGAGAAAAGCTGGTATGAACTCAACCTCTTTTGTTTTTGTAAATATGATTAGTTCATCGTTCCTAATTTAGCCTATTATGAATAAACATGTTTGCAATGACAATTAGAGATCATAGTTTCTTGTGCCATACTTGATTAGCTATGAGTTATAATGGTTTACCTTGCGTGCCAACATGCTATTAAAATGGTTATGATGTGGTATGATAGGGTGGTATCCTCCTCTGAATGATTTAAGTGACTTGACTTGGCGCATGTTCACGCATGTAGTTGAAACAAAATCAACATAGCCTTCACGATATTTATGTTCATGGTGGATTATATCCTACTCATGCTTGCACTTGGTGTTGATTAATTTTAATGCATGTTCATGACTGTTGTCGCTCTCTAGCTGGTCGCTTCCCAGTCTTTTGCTAGCCTTCACCTGTACTAAGCGGGAATACTGCTTGTGCATCCAATCCCTTAAAACCCAAAGTTATTCCACATGAGTCCACTATACCTACCTATATACGGTATCTACTTGCCGTTCCAAGTAATTTGTATGTGCCAAAATCCAAACCTTCAAATAAATATCCTGTTTTGTATGCTCGAATAGCTCATGTATCAACTAGGGTTGTCTGTATCTTCCATGTTAGGCGGGTTATTCTCAAGAGGAGTGGACTCCGCTCCTCACTCACGAGATAAATGGCTGGTCACCGAGATGCCCAGTCATGGATTGATGCTTGTTAGTTGGAGGCACTCGTTGTTTCGATCAAGCCATGGATTGATGCTTGTTGGTGGAAGGGGGAGTATAAACTTTACCATTCTGTTTGGGAACCTCCTATAATGTGTGTAGGATGGAAGATATCTCCATCTCTTGGTTGTTATGTTGACAATGAAAGTATACCGCTCAAAATATTATTCACCTCTGTTTCAAAACCGAGCTCTGGCACCTCTACAAATCCCTGCTTCCCTCTGTGAAGGGCCTATCTATTTACTTTTATGCTGAGTCATCATCCTCTTATTAAAAAGCACCAGTTGGAGAGCACCGCTGTCATTTGCATTCAATATTGTTAGTTTACATTAAGTATGACTTGACCGGATCTCTTTTACCATGAATTACAATGTCTAGTTAGTCCTTGGTCTTTAAAGGTGCTCTGCATTTATGTTTTGCGGTCTCAGAAAGGGCTAGCGAGATACCATCTTGTTATATCATATTATGATTGTTTTGAGAAAGTGTTGTCATCCGAGATTTATTATTATGGCTCGCTAGTTGATTATGCTATTGATATGAGTAAACTTGAGACCTAAGCGTTATTGCAAATGTGGTTAGTTATAATCTTTGCCGAAAACATGAATGCTGGCTTTACATATTTACAACAACAAGAGCAAACTGAGTTTGTAAAAGTTTTTCTTTATCACTTTCAGTTTGTCAATTGAATTGCTTGAGGACAAGCAAAGGTTTAAGCTTGGGGGAGTTGATACGTCTCCAATGTATCTACTTTTCCAAACACTTTTGCCCTTGTTTTGGACTCTAACTTGCATGATTTGAATGGAACTAACCCGGACAGACGTTGTTTTCAGCAGAATTACCATGGTGTTATTTATGTGCAGGAGCAAACGTTCTCGGAATGACCTGAAACTTCACGGAGCCACTTTTCAGAAAATAAGAAAAGTACCTACAAAAGATGAAGGCCAGGGGGGCTACCACCTGCCCATGAGGGTGGGGGTGTGCCTGCCCCCCTAGGGCATGCCCCCTACCTCGTGGGCTCCCTGTTGCCTCTCCAACTCCAACTCCATATATTGGGTTTCGGGGAGAAAAAAAACAGAGAGAAGAAATCATCGCGTTTTATGATACGGAGCCATCGCCAAGCCCTGAAACCTCTCGGTAGGGCTGATCTAGAGTCCGTTCGGGGCTCAGGAGAGGGGAATCCGTCGCCATCGTCATCATCAACCATCCTCCATCACCAATTTCATGATGCTCACCGCCGTGCGTGAGTAACTCCATCGTAGGCTTGCTGGACGGTGATGGGTTGGATGGGATCTATCATGTAATCGAGTTAGTTTTGTTAGGGTTTGATCCCTAGTGTCCAGACAGTCGAGGTGGCGGCGCCTTGGAGGCTCGGTTCCCTGCGAGAGAGAGGAAGCAGGGAGATGAGAGGGAGAGGGAGAAAGGGAAGGGAAAGGCAGGAGCGCAGGGGAGCTACTGGACCAACGACTGGACTCTGGCGAGTCGCCCATGGATCGGGACGAGGAGGTTGTGGCCTCGAGGAGAAAGCTGTAGCGACCAGACCTCAAACGGTCCAATCTCTGTGCTCAGGTGTCATCCCTGGATCAGTAATACTGACACCACACAGTACTTGAAGGATTTATAACAGAGTAGCAATCACACACTTATTACATCGAGTGTCTCAAAAGAGAGCTTATTGCAATAAGTATGGCTTAAGGCCATCTAATAACGATAACAGCGGAAGGCTTGGAAGATAAGTGAATCCATCAACTCCAATGGCATCACTGAGTATAGAACCACGACCTAAAGGCACCTCAATCATCGTCTGAAAAGTCTGCAACATTAGCGTTGCAGCCCGAAACGGGTCAGCACATGGAATATGCTGGCAATGTAACACATAGAGAGTAATGGAATGAAATAAGCTATACTATATGCATATATTGCTGGTCGAAAGCTCTATGGTTACAGTTTTTGTGTAAAGCCAATTTTTCCCTACTGCAAAGGAATAAATTTTATTTAACTATCAAGGTAGTTGTTAAACATTGAGAATGGTTGACAGCATTCTCAATCCCATTTAAGCATCATCATTAAACAAGACCCAACAAAATTAATTTTAGAGTAACATGTTGAGATTCACATGATAATCCAGGCACTAGATACTCAAGATGTCCATAACCGGGGACACGGCTAACCATGATTAGTTTATACACTCTGCAGAGGTTTGCGCACTTTTCCCCACAAGACTCGATCTCCTCCATTGGATTTCTCACACTACATGGTGTTTGAGAAACGGATGACCGAGACATAGTCTTTCGGAAGTGCTAGCACCTTACGAACGGGTAGACCGTACCAACCTACATCTGCTAGTCTACCACTGTAAGAGTTCGCACGACTTAGTCAACTATGCTAGAGCCCATAGTAGCTTGTGGCTGCACACGGAAGTTTCTAGCATGAAAAATCTCATGATCCCTTTGAGCCTGGGTGGCGGTCCATAAAAAAACAGGCAATCGCTGGACTACCCATGTGCCTCAATCCACCCAGATGTGTATTTAAGTTGCCACCTTAGATAAACCATTAATTTAACAAATCTCACATCTGTCATGGATACACTCACCCGATCCACGTCTACTAGCATAGCATGGCATAATAAAATACGTAGAAGTAACTCCCAAAGGTTTGATAATCAACAGGTAATAGGTTCTACCTCAACTACTTTCCAACCCACAATTTAATTAGATCCTAACCATGCAATGTGTGAGGATTGATCTAATGCAATAAAACTGGGTAGTAGGAGGTATGATCAAAGTGTTACTTGCCTTGTTGATGATCCGCAAAACCTAGCGATTCGAAGTAGCAAGCGGCGCACTCCGGGTACTCTATCACAAACAAACAAGCATACAATAAGTACTCAACGAATGCACAGGTAAAACTTGAATAAGAGATCTAAACAGAAAGTTCAACTTAAGAACACCGGTTGGCAAAAAGAATCAAATCGAACGAAGCAACAAGAGACAAACGACAAAAGAAACAAGCTTCGTTTACTATTCTGGATCTAGGGCAATTTTTAAAGTGGCAAAAACTTGTTTGAGTTGGTCAAACGGAAAGAGAGTTTCGAGACAAAACTCCAGGCGCTTGAATCGCCTGATTCCGATAAACGAGCGAAAAGTTAAACTAAAACGAATGTCGGATCAGAGATCGCGATCAGAAAAATCGCGGATTTAATCTGAGAAAAAGAAAAACGACGAACGTTTGTTAAAACGAATGAACGGGCGAACGCTCGCTAAATAAATAAACCAGAAAACCGATCTATTAAAAAAACGAACCTAAAAAACCGAACAAAACCGATCGGTTTTCTAAAAAAACTGGCGCGAAAATCTACCTCCGGCAGTGGCGGCGGTGGGCGGCGGGTGGCGGGGCGGCGCGGCGCGGCGGCGCGGGCGGCGAGGCAGCGCGGCTCTAGGGTTAGGGTTTGGGGCAGGGGCGCGGCTGGGCTGCCGGGCCTCGAGCGGCGGCTATATAAAGGCCCGGCCAGGCGGAGTCCTGGCCGGTTACGGCCCAGAGTCGGTTCGGACTTTTTTTAAATTATTACGCTTAAAAAAACAAAAGGAATACTAAACGGACTCCAAAAATCCCGAAATAAATTTTCCCCGGCTTCTAAAATCAAGCCGCACAGGATGAACATTTATGTGGGGCCTAAATGCAATTTTGAAAAACACACATTTTTCCTAAAGTAAAATAAAATAGCAAAGAAAACCAAAATAAAAACTTATTTGATTTTTTTATTAAATCCTCAATATTTCTTTATTTTGGGAAAGTCATTTTATTCCCTCTCTCATATTTTTGTAATAGAAATAATTGAAGATAAAATAAATAAAATCAAATGATTCTATTTTCAAAATTTGAGAAAAACTCAAATTTGAAAATAACAAAATCCCCAACTCTCTCCGAGGGTCCTTGAGTTGCGTAGAATTTTCTAGGATCAGCCAAAATGTAATAAAATATGCTATGCAATGATGATCTAGTGTATAACATTCCAAATTGAAAATTTGGGATATTACAAACCTACCTCCCTTAAGATGAATATTGCCCTCGAGATTCGGGTTGGCTAGAAAATAGGTGAGGGTGGTCCTTCAGCAATTCTTCCTCTCGCTCCCAGGTGGCTTCATCCTCCGTGTGGTGACTCCACTGAACTTTGCAAAACTTGATAACCTTGCTGCGGGTGACTCGACTGGCATACTCTAGAATCTTAACTGGTTTCTCCTCATAGGTCAAATCACTGTCAAACTGAATGGCTTCCAGTGGCACTGTATCTCTTAGCGGTATATCAGCCATTTCTGCGTGCCACTTCTTCAACTGGGAAACGTGGAACATGTCGTGAACTCCTGACAATCCTTCGGGCAACTCCAACTTATAGGCTACTTCTCCCATATGCTCCAAAACTTTGTATGGGCCTACAAAACGTGGCGCTAATTTTCCCTTAACTCCAAAGCGCTTAACTCCTCGAAGTGGTGATACTCGAAGATAAACTCGGTCTCCGACTTCGTAAACTATCTCCTTGCGTTTAGAGTCTGCACAATGAAGGAAATATGCCCTAGAGGCAATAATAAAGTTATTATTTATTTCCTTATATCATGATAAATGTTTATTATTCATGCTAGAATTGTATTAACCGGAAACATAATACATGTGTGAATACATAGACAAACAAAGTGTCACTAGTATGCCTCTACTTGACTAGCTCGTTAATCAAAGATGGTTATGTTTCCTAACCATGAACAAAGAGTTGTTATTTGATTAACGAGATCACATCATTAGGTGAATGATCTGATTGACATGACCCATTCCATTAGCTTAGCACCCGATCGTTTAGTATGTTGCTATTGCTTTCTTCATGACTTATACATGTTCCTATGACTATGAGATTATGCAACTCCCGTTTTCCGGAGGAACACTTTGTGTGCTACCAAACGTCACAACATAACTGGGTGATTATAAAGGAGCTCTACAGGTGTCTCCAAAGGTAGATGTTGGGTTGGCGTATTTCAAGAATATGATTTGTCACTCCGATTGTCGGAGAGGTATCTCTGGGCCCTCTCGGTAATGCACATCACATAAGCCTTGCAAGCATTACAACTAATGAGTTAGTTGCGAGATGATATATTACGGAACGAGTAAAGAGACTTGCCGGTAACGAGATTGAACTAGGTATTGGATACCGACGATCGAATCTCGGGCAAGTAACATACCGATGACAAACGGAACAACGTATGTTGTTATGCGGTCTGACCGATAAAGATCTTCGTAGAATATGTAGGAGCCAATATGGGCATCCAGGTCCCGCTATTGGTTATTGACCGGAGATTTGTCTCAGTCATGTCTGCATTGTTCTCGAACCGTAGGGTCCGCACGCTTAACGTTATGATGACAGTTATTATGAGTTTATGCATTTTGATGTACCGAAGTTAGTTCGGAGTCGTGGATGTGATCACAGACATGACGAGGAGTCTCGAAATGGTCGAGACATAAAGATTGATATATTGGACGGCTATATTTGGACACTGGAAGTGTTCCGGGTGATTTCGGATAAAACCGGAGTGTCGGAGGGGTTACCGGAACCCCCCGGGGAAGTAATGGGCCTTATTGGGCCTGAGGGGAGAGAGAGGGCAGCAGCCCAAGAGGTGGCGCACCCCCCCTCATGGGGAGTCCGAATTGGACTAAGAGGGGGGCGCGGCCCCCCTTTCCCTCTCCGTCTCCCTCTCTTTCCTTCCCCCTTAAGTTTCCTAATTGGACTAGGAAAGGGGAGTCCTACTCCCACTAGGAGGAGGACTCCCCCTCCCCTTGGCGCGCCCCATAGGGCCAGCCGGCCTCCCCCTTGCTCCTTTATATACGGGGGCAGGGGGGCACCCTAGGACACACAAGTTGATCTACGTGATCGTTCCTTAGCCGTGTGCGGTGCCCCCTGCCACCATATTCCACCTCGATCATATCCTTGTAGTGCTTAGGCGAAGCCCTGCGTCGGTAGAACATCATCATCGTCACCACGCCGTTGTGCTGACGGAACTCATCCCCGAAGCTTTGCTGGATCGGAGCCCGGGGAGCGTCATCGAGCTGTACATGTGCTAAGAACTCGGAGGTGCCGGAGTAACGGTGCTTGGATCGGTCGGATCGGGAAGACGTACGACTACTTCCTCTACGTTGCGTCAACGCTTCCGTTGCGGTCTACGAGGGTACGTAGACAACACTCTCCCCTCTCGTTGCTATGCATCACCATGATCTTGCGTGTGCGTAGGAATTTTTTTGAAATTACTACGAAACCCAACACATAATTCTTCTGCCTGGACTAGGCTACCTTGAGCCTATCGCGAATCAATTTCACCTTCTGTTCAGACTCCTTAATCAGATCCAGTTCAAACAACTGACGGTCTCCAACTTCATCCCACGACAATGGGGTCCTGCACCTCCTTCCGTACAAGTCTTCGAAAGAGGCCATCTTCAAACTGGATTGATAACTATTGTTGTAAGAGAACTCTGCATGTGGCAAATTCTCGTCCCAACTAGATCCATAATCTAGCGCACAAGCTCTTAGCATATCCTCCAAAATCTGATTGACTCTCTTGGTCTATCCATCTGTCTGCGGATGGAAAGTTGTACTAAACTCCAGTCTGGTACCCAAAGTTTCATGCCACTGATTCCAGAACTTTGAGGTGAATTGGGTTCCTCTATCTGATACAATGCTCCTTGGAACTCCATGCAGACATACGATTCTGGTCATGTATATCTTTGCCAACTTTGCACTGGTATAGGTAGTCTTCACTGGAATGAAATGAGCTACCTTTGTCAAACGATCGACTACAACCCATATTGAGTCATAGCCTGAACGAGTTCTGGGTAAACCCGTAATAAAATCCATGCCTAACTTATCCCACTTCCATTCGGGTATCGGCAATGGCTGTAGCAATCCTGCTGGCTTCTGATGCTCTGCCTTTACTCGCTGGCATACATCACAAACTGCTACATACTCCGCAATATCCTTCTTCATTCTGGTCCACCAGAAAGTATCCTTCAAATCCAAATACATCTTGGTATTTCCTGGGTGAATCGAATATGGTGAATCATGGGCCTCTTGCAGAATTAACCTCCTGATCTCCAAATCATTAGGCACATAAACACGGTCTTCAAACCATAAGGTATCGTGCTCATCCTCACGAAATCCCTTAGCTTTTCCTTTGCTCATTTTCTCCTTAATAGAAACGATCTCTTTGTCAGTCCTTTGAGCTTCTCTGATCTTATCCATCAAAGTAGACTGAATCTCCAATGCTGCTACATAGCCTCTCGGAACTATCTCCAAACATAGCTCACGAAGATTCTCGGCTAACTCCCTTGGTAAATCTCCCGTCATTAAGGTGTTGACATGACTTTTACGGCTCAACGCATCAACTACTACGTTAGCCTTTCCGGGGTGATAATGTAATCTCATATCATAATCCTTGATGAGCTCCAACCATCTCCTTCGCCTGAGGTTCAACTCCTTCTACGTGAAAATATACTTCAAACTCTTGTGATCCGTGTACACCTCACAATGGTTTCCAATAAGAAAATGTCTCCAGGTTTTCAATGCATGCACTACGGCTGCTAACTCCAAATCATGCATAGCATAATTTAACTCATGAGGCTTAAGATGTCGTGAGGCATAGGAAACAACTCTTCCTTCCTGCATAAGCACTGCTCCAAGTCCTCGACGTGAAGCGTCGCAATACACCTCATAATCCTTGGTCTGATCTAGCAAAATCAACACATGTGATGTAACCAAACGTTTCTTCAACTCCTGGAAACTGGCCTCACATTCCTCAGTCCATATGAACTTGGTATCTCTTTTCAACAACTCCGTCATAAGCTTCGCAATCTTTGAGAAATTCTCAATGAATCTCTGGTAGTATCCTGTGGGTCCAAGAAAACTCCGGATCTCTCCAACTGTTGTTGGGGCTTCCCAATTGGTCACGGTATCAACTTTAGTGGGATCTACTGCTATACCTTCTCCCAATATAACGTGTCCACGAAATCCAACTTCCTTCAACCAAAACTCACATTTGCTAAACTTGGCATATAATTGATGTTCTCTGAGCTTTCCAAGAACCAAACGCAAATGCTCCTTATGCTCCTCTTCATTCTTCGAGTAAACCAAGATATCATCAATGAACACTACGACGAAATTATCCAGAAACTCCATAAACACCTTGTTCATCATGTTCATAAAATATGCAGGTGCGTTAGTCAGACCAAATGACATAACGGTATACTCGTACATCCCATACCTGGTGGTAAAAGTCGTCTTAGGTATATTCTGTTCTCGAATCTTCAACTGGTGGTATCCTGATCGTAGATCAATCTTGGAAAATACCTTAGCTCCATGCAATCGATCAAACAGATCATTGATCATCGGTAGTGGGTACTTGTTCTTGATGGTTACTTCATTTAACCCTTGATAATCAACAACCATCCTTCTTCTCCACTAGAAGTACTGGCGATCCCCAAGGTGAAGAACTTGGGCGAATATATCCTTTATCCAGTAACTCCTTAATCTGCTTCTTAATCTCCACCAAATCCTTTGCAGGCATCCTATATGGTCTCTTTGATATTGGCCCTGTGCCTGGCAAAAGCTCAGTCAAAAACTCAATATCTCTATCCGGTGGCATGCCTGGCAATTCTTCTGGAAATACATTCGGGAAATCCTTCACCACTGGTAATTCCTCCTGCACAACTCCTGTTAAACAATTTACTTGAGTCCTCTTTGGCACATGCCGGGATACATACTTGATCCTTCTTCCTTCTGGCGTTGTAAGCAAAATTGACTTACTGGCGCATTCAATGTTCCCTTCATAATTCGATAACCAATCCATGCCTAATATCACATCCAATCCTTGAGATTCCAATACTATTAGGTCTGAGGGAAATACGTAGTTACCAATCCTTAATGGTAAGCGATCACACCATAGACTAGCCATATACTCTGCTCCAGGCGAGGTTACTAACATGGGTGATCTAAGGGCTTGGGTTGGTAGTTTATACTTATCCACAAATCCCCTTTGATATGTATGAATGCGATGCACCAGTATCAAAAAGAACGAGTGCAGTAAACGACTTAACCAAAAACTTACCGATTACTGCATCCGGCTGCTCTTCAACCTCCTCCATGTTAACGTGGTTCACCTATCCCCTGTTGAAAGGGTTCGGCTTCTTCCTAGAGCTTCCATTGCCATTTCCATTCTGGGATTCAGGACATTCATTGGCATAATGTCCGGTCTTCTAGCACTTAAAGCAAGTGACTTGGCTCAGGTCTCTCTTGACTGGGGTTGATGGGTTGGTGCAGTTCTGGCCATTGCTTCGTCCATTCCCATTACCATTCTTGGTGCCATTGTGATTGTGCGAGCTACCTCCTCCATGGGTATGCTGAAAATGTCCTCCCGGTCTAGGGGTAAAACGTGGCTTCTGTTGAGCTCCCGAATTGTACTTTCCTTGTCCATACTTCCTCTTGCGATTCTCAATCTGCTGCTGCTTCCCTTCTATCATGAGAGCACGATCTACCAACTCCTGGTAGTTGTTGAAGGTTGCTACAATCAACTGCATGCTCAACTCATCATTCAGTCCTTCCAGAAACTTCTCCTGGTTAGCTACATCCGTAGCAACGTCATCTAGGGCATAACGTGCTAACTTGCTAAAGTCCTCCACATACTGGCCAACTGTCCGTCCTCCTTGGCGCAAGTTGCGAAACTCTCGCTTCTTCATGGCCATAGCTCATGGGCAGTACGAAAAGCCTGCTGAAACTGGTCCCATGTGACAGTGTCGACAGGGAAAGTGGCTGTGAAATTCTCCCACCATGATGTTGCGGGTCCTTCAAGCTGATGTGTGGCAAACTTCACCTTTTCCGCATCTATGCATCCTGTCGTGGTCAACTCTCTAGCTGTCTTGCGGAGCCAATCATCTGCTACTATTGGCTCGGTGCTACTGGAAAACACCAGCGGATTCAGCCTAAGAAAACAGGCTAAGTGATCAACAGGTGGTGGTGGTGGTGGGTTGTTGTTGTTGTTGTTCCCTGATTCTGATTCTGGACTAGCAACTGCATCAATGTGTTGCTGCTAGATCAACTGGGTGAGCTCCGGTGGGAAGGTAAATCCGGGGTCACGTCTCGGAGGCATCTGAGGTTTTAGAAAATATGAGATTTAAGAATAGAGGGGGTTTAAAGAGAAAACACTACCCATATGCACATGAGACAAAAGCAAACAATTCACTTCATTCAATCAATCAAACAAGGGCATACAATCGATCTAACTATCGCAAAAGTGCTCGGACTACTATATTTACATGGTGGACTACTACTACTGTTGTGGTGGTCTACTAGAAATATTCTTTGGTTGCAGATTCCATGATATCTGCTCCAGCTTCATCAACATAGTCCTCATCGCTATCATCTGGATCCGAGTCGGTGTCGTCGATGATGATGTAGTCTTCCGGGCGAATCTCATTGGGTTCTTCGTCTTCTTCTACTGGTGTAGGGCCTCCCATAAATATCCCAATCTTCTTGATCAGATCGTCATTCTTCTCCACTAATACTTCGATTTCCTCTTCATAATCTTCACGTGTAGCCTTGAGTTCTTCCTCTAGTTCCTTGATTCTTGTCCTCGCCTTCTTCAGATCTATCATGTTGGCGCACATCTGGTTCTCCTGACGTCGAATGTGTTGGTTTAACTCCTGGATAAAAGCTGCAACTGATCTATCCTTCCTGGTAATGATCATCTCCCAATGCTCATCTCGGCGCCCACAAATTTGGTAGATAGTATCCTTGAGATCATTGCGGTAAACTTCTCCAATGCGTCCCATGGCAATGTGAGCTGCCATGCTCTTTCCGAGACTCCAAGTTGGTGCATCAAAAGAAAACTCTATGGGCTCAGTGACTGGCATGAACGTCCTTCCTGGAACTTGAACTTGAATCATCCAGCGCTCTTCTTTAGGTAGAGTGGCGTTGTAGGTCCCGGTGAAGCTTGGTACTCCTATGTTCAGTTATCTAGTGACTTCCTTCAAGTGACGTCCAAAGGGTGTATCTTCATCCGGTTGCGTGAACTTGTTCCTTGCATCCGCCATCCTAAAAGAGTAGCAAAGATGAGAAGTCAGAAAGAGAAGGGAGTGAGTGGTGATCTAGGTCTTTAGCTTAGTTGTCGTGTCCTACAGTCAGCGTGTGCTCTGATACCATCTTGTAGCGATCAGACCTCAAACGGTCCAATCTCTGTGTTCAGGTGTCATCCCTAGATCAGTAATGCTGACACCACACAGTACTTGAAGGATTTATAATAGAGTAGCAATCACACACTTATTACATCGAGTGTCTCAAAAGAGAGCTTATTGCAATAAATATGGCTTAAGGCCATCTAATAACGATAACATCGGAAGGCTTGGAAGATAAGTGAGTCCATCAACTCCAATGACATCACTAAGTATAGAACCACGACCTAAAGGCACCTCAATCGTCGTCTGAAAAGTCTGCAACATTAATGTTGCAGCCCGAAACGGGTCAGCACATGGAATATGCTGGCAATGTAACACATAGAGAGTAATGGAATGAAATAAGCTATATTATATGCATATATGGCTGGTGGAAAGCTCTATGGTTACAGTTTTTGCGTAAAGCCAATTTTTCCCTACTGCAAAGGAATAAATTTTATTTAACTATCAAGGTAGTTGTTAAACATTGAGAATGGTTGACAGCATTCTCAATCCCAATTAAGCATCATCATTAAACAAGACCCAACAAAATTAATTTTAGAGTAACATGTTGAGATTCACATGATAATCCAGGTACTAGATATTCAAGATGTCCATAACTGGGGACACGACTAACCATGATTAGTTTATACACTCTGCAGAGTTTTGTGCACTTTTCCCCACAAGACTCGATCTCCTCCGTTGGATTTCTCGCACTACATGGTGTTTGAGAAACGGATGACCGAGACATAGTCTTTCAGAAGCGCTAGCACCTTACGAACGGGTAGACCGTTCCAACCTACATCCCCTACATCTGCTAGTCTACCACTTTAAGAGTTCGCACGACTTAGTCAACTATGCTACAACCCATAGTAGCTTGTGGCTGCACACGGAAGTTTCTAGCATGAAAAATCTCATGATCCCTTTGAGCCTGGGTGGCGGTCCATAAAAAAACAGGCAATCGCTGGAATACCCAGGTGCCTCAATCCACCCAGATGTGTATTTAAGTTGCCACCTTAGATAAACCATTAATTTAACAAATCTCACATCTGTCATGGATACACTCGCCCGATCCAAGTCTACTAGCATAGCATGGCATAATAAGCAACATAGAAGTAACTCCCAAAGGTTTGATAATCAACAGGTAATAGGTTCTACCTCAACTACTTCCCAACCCACAATTTAATTAGATCCTAACCATGCAATGTGTGAGGATTGATCTAATGCAATAAAACTGGGTAGTAGGAGGTATGATCAAAGTGTTACTTGCCTTGTTGATGATCCGCAAAACCTAGCGATTCGAAGTAGCAAGCGGCGCACTCCGGGTACTCTATCGCAAACAAACAAGCATACAATAAGTACTCAATTAATGCACAAGTAAAACTCAAATAAGAGATCTAACCAGAAATTTCAACTTAAGAACTTCGGTTGGCAAAAAGAATCAAATCGAACGAAGCAACAAGAGACAAACGGCAAAAGAAACAAGCTTCGTTTACTATTCTAGATCTAGGGCAATTTTTACAGTGGCAAAAACTTGTTTGAGTTGGTTAAATGGAAAGATGGTTTCGATCTGAAACTCCAGGCGCTTGAATCGCCTGATTCCGATAAACGAGCGAAAAGTTAAACTAAAACGAACATTGGATCAGAGATCGCGATCAGAAAAATCACGGATTTAATTCGAGAAAAAGAAAAACGATGAACGTTCGTTAAAACGAACTGACGGGCGAACGCTCGCTAAATAAATAAACCGAAAAAACCGATCTATTAAAAAATGAACCTAAAAAAACCGAACCAAACCGACGGAAAACCGATCGGTTTTCTAAAAAAACCGGCGCGGAAATCTACCTCCGGCGGCGGTGGTCCGGCGGCGGCGGGGCGGCGCGGCAGCGGCGGCGGCGGCGAGGCAGCGCGGTGAGCGGCGGGGCGGCGCGGCGCGGCTCTAGGGTTAGGGTTTGGGGCCGGGGCACGGCTGGGCTGTCGGGCCTCGGGCGGCGGCTATATAAAGGCCCGGCCAGGCAGAGTCTTGGCCGGTTACAGCCTAGAGTCGGTTCGGACTTTTTTTAAAAAAATAATTATGCTCAGAAAAAAAACAAAAGGAATACTAAACGAACTCCAAAAATCCTGAAATAAATTTTCCCCGGCTTCTAAAATCAAGCCGCACAGGATGAACATTTATTTGGGGCATAAATGCAATTTTGAATAACGCGCATTTTTCCTAAATTCAAATAAAATAGCAAATAAAACCAAAATAAAACTTATTTGGTTTTTTATTAAATCCTCAATATTTCTTTATTTTGAGAAAGTCATTTTATTCCCTCTCTCATATTTTTGTAATAGAAATAATTGAAGATAAAATAAATAAAATCAAATGATCCTGTTTTCAAAATTTGAGAAAAAACTCAAATATGAAAATAACGAAATCCCCAACTCTCTCCGAGGGTCCTTGAGTTGCGTAGAATTTTCTAGGATCAGCCAAAATGCAATAAAATATGCTATGCGATGATGATCTAGTGTATAACATTCCAAATTGAAAATTTGGGATGTTACAAAAGCAGAGGAGGAGCTCCTCTCTTGTGGGCTTGATCGAGGCAAGGAGGAGGATTTGGTGGTGGATGGCTGGTGGATCGGGAGGAGGCTGCGGGATTGGCCGGATGGGGAATTCAAGGGAGAGGAGGTGGGTGGATCGGGGAGGATCCCGATGAGAGGGTGGCGGCGGCCGAAAGGGAAAGATGGGACAAGTGCCCTCGGTTTTAGGGTTTTGTCCCGATTTAGACTAGGGAGTATATATAAGGAAAAAAAAGGGAGAGTTTAGGGGCTAATCCGTCCCTCCGATTAAAATCGAGCGGTCGAGAAAAATACACTAGGAAGCCCAAATAAAAAAAATGGAGACGTTTTGTAGATGTTTGGGGATGATCCGGACCCAACGGTGCCGACTGCCCGGGTCGGGTTCGGGAAAGTTCCGGACGCGCACGCGAGTGGTCGGTTGGAACTTGTGGGCTGTGTAGAGGGGCTTGAGCTGAGAGAAGAGAAGAGAGAGAGGCCCGGCGACTGTCTCCGGAGACCGAAAACGTCCGACGTTAGACCGGCAGTGGTGCCGCTATAGTTATATGTTGGGGCATCAAACGGACTCCGAACGCGATGAAATTTGATAGGCAGTCTACCTATACTAAAATAAGACCGCACGCCAACTTTCAACCCAATCCAAGAACATTTTCCGGCCACTTATAAGATACTATTTCGGACATGCCGCGGGCGCGTGCAAGTCTGTCTAGGCTCAGAACGGACAACGGACGGAACGAGGAGACCAGGACGGATGCAAGTTTTCGAAAACATGCAGATGCAATGCGTATGATGACATGGCAAGATGCAACATGCAAGCGAATGACATGGCAACGATGGCGAATAATTGGAAGACACCTGGCACATCGGTCTCGGGGCGTCACATGGCGGCAGGGTGCAGGCTGAACTTCAGGCTGAAACGCCTTTCTGGCTCGGCCACGAGGTGGCCGGTCAGCCGCATCGTACACTGGTGATGTAGGTTTCAATGCTTCCTCCTCGAGTCGGGGTAGCGACCTGCGCTTTGGGTAACTCTTGGAGGGGCGCTCGAGTTTGTATTCCTCGGCCGCAAGGACTTCGGTCCATCTGTCTGCTAGCAAATCTTGATCAGCTCGAAGCTTTTGTTGCTTTTTCTTCAAGCTATTTGCTGTGGCCATAAGCCGGCGCTTGAGGCGCTCCTGTTCGACGGGATCCTTGGGCACGATAAATTCTTCGTCGCCGAGGCTTACCTCGTCTTTGGAAAGAGGCTTGTAATTGTCCTCCTCCGATTCTCCATCTGCTGCCCGCTCTGGAGGGCTAGCTTGTTCACCCTCCCGCTCTAAATCGTGCTGGAGGGGATTGTTGTCGTCTTCGGCACTATCCAGAGTGTTATTGTCTCTTGTGCCGGTATCACTACTTTTGCTATGGCGGGACTTAGAGCGGCGTCGCTGACGTCGGCGCTTGGGTTGCTTCTTGAAGGGGTCATCCTCCGCTGTCTCGTCGCCGTTGCCTTCTTTGCGGGTATCCACCATGTATATATCATATGATGAGGTGGCGGTCCAACGCCCTGTGGGCGGTGGTTCCTGTTCGTCTCCTGCATCGTCGTCCATACCGTCGATGTATTCGGAGTCGAAGTCGAGCATGTCGGTTAAATCATCGACAGTGGCTACTAAGTGGGTGGTGGGTGTGGAGCGAATTTCTTCGTCGTCCGCATCCCATTCTAGCCGGACATAGTTCGGCCAAGGATCTCCTGACAAGGAGAGAGACCTTAATGAATTTAGCACGTCGCCGAAAGGTGAGTGCTAAAAGATATCCGCGGAGGTGAACTCCATGATCGGCGCCCAATCGGATTCGATAGGCACGGACACAGGCAGCTCGGAGTCCGTGGCCGGAGATGAATCCAGTGGTTCGGCAACACGGCTCTCGTAAGGGGTGAAGTCAGTATCCGGCTCCATCACCACTAAGAGTGTGGCCTCCGGGGCGGGGTCTATCCCCCATCCTTGGATGGCGCCATTTGCTCCGGATTGAGAACTAGAGTAGTTGCAGGTGTGATCTCCCGATCACTGTTCGACGACAGAGTTACGTCATGCTCGTCGTGATTGTGTGGCGCACCTGACAAGGGCTCGAATCCGTCGAAGATTAAGTCTCCGCGGATGTCGGCAGTGTAGTTTAAGTTTCCGAACCTGACCTGATGGCCAGGGGCGTAGCTCTCGATCTGCTCCAAATGGCCAAACGAGTTGGCCCGCAGTGCGAAGCCGCCGAATACAAAGATCTGCCTGGGGAGGGAAACCTCACCCTGGACTGCATCATTACCGATGATCGAAGGAGCCATCAAGCCTTATGGTAACGGCACAGTGGAACTCTCAATGAAAGCACCAATGTCAGTGTCAAAACCGGCGGATCTCGGGTAGGGGATCCCGAACTGTGCGTCTAAGGCGGATGGTAATAGGAGACGGGGGACACGATGTTTACCCAGGTTCGGGCCCTCTCGATGGAGGTAAGACCCTACTTCCTGCTTGATTGATCTTGATGATATGAGTATTACAAGAGTTGATCTACCACGAGATCGTAGAGGCTAAACCCTAGAAGCTAACCTATGGTATGATTGTTGTTGTCCTACGGACTAAACCCTCCGGTTTATATAGACACCGGAGGGGGCTAGGGTTACACAGAGTTGGTTACAAGGGAGGAGATCTACATATCCGTATTGCCAAGCTTGCCTTCCACGCCAAGGAGAGTCCCATCCGGACACGGGAGGAAGTCTTCAATCTTGTATCTTCATAGTCCAACAGTCCGGCTGTCCGGAGACCCCCTAATCCAGGACTCCCTCAGGCACCAAACAACACATCTAACACTACACACGGCAATGTTAATGTTTCTTCCAGTAGTGGTGCATCTCGAGGAAGCAATGCTTTCGGGATAGGGGGCAAGAAGAAGTACGCTAAATTTCGTAGCCTGCTAGGATTTCAGGATGATGTGTGAGCTCATGTGTGAGCCTTTTATTTTGTATTGTGCTAGGATGATGTGTGAGACCTATGGTATGTGTGAGACTTAAGTTCTTGAATTATGTGTCATTGTTACATATTTTCTTCTTTTCAGTCAAAATTTGGCAAAAAAAAAAAGCTTCCAGAAAAAAATTGAAAAACTATCAAAAATCTACCATTATATTCAATCTGTGAAAGTTTCGACAAGTTCTACTAAGTAGAAAAAAAGTAGAGAAAAAATGCAAATTCATAGCCATTTTGGTTCAATTTTTGTCCCAAAAAAAGTTTCCAGAAAAATATTAAAAAATCAAAAAAATCCACACAACCCTTAGATTCAATCGGTGAAAGTTTCAAGAAGTTTCTCCCACTGCATAAAAAAATTAAAGCAAATTTTAGATTCAAGAGATGGTGACATGGCGTATGACTTGGCGCTGACTAGGTTGTTGACCAGTCAAAACCAGTGAAACCCACTCTTGGGTTGTTTTTTTTTGGTTTTGGAAGTTGAGGGTTGTAAATTAGACGGTTTCATAGTTCATGGTTGTGTTTTAGACTTTGGTGGTAGTTTGAGGTTGTAATATGGACTTATCTCTACGAAAAAGGACTTGTCGTTGTTGCGTATTGTACAAACATCGAAGGTCTCGTCGAGCTTAATAGTGAAGCGCCAACCATCTTGCAAGTGAGGATTGTCGCACAGACCCCTGGCGTCACCGCAGTAATCGCACTCAGGGATCCTATCATCGTCAGAGATTTCCTATGTTCATAATTCAAATATTAAACTTTTGACATTCAAAGATTATTATTCATCACGGGTTGACTGTTAGTTTGTCGAGTCTTTTTTTGAAAACTCTCATCTCATGTGGTGTATATGGTGGGCACTCCCTCTCTGATATATTCGACCGTCGGTGATGGTTGCTCCTCCCTTCGTTCTCGAGTGCATTACACCAAAATGTCTAGCACACGAGAATGAAGGAGAAGCAACCTCCACCACAACAATCGGGATTCTTCCTCTCTTATATTTTGACACTATATGATGGACAATCCCTCACAGTTATTTCGACCGTCGGTGATGGTCGCTTCCCCTGCTTCTCTTGTGCATTACCAAGGTATATTACGAGCAGAAGGAAGAGGAAGCGACCCCCATGACAACAGTCGAGATTCTTCCTCTCTTATATTTCGACAGTATATGGTGGACACTCCCTCACAGATATTTCGACCATTGCTTGCTACTTCTTGAGCTTGCGTTGATTTTTCCCTTGAAGAGGAAAGGGTGATGCAGCAAAGTAGACATAGGTATTTCCCTCAATTAAGAACCAATGTATCAATCCAATAGGAGGCACAAGCAAGTCACCAATATATGCACCTACACAAACTAACAAACACTTGCACACAACGCGAAAAGGGGTTGTCAATCCCTTCACGGTCACTTTCAAGAGTGAGATCGAATAGATATAGATATAAAAGATAAGTAAATAACAAAATAAAGTAAATATAAATAAATTGCAGCAAGGCACTTTTGGATTTTTTTTGTTTTATAGATCTGAAAATAATATGATGGAAAATAGACCCTGGGGCCATAGGTTTCACTAGAGGCTTCTCTCTCGAAGAAAGCATACAGTGGGTAAACAAATTACTGTTGAGCAATTGATAGAAAAGCGCAAAGGTATGATGATATCTAAGGCAATGATCATGAATATAGGCATCACGTCCGTGACAAGTAGACCGAAACGATTCTGCATCTACTAGTATTACTCAACACATCGACCGACTCCTGTCTGCATCTAGAGTATTGAGTTCATAAGGACGGAGTAACACCTTAAGCAAGATGACATGATGTAGACCGAAACGATTCCGCGTCTACTACTATTACTCAACACATCAACCGACTCCTGCCTGCATCTAGAGTTTTGAGTTCATAAGAACAGAGTAACGCCTTAAGCAAGATGACATGATGTAGAGTGATAAACTCAAATAATGTGATATAAACCCCATCTTTTTATCCTTAATGGCAACAATACAATACGTGTCTCGCTGCCCCTTTTGTCACTGGGAGAAGATGCCACAAGATTGAACCCATCACAAAGCACTTCTCTCATGGCAAGAAAAACCAATCTAGTTGGCCAAACCAAATCGATAGATCGAAGAGAATTACTAAGCTATCTCAATCATGCATAAAAGAGTTCAGAAAAGACTCAAATAATATTCATAGATAATCTAATCATAAATCTATAATTCATCAGATCTCAACAAACGCACGGCAAAAGAAGATTACATCGAATAGATCTCCAAGAACATCGACGAGAACATTGTATTGAAGATCAGAGAGAGAGAGAGAGAGAGAGAGAAGCCATCTAGCTACTAGCTATGGACCCTTAGGTCTGTGCTAAACAACTCATGCATCATTGGAAGGGCAGCAAGGTTAATGTAGAGGCCCTCCGTGATGGAATCCTCATCCAGCGGAGTGCCAGAAAAGGTCCTAAGACGGGATCTCACAGGAACAGAAACTTGCGGAGGCGAAAAAGTATTTTTGGTGCGTCCTCTAGCATAGGGGGGATATTTGAGGATTTATAGTTCAAGGATTAGGGCCTAAGGGTCTACGAGGGGGCCACAAGCCAGGGGCGCCGCACGGCTTGTGGCCGCCTTGTAGGTCTTCTGGCCTCCTCTCCAAGTCTTGTGGGTTTCTTCTGGTCCAAGAAAAATTTGTTGGAAATATGCCCTAGAGGCAATAATAAAATGGTTATTATTATATTTCTTTTTCATGATAATTGTCTATTGTTCATGCTATAATTGTGTTATCCGGAAATCTTAATACATGTGTGAACACATAGACCACAACACGTCCCTAGTGAGCCTCTATTTGACTAGCTCGTCGATCAAAGGATAGTCATGGTTTCCTGACTAGGGACATTAGATGTCATTGATAACAGGATCACATCATTAGAAGAATGATGTGATGGACAAGACCCAATCCTAAGCTTAGCTCAAAGATCGTGTAGTTCATTTGTAGTAGCTTTTCTGAATGTTAAGTATCATTTCCTTAGACCATGAGATTGTGCAACTCCCGGATACCGTAGGAGTGCCTTGGGTGTGCCAAACGTCACAACGTAAGTGGGTGACTATAAAGGTACATTACAGGTATCTTCGAAAGTGTCTGTTGGGTTGGCACGAATTGAGACTGGGATTTGTCACTCCGTATGACGGAGAGGTATCTCTGGGCCCACTCGGTAATGCATCATCATAATGAGCTCAAAGTGATCAAGTGATTGATCACGATATCATCCATTACAGTACAAGTAAAGTGACTTGCCGGTAATGAGACTGAACACGGTATTGGGATACCGACAATCGAGTCTCGGGCAAGTAACGTACCGATTGACAAAGGGAATTGTATACGGATTGATTGAATCCTCGACATCGTGGTTCATCCGATGAGATCATCGTGGAGCATGTGGGAGCCAACATGGGTATCCAGATCCCGCTGTTGGTTATTGACCGGAGAGGCTTCTCGGTCATGTCTGCATGTCTCCCGAACCCGTAGGGTCTACACACTTAAGGTTCGGTGACGCTAGGGTTGTAGAGATATTAGCATACGGTAACCTAAAAGTTGTTCGGAGTCCCGGATGAGATGCAGGACGCCACGAGGAGTTCCGGAATGGTCCGGAGGTAAAGATTCATATATAGGAAGTCCAGTTTCGGCCATCGGGAAGGTTTCGGGGGTCACCGGTATTGTACCGGGACCACCGGAAGGGTCCCGGGGGTCCATCGGGTGGGGTCACCTATCCCGGAGGGCTCCATGGGCTCAAGTGGGAGGGGAACCAGCCCCTAGTGGGCTGGTGCGCCCCCCCCCCCCTTGGGCCTCCCCTGCGCCTAGGGTTAGAAACCCTAGGGGTGGGGGCGCCACCCTTGCCTTGGGGGGCAAGGCACCCCCCTTGGCCGCCGCCCCCCTAGGAGATTGGATCTCCTAGGGCCGGTGCCCCCCCCAGGCACCCTATATATAGTGGGGGGAGGGAGGGCTGCGCACCCAAGCCCCTGGTCTCTCCCTCTCCCTCCCGTGACACTCCTCCATCTCCCTTGCGCTTGGCGAAGCTCTGCCGAGATCACCGTTGCTTCCACCACCACGTTGTCGTGCTGCTGGATCTTCATCAACCTCTCCTTCCCCCTTGCTGGATCAAGAAGGAGGAGATGTCTCCCAACCATATGTGTGTTGAACGCGGAGGTGCCGTCCGTTCGGCACTAGGTCATCGGTGATTTGAATCACATCGAGTACGACTCCATCAACCCTGTTCTCTTGAATGCTTCCGCTCGTGATCTACAAGGGTATGTAGATGCACTCCTCTCTCCCTCGTTGCTAGATGACTCCATAGATTGATCTTGGTGATGCGTAGAAAATTTTAAAATTCTGCTACGTTCCCCAACAGTGGCATCATGAGCTAGGTCTATGCGTAGTTACTATGCACGAGTAGAACACAAAGTAGTTGTGGGCATCAATATTGTCAATTTGCTTGCTGTTACTAGTCTTATCTTGATTCGGCGGCATAGTGGGATGAAGCGGCCCGGACCAACATTACACGTACACTTACGTGAGACCGATTCCACCGACTGACATGCACTAGTTGCATAAGGTGGCTGGCGGGTGTCTGTCTCTCCCACTTTAGTCGGATCGGATTCGATGAACAGGGTCCTTATGAAGGGTAAATAGAAATTGGCAATTCACGTTGTGGTTTTGGCGTAGGTAAGAAACGTTCTTGCTAGAAACCTATAGCAGCCACGTAAAAACTTGCAACAACAATTAGAGGACGTCTAACTTGTTTTTGCAGCAAGTGTTTTGTGATGTGATATGGCCAAAGGATGTGATGAATGATATATGTGATGTATGAGATGATCATGTTCTTGTAATAGGGATCACGACTTGCATGTCGATGAGTATGACAACCGGCAGGAGCCATAGGAGTTGTCTTTATTTATTTATGACCTGCGTGTCAACATAAACGTCATGTAATTACTTTACTTTATTGCTAAAGCGTTAGCCATAGTAGTAGAAGTAATAGATGACGAGACAACTTCAAGAAGACATGATGATGGAGATCATGGTGTCATGCCGGTGACAATGATGATCATGGAGCCCCGAAGATGGAGATCAAAGGAGCAAATGATATTGGCCATATCATGTCACTATTTGATTGCATGTGATGTTTATCATGTTTTACATCTTATTTGCTTAGAACGATGGTAGCTTAAATAAGATGATCCCTCGTAAAAATTTCAAGAAAGTGTTCCCCCTAACTGTGCACCGTTGTGAAGGTTCGTTGTTTCGAAGCACCACGTGATGATCGGGTGTGATAGATTCTAACATTCGAATACAACGGGTGTAAGCCAGATTTACACACGCAATACACTTAGGTTGACTTGACGAGCCTAGCATGTACAGACATGGCCTCGGAACACAGAAGACCGAAAGGTCGAGCATGAGTCGTATAGAAGATATGATCAACATGAAGATGTTCACCGATGTTGGCTAGTCCGTCTCACGTGATGATCGGACACGGCCTAGTTAACTCGGATCATGTTTCACTTAGATAACTAGAGGGATGTCTATCTGAGTGGGAGTTCATTGAGTAATTTGATTAGATGAACTTAATTATCATGAACTTAGTCTAAAATCTTTACAATATGTCTTGTAGATCAAATGGCCCATGTTGTCCTCAACTTCAACGCGTTCCTAGAGAAAACCAAGCTGAAAGACGATGGCAGCAACTATACGGACTGGGTCCGGAACCTGAGGATCATCCTCATAGCTGCCAAGAAATATTATGTCCTAGAAGCACCGCTAGGTGACGCACCCGTCCCACAGAACCAAGATGTTATGAACGCTTGGCAGACACGTGCTGATGATTACTCCCTCGTTCAGTGCGGCATGCTTTACAGCTTAGAACCGGGGCTCCAAAAGCGTTTTGAGCGACACGGAGCATATGAGATGTTCGAAGAGCTAAAAATGGTTTTCCAAGCTCATGCCCGGGTTGAGAGATATGAAGTCTCCGACAAGTTCTTCAGCTGTAAGATGGAGGAAAATAGTTCTGTTAGTGAGCACATACTCAGAATGTCTGGGTTGCATAACCGCTTGACTCAGCTGGGACTTAATCTCCCGGATGACGCGGTCATTGACAGAATCCTTCAGTCGCTTCCACCAAGCTACAAGAGCTTTGTGATGAACTTCAATATGCAGGGGATGGAAAAGACCATTCCTGAGGTATATTCAATGCTGAAATCACCAGAGGTAGAAGTCAAAAAGGAACATCAAGTGTTGATGGTGAATAAAACCACTAAGTTCAAGAAAGGAAAGGGTAAGAAGAACTTCAAGAAGGACGGCAAGGGAGTTGCCGCGCCCGGTAAGCAAGCTGCCGGGAAGAAGCCAAAGAATGGACCCAAGCCCGAGACTGAGTGCTTTTATTGCAAGGGAAGTGGTCACTGGAAGTGGAACTGCCCCAAATACTTAGCGGACAAGAAGGCCGGCATCACGAAAGGTATATGTGATATACATGTAATTGATGTGTACCTTACCAGTACTCGTAGTAGCTCCTGGGTATTTGATACCGGTGCGGTTGCTCACATTTGTAACTCAAAGCAGGAGCTGCGGAATAAGCGGAGACTGGCGAAGGACGAGGTGATGATGCGCGTCGGGAATGGTTCCAAGGTCAATGTGATCGCCGTCGGCACGCTACCTCTACATTTACCTACGAGATTAGTTTTAAACCTCAATAATTGTTATTTAGTGCCAGCTTTGAGCATGAACATTGTATTAGGATCTCGTTTAATACGAGATGCCTACTCATTTAAATCCGAGAATAATGGTTGTTCTATTTATATGAGAGATATGTTTTATGGTCATGCTCCGATGGTGAATGGTTTATTCTTAATGAATCTCGAGCGTAATGCTACACATATTCATAGTGTGAGTACCAAAAGATGTAAGGTTGGTAGTGATAGTCCCACATACTTGTGGCACTGCCGCCTTGGTCACATAGGTGTCAAACGCATGAAGAAGCTCCATGCAGATGGACTTTTAGAGTCTCTTGATTACGAATCATTTGACACGTGCGAACCATGCCTCATGGGTAAAATGACCAAGACTCTGTTCTCAGGAACAATGGAGCGAGCAACCAACTTATTGGAAATCATACATACTGATGTGTGCGGTCCAATGAGTATTGAGGCTCGCGGTGGCTAGCGTTATGTTCTCACCCTCACTGATGACTTGAGTAGATATGGGTATGCCTACTTAATGAAACACAAGTCTGAGACCTTTGAAAAGTTCAAGGAATTTCAGAGTGAGGTTGAGAATCAACCTGACAGGAAAATCAAGTTCTTGCGATCAGATCGTGGGGGAGAATACTTGAGTCACGAATTTGGCACACACTTAAGAAAATGTGGAATAGTTTCACAACTCACGCCGCCTGGAACACCTCAGCGTAATGGTGTGTCCGAACATCGTAATCGCACTCTATTAGATATGGTGCGATCTATGATGTCTCTTACCGATTTACTGCTATCATTTTGGGGCTATGCTTTAGAGACTGCCGCATTCACTTTAAATAGGGCTCCGTCGAAATCCATTGAGACGACACCGTATGAATTATGGTTTGGGAAGAAACCTAAGCTGTCATTTCTAAAAGTTTGCGGATGCGATGCTTATGTCAAGAAATTTCAACCTGAAAAGCTCGAAGCCAAATCGGAAAAATGCGTCTTCATAGGATACCCTAAAGAAACTGTTGGGTATACCTTCTACCTCAGATCCGAAGGCAAGATCTTTGTTGCCAAGAATGGGTCCTTTCTAGAGAAAGAGTTTCTCTCGAAAGAAATAAGTGGGAGGAAAGTAGAACTTGATGAAGTATTACCTCTTGAACCGGTAAATGGCGCAGCTCAAGAAAATGTTCCTAAGGTGCCTGCACCGACTAGAGAGGAAGTTGATGATGATGATCATGAAACTTCAGATCAAGTTGCTACTAAACTTCGTAGGTCCACAAGGACACGTTCCGCACCAGAGTGGTACGGCAACCCTGTTGTCGGTGTCAAAACCGGCGGATCTCGGGTAGGGGGTCCCGAACTGTGCGTCTAGGCCGGATGGTAATAGGAGACAGCGGACACTTTGTTTTACCCAGGTTCGGGCCCTCTCGATGGAGGTAATACCCTACTCCTGCTTGATTAATATTGATGATATGGGTAGTACAAGAGTAGATCTACCACGAGATCAAGGAGGCTAAACCCTAGAAGCTAGCCTATGGTATGATTGTTGTGTATGGAGTTGATTCTGTCCTACGGGCTACAACCCTCCGGTTTATATAGACACCGGATAGGGTTAGGGTTACACAGAGTCGGTTACAATGGTAGGAGATCTTGAATATCTGCATCGCCAAGCTTGCCTTCCACGCCAAGGAAAGTCCCATCCGGACACGGGACGAAGTCTTCTATCTTGTATCTTCATAGTCCAGGAGTCCGGGTAAAGGTATAGTCTGGCTATCCGAACACCCCCTAATCCAGGACTCCCTCACCTGTCTTGGAAATCATGTTGTTAAACAATGGTGAACCTTCGAACTATGAAGAAGCGATGGCGGGCCCAGATTCCGACAAATGGCTGGAAGCCATGAAATCTGAGATAGGATCCATGTATGAAAACGAAGTATGGACTTTGACTGACTTGCCCGTTGATCGGCGAGCCATAGAAAATAAATGGATCTTTAAGAAGAAGACAGACGCGGATGGTAATGTGACCATCTATAAAGCTCGGCTTGTCGCTAAGGGTTATCGACAAGTTCAAGGGGTTGACTACGATGAGACTTTCTCACCCGTAGCGAAGCTAAAGTCCGTCCGAATCATGTTAGCAATTGCCGCATTCTATGATTATGAGATATGGCAAATGGACGTCAAAACGGCATTCCTTAATGGTTTCCTTAAGGAAGAATTGTATATGATGCAGCCGGAAGGTTTTGTCGATCCTAAGAATGCTGACAAGGTGTCCAAGCTCCAACGCTCGATTTATGGGCTGGTGCAAGCATCTCGGAGTTGGAACATTCGTTTTGATGAGATGATCAAAGTGTTTGGGTTTATGCAGACTTATGGAGGAGCCTGCATTTACAAGAAAGTGAGTGAGAGCTCTGTAGCATTTCTCATATTGTATGTGGATGACATACTGTTGATGGGAAATGATATAGAATTCTTGGAAAGCATAAAGGCCTACTTGAACAAGTGTTTTTCAATGAAGGACCTTGGAGAAGCTGCTTATATATTAGGCATCAAGATCTATAGAGATAGATCGAGACGCCTCATTGGTCTTTCACAAAGTACATACCTTGACAAGATATTGAAGAAGTTCAAAATGGATCAGTCAAAGAAGGGGTTCTTGCCTGTATTGCAAGGTACGAGATTGAGCATGGCTCAATGCCCGACCACGGCAGAAGATAGTGAAAAGGTGAGTGTCGTCCCCTATGCCTTGGCCATAGGGTCTATCATGTATGCTATGCTGTGTACCAGACCTGATGTAAACCTTGTCGTAAGTTTGGTAGGAAGGTACCAAAGTAATCCCGGCATGGAACACTGGACAGCGGTTAAGAATATCCTGAAGTACCTGAAAAGGACCAAGGAAATGTTTCTCGTTTATGGAGGTGACGAAGAGCTCGTCCTAAAGGGTTATGTCGATGCTAGCTTCGACACAGATCTGGATGACTCTAAGTCACAAACCGGATACGTGTATATTTTGAATGGTGGGGCAGTAAGCTGGTGCAGTTGCAAGCAAAGCGTTATGGCGGGATCTACATGTGAAGCGGAGTACATGGCAGCCTCGGAGGCAGCACAAGAAGCAGTCAGGGCGAAGGAGTTCATTACCGACCTAGGAGTCATACCCAATGCGTCGGGCCCGATGACTCTCTTCTGTGACAACACTGGAGCTATTGCCCTTGCCAAGGAGCCCAGGTTTCACAGGAAGACCAGGCATATCAAGCATCGCTTCAACTCCATTCGTGAAAGTGTTCAAAATAGAGACATGGAGATTTGTAAAGTACATACGGACCTGAATGTAGCAGATCCGTTGACTAAACCTCTCCCTAGAGCAAAACATGATCAACACCAGAACTGCATGGGTGTTCGATTCATCACAATGTAACTAGAATATTGACTCTAGTGCAAGTGGGAGACTGTTGGAAATATGCCCTAGAGGCAATAATAAAATGGTTATTATTATATTTCTTTGTTCATGATAATTGTCTATTGTTCATGCTATAATTGTGTTATCCAGATATCGTAATACATGTGTGAACACATAGACCACAACACGTCCCTAGTGAGCCTCTAGTTGACTAGCTCGTTGATCAAAGGATAGTCATGGTTTCCTGACTATGGACATTAGATGTCATTGATAATGGGATCATATCATTAGGAGAATGATGTGATGGACAAGACCCAATCCTAAGCTTAGCTCAAAGATCGTGTAGTTCGTTTGCTGTAGCTTTTCTGAATGTCAAGTATCATTTCCTTAGACCATGAGATTGTGCAACTCCCGGATACCGTAGGAGTGACTTGGGTGTGCCAAACGTCACAACGTAACTGGGTGACTATAAAGGTACATTACAGGTATCTCCGAAAGTGTCTGTTGGGTTGGCACGAATTGAGACTGGGATTTGTCACTCCGTATGACGGAGAGGTATCTCTGGGCCCACTCGGTAATGCATCATCATAATGAGCTCAAAGTTATCAAGTGATTGATCACGGGATCATGCATTACGGTACGTGTAAAGTGACTTGCCGGTAACGAGACTGAACAAGGTATTGGGATACCGCGATCGAGTCTCTGGCAAGTAACGTACCGATTGACAAAGGGAATTGTATACGGATTGATTAAATCCTCGACATCGTGGTTCATCCGATGAGATCATCGTGGAGCATGTGGGAGCCAACATGGGTATCCAGATCCCGCTGTTGGTTATTGACCGGAGAGGCTTCTCGGTCATGTCTGCATATCTCCCGAACCCGTAGGGTCTACACACTTAAGGTTCGGTGACGCTAGGGTTGTAGAGATATTAGCACACGGTAACCCGAAAGTTGTTTGGAGTCCTGGATGAGATCCCGGACGTCAGGAGGAGTTCTGGAATGGTCCGGAGGTAAAGATTCATATATAGGAAGTCCAGTTTCGGCCATCGGGAAGGTTTCGGGGGTCACCGGTATTGTACCGGGACCACCGGAAGGGTCCCGGTGGTCCACCGGGTGGGGCCACCTATCCCGGAGGGCCCCATGGGCTGAAGTGGGAGGGGAACCAGCCCCTAGTGGGCTGGTACGGCCCCCCCTTGGGCCTCCCCTGCGCCTAGGGTTAGAAACCCTAGGGGTGGGGGCGCCACCCTTGCCTTGGGGGGCAAGGCACCCCCCTTGGTCGCCGCCCCCCTAGGAGATTGGATCTCCTAGGGCCGGCGCCCCCCTAGGCACCCTATATATAGTGGGGGGAGGGTGGGCTGCGCACCCAAGCCCCTGGCCTCTCCCTCTCCCTCCCGTGACACTCCTCCATCTCCCTTGCGCTTGGCGAAGCTCTGCCGAGATCACCGTTGCTTCCATCACCACGCCGTCGTGCTGCTGGATCTTCATCAACCTCTCCTTCCCCCTTGTTGGATCAAGAAGGAGGAGACGTCTCCCAACCGTATATGTGTTGGACGCGGAGGTGCCGTCCGTTCGGCACTAGGTCATCGGTGATTTGAATCACGTCGAGTACGACTCCATCAACCCCGTTCTCTTGAACGCTTCCGCTCGTGATCTACAAGGATATGTAGATGCACTCATCTCTCCCTCGTTGCTAGATGACTCCATAGATTGATCTTGGTGATGCGTAGAAAATTTTAAAATTCTGCTACGTTCCCCAACAAAATCACCGTAAACTTTTATTCCGTTTGGACTCCGTTTGATATTCCTTTTATGTAAAAGTCAAAAAGAAGGAAAAAACATAAACTGGCACTGAGCTCTAGGTTAATAGGTTAGTCCTAAAAATAATATAAAACCGTATATTAATGCATATAAAACATCCAAAACAGATACTATAATAAAATGGAACAATAAAAAATTATAGATACATTGGAGACGTATCAAGCATCCCCAAACTCAATTTCCGCTCGTCCTCGAGTAGGTAAATGATAAAAATAGATTTTTTTATATGCAATGCTACCTAACATATTTATTCATGTAATTCTTCTTACTATGGCATGAATATTCAGATCCGTCAGATTCAAAAAAAAAGTTTAACATTGACATAAAAATAATAATACTTCAAGCATACCAATAAAGCAATCATGTCTTGTCAAAATATCATGGGCAAAGAAAGTTATCTGTACAAAATCATATAGTCTAGCTATGCTCCATCTTCGTCACACAAAGTATTTTATCATGTACAATCTTCATGACAAGTCAAGAAATTGCTTCATACTTTGGTGTTCTCAAACCTTTTTAATTTTCATGCAATACATAAGTGTGAGCCATGGATATAGCACTATAGATGGAATAGAATATGATGGTTGTGGAGAAGACAAAAAAAAAGCAGAAAGTCTCACATCAACTATGGTTTTAGATTTCCGGGTTTATACTTCCTTATGGGTTTTTTATTTTTGAAATTTTATGTTTCAATAATTTTCTGTACTATACACATTTTTGTAATATACAGTGAATATTATTTCACATACACACTGGAAATTGGTTTAATATATGGTGAATGCTTTTTATTACAATGAACTTTTCTTCATATATGTTGAATAGTTTTAAAATACACATAGAACATTTTGTAATATACATTGACCAGTTTCATTAGATATTATGAAAAAGAAATTATGCATCGTAAAGTTTTTGTAATATACGGTGAACATTTTTACTATACGATCAAAAAATTATAATACACCATAGACCTTTTGGTAATATATAGTGAAATTGTTTTTAATACACGCTGAACTCTTTTTTTAAAACACATTGATCTGTTTCGTAATATACTGTGAATATTTGCTAGTATATGGTGACCATCAATAAATTATTCACCGTGTGTTTAAAACCCCAAAGAAAAATATTCAACATCTATTAACAAATCATTCACCCGTATTTAAAAATGTTCACCATGTATTAATAAAAACAAAAGAAAAACGAAAAACAAAAGAAAAAGCAGGAAAAAAAGGAAGAGTAAACCATACAAACAAAGAACCAGAAAGGAAAAATAAACAAAAAGTCAACAAAAGGGATCCAAAAAATAAAGCAGCAAACGTGTAACGCGCTGCCACAAACTGAACGGCCCACCTACGGTTGCTCCGAGCAAAGCCACTCCTATTTGTCGCTGCAGATGGCATATAGGATCGGGAGCTCCTAGTCAGCGCTAGGCTGACCACTAGGCCACTTGGGCGGGTATGAATGCTTACATTTTTTCCGTTTTTATCTTCTTTCCCTTTTTTCTTCTTTCCTTTTTCCTTTATTCCATTTTCCGTTTTCTGTTTTTTTTCTTCTTCCTTATTTGATGATTTTTTTTCTAATTCGTGAACTCTTTTCAAAACTATGAAATTTTTCATTTTTGATGATTTTTTTTCAAATTCAATGAAATTCAATGAAATTCAACGAAATAGTTATTGATTTTTTTAAAAAGTTCATAGAATTTGAAAAAAAAGTTGATTCAATTTGAAGAAAGTTCATCGAATCTGAAAAAAAGTTTATCAAATTTGAGAAAGTTCATCATAACTGGAAAAAGTTCATCCAATCTGAGAAAAGTTCATCATAATTAGAAAAAGTTCATCGAATCCAAAAAAAGTTCATCGATTTTGAAAAAAGTTCAACAGATTTGACAAAAAAAGTTCATTCATTTGAAAACAGTTCATCAGGAAAATAAATAAAAAGTTAATGGATTTTAAAAAATACACAAAAAGTTTTTAAATAGTTCATCAATTTGAAAGGAAGTTCATCTAATTTCGAAATAAGTTCATCGATTTGAAGAAAAAGTTCACGTATTTGCGAGATAATTCATTGACCCAGGAAGAAGAAGAAAGAAAAAATAGAAAACAAAAAGGAAAAAGCAAATGAAAAAACTGAAAAGAAGGAGAAAGCGTAAAGGAACCAATACAGGGAAGGAAGGGTTCAAATTAATCTGATCGGGGTTTTTTGCGTGTTGGTTGCACCAATCTGTACGTGAGTGGGAGGTCGTCAGTTCGAATCTTCACGGGCGCTCGACTTTTTTGTGGATTAGAAACAAAGAAGAAAAACTACTATATGGGCCGGCCCAGAGCGGGGCGCTGCAGCCGCCCATTTGCAAAATACACATTAACGGGCGCTGTAGGCGCCCATTTGCAAAATACACATTAACGGGCGCCTGCAGCGCCAAATAGGATTCACCTATAGGATTGGGCGGGCCTATATCTCGCTTATGGGGGCGCCATTGTCTCGCTTGACGTGACACAAATGGCAGCATCGCCTCAAGTAATCCCGTACATGGACCGGCCCAGCGTACACCGAAGTATTATTCCTTCACTTGCTGGGTGAAGAGTGTTGGGTTTGCTGCCATCGAGCCGACATCACAGCAATTTCTATTTTACCTATTTTTTACTTTTTATTTAAATTTAAAATATATATTTTGAAAACACATATTATTTTTATTATTATTATTATTATTATTATTATTATTATTATTATTATTATTATTATTATTATTATTATCATCATCATCATCATCATCATCAAACCTTGCATTTGAAAGAACCTAATACAATGTATAAAAAGATCAGCACAACTAAGCGACTGTTCAGAAGATGAAAAAATGTTTGCACATTTTAGAAATAATATATATGAAATTTTCGAGAAAAGTTTATAAAAACTAACAAACTAATTTTTGGGTAGTATACATAAATATTTCGTATCATTAAACAAAGTTTATAACATTAAAACAAACATTTGCATTTCGCAAAAAATATATGTGACACTTGAAAATTTTGTATTAGCATTAAGAAGTGTACGTGTTATGTTAAAGAAATATTCTATCATTTCATTTTTTTACCATGTAGGAGAATGTTTGTGTAGTTTAAGGAAATGTTTATGACCATAAAAAATGTTGAACGTGAATTTGGAAAAAAATCATGTATTTAAGAAAATGTTTGAAATGATAAATTTACATTGTATATTTGAAAATATGTATTTTTTCACTAATGAAAATTAGACATGTGTTAAAACAGATAAAACCATTGAAAACCAAGAAGGAATATAAAAATCAAAGCCAAATAAAAGAAATAAAGAAAGAAAAGACCAGTGACAACAAACAAAGAAACAAAGAAAAAATGTGAAAAGGTGAAAACCGAGAAACAAACGAAGAAAACTTGTGAAAAAACAAAGAGTAACAGAAAACCAGGGAGTAGTAGTGAGGAAAGAAAGAAACCCAGAAAAAAAGAAAAAAAAGGAAAAACCGAAAATACCTAGCGAAGGAAACCCACAGAATGAAGAAATCTCAGAAGAAAATGGGACGGCCCAGTAGCTACACCACGGAGAAAAAGCTTCAGCGAGACAGTAGGTTACATATAGGCTTTGCGGGGACCTCCTATCTGCCGCATTCTGCGGCAGACTGGAGGGGCTTCGCACAGGGGGTGCTTCGTTTGGGCCGGTCCACGAAGGAGCAGCTACTGACGTAAAATACAACGCAAAAATGTGAGGGCGACTGGAGAATCGAACTCGAGACCTCCGGTTTAATACCCGCGTGCGGCAAAGATTGCACCACTAAACGTTCTTTGTCAACACTAAGCAGCAAATACTATAAGAACAGAATCCACGATAGATCTAAACTTTTATAGAAGTTCGAACGCAGTTCATTCTTTTTTTGTAGGAAAAACGCAGTTCGTTTTCAAAACCTGTATCTTTTTTTGAACGCAGACAATTCCAAAAATAACGAATAATTTTTTTAAAATGTTGAACATTTTTTTACCTTTGGCTTTTTTTTTGAAAATCAGCAAAGTTTTTTTTAATGTTGAACAAATTTTGCAAAAAAAGAACATTTCATAAAATTTTAAGCGAAAAATGTAAAAAGCGAACATTTTTTGAAACTTGGAACAAAATTTGAAGAAAGCGAACATATTTTTGGATCTGTGAACAATTCTTGAGAAAGGGAACATTTTTTGTAACTCTGAACAAAATTTGGCAATGCGAACAATATTTCGAATTGTGAACATTTTTTGAAAATGCGAACAAGATTTGAAACTCGAACATTTTTTGCTTTAATTTTAAAAAGATTTCAAATGTGAACAAAATTTTGAAAATCAGAACAAACAAACAAAGAAAGCATGAAAATTTTGGAAATTCTGAACAAAATTTTGTAATGTGAACACTATTTCAGAAATATGAACAAACTTTGACAAAAAGAACATTTTCCAAAATTCTAAACCATATTTGAACTTTTCGAAAAGCTTACAAAGAAAAAGTAAAAAATATTGAAAAAGAAAAAAAAGAAAACAAGAAAACAAGAAAGAACAGAATAAGACTGAAGAAAAAACAATACAAAGAACATATGGGTTTTTCGTCGCTCTTACTTTCTTTAAGTTTAGCATTGCTTTCTTACCAATCCACGAGCCGGTCGCGGAGGCTAGCGAGTGTGTATCGCTACTGGAGGTCGTAGGTTCGATCCCTAGCGACATTGTTTTTTTGCGGTTCATCTCGCGAGGCGAAACCACTCAAATGGGCCGGCCCAGGGTGAGCTGCGCCCTGTGCGAAGCGGCGACTACTTGCCGCAGTAAGCGGCGAATAGGGAATTCCGGCTTTGCGCTCGCTTTTAGCGAGATCTAGCGTACCCTCAGCTCGAGGATGCAAAAGTGGGCCGGTCCATTAATGCAACACAGAATTACTGGATGGTCCAGCTTTTAGGTATTTTCCTTTTTTTAAGGCTAATTCAATATTTTGGTTTATTTTTATTTCAAAAATAAGAATTTGATTTATATACATGTATTCCAAAACTTAATGTACTTCAATATATAATTGTGAATTTGAAAATTTTTAATGCAATGTAATTATTTTTATTAGCACAACTTAATCATTTATGTAAAAAAAAGTTAAACCTGTATAAAAAAGTTTTATATCTATACTAAGAATTTTAAAATGTATATAAAAAAAATATACATAAAAGCATATATTTTATAAAAATATTAATTATGTATTGAACAATGGTTGTTGTGCATGAACAAATATTTTATATGTATAAAAAATTATAAGGTGTATACCTATAAAAATAGGCATCAAAAGGTATATTTGAAAGAAACAAAGAAAGAAACTGGTGAAGAAAGAAAGAAAAAAATAAAAAAGAGAGTCATTGAAAGATAAGTGCAACGGAATGGAAAACATTGTAAACCGAGAAAGAAACAAAGAAACAGATGAAAAAATAAAAAAAACAGAGAAAGATCGAATAAAACTAGTAAAAACAGAGAAAGAAACAAAAGAATATCAGAGTAAAGAAAATATAACAGAAATAAAAAAATAGAGTAAAACCGACAATGAAACGAACAAAATTATTGAAAGAAAGAAAGAAACTGATGAAGAAAGAAAAAATAAAGTAAACATACAAAGAAAAACCTGGCGACCAGCGAATCAGACCTAGGAATGTGCCGGCCCAGAACTGTACTTTGGCGCCTGCAGCGCCGGGAAGCTACCTACCAGACTGGGTCTGGCCCAACAAAGGAAGAAAGATTGCTCTGGTCGCCCGGGACGCACAGAGGACGTGGAGCCGCCCTCTTCGTTCGATCAGTCGATAATGGACAGGTCAGCCATTGAGCATTTGCTTCTTTAAATTTATCTAGAAATTTCAAAAATAAGTAAAAACATGGATTTTTGATAAACTTAAAAATTGAAAAATGTTCTGTAATTTGAAAAAAAAATACATTTTGGAAAAAGTTCAACGATTTTGATAATGGAGTTCAGGAATTTGAAAAATAAAGTCCATTAATTTTGAAAAAAGTTCACAATTCCAAATAAGTCCAAAGATTGTGAGAAAAACTTCGTAGATTTTGAAAAAACAACTCATCAACTTTGAAAAAGTTCGTCAATTTGGAAAAAAAATCCACAAATTTAAGAAAAGAAAAAGTGAATTAAAAAACAGAATATAAACCGTCCAGAAAAACCAAAAGGAAAAAGAACAAAATGGCCAAAAGTTTCTAGAAGCTTTCCAAAATCGAGCGGGAGCTTCTAGAAGCTTCAGCCGGTTCGGTCTTTTCCCGAAAAAAAAAACATCGCTAGTCCGAGATGAAAAAATGCACAAATTACGATCGTGCTTGCACGGAAACTCAAACCCACGACTTTTTCGTGGTTGGCGCGCCATGCAAGCCAATCAGACTGAGAGCCTCCCATGTTAGGTTTGCGGTGAAGCACTTAAAGAAACATATGACAGCAAAAAAAGTCAAACAATAATTTGCAAAAAAATCCAAACACTACAGTCCGTGTAAGGGGTTGAACCGTGGGCCACTTGCACCTGAATTTAATTAAATTACGAATATTTTCTTCAAAACGTGAACACTTTTTGAATTTTCAAACAAATTTCGAGAAAACATGAACATTTTGATGGTGTGAATAAATTTGAAAAGTTGGAACGTTTTTTCATTTTATGAATAAAAATTATAAAAGTGTACATTTTTAAAAATTCCAGAACATTTATTGAATTTGCGATTTTTTCTGAAAACGTGAAAATATTTTGAATTTGCTAATATTTTTGGAAAGCTAGGTTTTTTTTGCAATTCTGAAACATTTTTTGAATTTGCAAACAAAAGTTGAAAATATGAACAACTTTGAATTTGTGATGAAATGTTGAAAACACGAATATTTTTTGAATTTGTGCATAAAATTTCAAGGCAGGAACAATTTATTAAATGACGAACATGTTTTGAATTTTCAGAACAAAATTTGAAAACAAAAGTTCTTTTTGGAAACGTGAAATTTTTTAATAACTGAACAAAAATTTGAAAAATAAGAACATTTCTTTAAATTGGTGAACAGTTTTTGTAAACGGGAACATTTTTTGAATTTATGAACAATTTTTGAAAACACTACTATTATCTGAAAAATGAATATATTTTGAAAAACATGAACAGTTTTTAAAATTTCCGAAATTTTTTCGAAACAAGTACTTTATATAAAAAAGAGACAGAAACATGAAAATTAGAAAAGGAATAAAAAGAAACAGGAAAGGAAGAAGAAAAAAGAAGAAAAAGAAAGATGCAAAATAAAGAGAAAAATGAAAAAAAAAACCATGAAAAACCAAAAAACAAACATGGAAACAGGAAAAGAAACAAAAATGGTTCAGGCCAAAACCAGGAAAATATGCTGGGAACCTTACAAAACCGGAAACGGTGAAACGCTTAAATGGGCCAGCCCCATCAGAACGATTGTTCGATGCCCTGTGCGAAACGACAATATCTTGACGCAAAATGCGTCAAATAGGTATTTCCAGATTTGCCTACGTTACCTAGTCGCTCGAAGCTCTCCTTTTGGGCTACTTGGGCCTGGTCGTCTAGAGCCGATCGGAAGCAGTCTGCTTGCCAAACTGATCGACCGAGACCGTTTGATCGTTTCAGCGTCTCTTTTATTGTTAGAGTTTCTCGTGCAGCCGCGGTCGTCTGAGAAATGTAGGTCCTCTCGCCTCCGGCTGCCATCTTGGCCTAAAGAGATGGGATCCTCGGATCTTCAGTAAAGAGAATGAATGTTTTTTTGTTCTTTTGGCGGTGCCATGAGATTAGAGAGTTTTCTATCCTCGTAGATCCGATTATTCAGATCTGATGAGTTTATGTTGCTGTGTCAAGCCTTTTTTGTTGGTCTGATTTTTTGTGGCGGTGAAATTTTTCATCGACATCATGATGAGGATATAGTGATTTGACGGCCTGCACTCCTAGGGGATCATCCCTGGCCCAAATACGTTCATCGATCAAGGCTTCCCATCTTTATGAATGGGGACTCAAGGCGCTTTCAAAAACCATTTATTGATAATGTTCGTGCGGGTGAAGAAGCGACAGTATTGTTGCTCCAGTCCAATTGCAGCCTTTTTACCGGAGTCTTTGAAGTATTTCTTCGAGCAGAGATTGACGCTCTGAAGATGTCTTCAAGAGATTTCATTGTAATTGTTAGTCATAGGAGTTACTTTGTATTTTTTTAGATCTTAGGTCCAAACCAGTTTACCTGTAATTGTTATGAGTATAAATAAAGTGACAGGTCTTTCAAAAAAAAACCAATAGACCCAGAAACAAAACTGTAGCACATGCATACAGGATTTTCTGCATATGTTTCGAATCAATTGAAATCAACGATCCGTCTCGCTTTGTGGATCGGCAATCAGTAGGCAGCCGATAGCAGCCGGTAGATCGATGATCGGCAACCAGTAGACGAATCACACAAAAAGATGCAGGCGCCGGCTGACGCGCCATCATGTCAGCCGACACCGCCACGCTGTCCCGAACTGCACAGTTCAAGTAATCGGTGCCCTATAGGCCACCGCGCCTCTTTTTAAAAATAATTTGTTTGATACAAAATGTAAAGCCCTATTGCTGCCATCTCAGTTTATTAAAAAAATTGGAACATTTTTAAAAGAGAAAAGTATACTTTTCGTCCCTAAACTCTTGACAAAGTATAAATTTAGTCTTCCAACTACGAAACCGGACAATTTGCATCCCTAACTCTCAAAACCAGACAATTTAAGTCCCTCTCCCGATTGCAAGTGGTTTCATGATGATGTGGCATGGTTTTGGCCGGGTCTACGTCCACGTGGCTATCCCTGGTGGATCTCCTTCCTTCTTTCTTCTAACTCAGCTGGGCATTTTGACGAACAGTGGGCGTGCGTGCAGTCGCAGCGGCATGAGAAGGACATGGGCGTGGAAGCCTCCGGCGAGGTGTCTCTGGTCCTGGCGACACCCGTAAGGCCGCTCCGCAATGTCGGCGTGTCGCTGGCGCGGGAGCTCATGGCAGTGGCCGACGACGCGCTCAAGACCACTTGCCCGCTCCAGGCGCTCCTTCCCTCAGCTGAGTCAGCTCTCACAATCGCTCCAGCCTACAGCCATGCCCGAGCGGATTGCGGCCGCAGCCGCGGCAAGCAGAGTGGCAGCGACAACAGAGCTCGAGGGCGTCCTCCAGGTTGGGCATGCAGTTGGGGAACATGTCATCGGGATCGAGAAGCCCAGACAGCGGGGCGGCGATCCGCACCGTCTCTGCGTTGGGAACCCAGCCTACGGCGAATCTTGCCCCTGCTCGGCAACTACGTCGCTGGACCCAACTGCGTCCTGGTCTGCGAGCTCCTCGAACAAGGCAGCCTCAACGACTGGCCCGCTCCCATGGTGCGAGCTCCTGATGGCCATGCATGCGTGCACGGTCGCGCCTCGGCTTTGCCGGCCACCGTCCGTCGGCTGCCAGCAACACTGCGAGCTGCTGCACCACCGTCGTCTGCCCCGTGCTCCTACCAAGTTGCTCGTCGACACACCATCTGCGCGTTGGCCAAGCTCGCCGTGCAGAGACATCGTTGGCCCTGCTAGCCGTCGCCACCGCCTCCGTGCCTTGGTCAAGCTCGCCATGTCGAACCGTCCTCGGTCATACAGGCAGCGCCGATGCGTGCAGATGGTTGATCACCGGGAGATCTTGATGGGTGATGTCCAGGAGAGCAGAATGGACCATGCGAGCGGCACGCACTGTTGGGGAACGTAGCAGAATTTTAAAATTTTCTACGCATCACCAAGATCAATCTATGGCGTCATCTAGCAACAAGGGAGAGAGGAGTGCATCTACATACCCTTGTAGATCGCGCGCGGAAGCGTTCAAGAGAACGGGGTTGATGGAGTCGTACTCGACATGATCCAAATCACCGATGACCTAGCGCCGAACGGACGGCACCTCCACGTTCAACACACGTACGGTTGGGAAGACGCCTCCTCCAACTTGATCCAGCAAAGGGGAAGGAGAGGTTGATGGAGATCCAGCAGCACGACGGCGTGGTGGTGGAAACTACGGCGATCTCGGCAGGGTTTCACCAAGCACAGGGAGATGGAGGAGTGTCACGGGAGGGAGAGGGAGAGGCCAGGGGCTAGGGTGCGGCTGCCCTCCTGAAGGAAATATGCCCTAGAGGCAATAATAAAGTTATTATTTTTTCCTTATATCATGATAAATGTTTATTATTCATGCTAGAATTGTATTAACCGGAAACATAATACATGTGTGAATACATAGACAAACAGAGTGTCACTAGTATGCCTCTACTTGACTAGCTCGTTAATCAAAGATGGTTATGTTTCCTAACCATGGACAAAGAGTTGTTATTTGATTAACGGGATCACATCATTAGTTGAATGATCTGATTGACATGACCCATTCCATTAGCTTAGCACCCGATCATTTAGTATGTTGCTATTGCTTTCTTCATGACTTATACATGTTCCTATGACTATGAGATCATGCAACTCCAGTTTGCCGGAGGAACACTTTGTGTGCTACCAAACGTCACAACGTAACTGGGTGATTATAAAGGAGCTCTACAGGTGTCTCCAAAGGTACATGTTGGGTTGGCGTATTTCGAGATTAGGATTTGTCACTCCGAATGTCGGAGAGGTATCTCTGGGCCCTCTCGGTAATGCACATCACTTAAGCCTTGCAAGCATTGCAACTAATGAGTTAGTTGCGGGATGATGCATTACGGAACGAGTAAAGAGACTTGCCGGTAACGAGATTGAACTAGGTATTGGATACCGACGATCGAATCTCGGGCAAGTAACATACCGATGACAAAGGGAACAACGTATGTTGTTATGCGGTCTGACCGATAAAGATCTTCGTAGAATATGTAGGAGCCAATATGGGCATCCAGGTCCCGCTATTGGTTATTGACCGGAGACGTGTCTCGGTCATGTCTACATTGTTCTCGAACCCGTAGGGTCCGCACGCTTAAGGTTTCGATGACAGTTATATTATGAGTTTAT
>NC_041382.1:8556885-8572335 GCF_002162155.2 Triticum dicoccoides | reverse complement strand
AGAGGGGGGGGCCGGCCCCCCTTCCTCTTCTCCCCCCTCCACGAATCCTATTCCAACTAGGAAAGGGGGGGAGTCCTACTCCCAGAGGGAGTAGGACTCCTCCTGGCGCGCCACCTCTAGGACAGCCGCACCCCCCCTTTGAACCTTTATATACGGAGACAGGGGCACCCTCTAGACACACAAGTTGATCCACGTGATCATATTCTTAGCCATGTGCGGCGCCCCCTGGCACCATAGTCCTCGATAATATTGTAGCAGTGCTTAGGCGAAGCCCTGCGACAGTAGTACATCAAGATCGTCACCACGCCGTCGTGCTGACGGAACTCTTCCCCGACACTTTGCTGGATCGGAGTCCGGGGATCGTCATCGAGCTGAACGTGTGCTAGAACTCGGAGGTGCCGTAGTTTCGGTGCTTGATCGGTCGGGCCGTGGAGACGTACGACTACATCAACCAAACGCTTCCGTTGTCGATCTACAAGGGTACGTGGATCACACTCTCCCCTCTCGTTGCTATGCATCACCATGATCTTGCGTGTGCGTAGGAAATTTTTTGAAATTACTACGTTCCCCAACAGTGGAATCCGAGCCAGGTTTTATGTGTTGATGTTATATGCACGAGTAGAACACAAGTGAGTTGTGGGCGATATAAGTCATACTGCTTACCAGCATGTCATACTTTGGTTCGGCGGTATTGTTGGATGAAGCGGCCCGGACCGACATTACGCGTACGCTTACGCAAGACCAGTTCTCCCGACGTGCTTTGCACATAGGTGACTTGCGGGTGACAGTTTCTCCAACTTTAGTTGAACCAAGTGTGGCTACACCCGGTCCTTGCGAAGGTTAAAACATCACCAACTTGACAAACTATCGTTGTGGTTTTGATGCGTAGGTAAGATTGGTTCTTGCTTAAGCCCGTAGCAGCCACGTAAAACTTGCAATAACAAAGTAGAGGACGTCTAACTTGTTTTTGCAGGGCATGTTGTGATGTGATATGGTCAAGACATGATGCTAAATTTTATTGTATGAGATGATCATGTTTTGTAACCAAGTTATCGGCAACTGGCGGGAGCCATATGGTTGTCACTTTATTGTATGCAATGCAATCGCGCTGTAATGCTTTACTTTATCACTAAGCGGTAGCAATAGTCGTGGAAGCATAAGATTGGCGAGACGACAACGATGCTACGATGGAGATCAAGGTGTCGCGCCGGTGACGATGGTGATCATGATGGTGCTTCGGAGATGGAGATCACAGGCACAAGATGATGATGGCCATATCATATCACTTATATTGATTGCATGTGATGTTTATCTTTTATGCATCTTATCTTGCTTTGATTGACGGTAGCATTATAAGATGATATCTCACTAAATGATCAAGATAAAAGTGTTCTCCCTGAGTATGCACCGTTGCCAAAGTTCGTCGTGCCCAGACACCACGTGATGATCGGGTGTGATAAGCTCTACGTCCATCTACAACGGGTGCAAGCCAGTTTTGCACACGCAGAATACTTAGGTTAAACTTGACGAGCCTAGCATATGCAGATATGGCCTCGGAACACTGAGACCGAAAGGTCGAGCGTGAATCATATAGTAGATATGATCAACATAGTGATGTTCACCATTGAAAGCTACTCCATTTCACGTGATGATCGGTTATGGTTTAGTTGATTTGGATCACATGATCACTAGGAGGATTAGAGGGATGTCTATCTAAGTGGGAGTTCTTAAGTAATATGATTAATTGAACTTTAATTTATCATGAACTTAGTCCTGGTAGTATTAGCATATCTATGTTGTAGATCAATAGCTCGCGTTGTTGCTTTCATATGTTTATTTTGATATGTTCCTAGAGAAAAATTGTGTTGAAAGATGTTAGTAGCAATGATGCGGATTGGATCCGTGATCTGAGGTTTATCCTCATTGCTGCACAGAAGAATTATGTCCTTGATGCATCGCTAGGTGACAGACCTATTGCAGGAGCAGATGCTAACGTTATGAACGTTTGGCTAGCTAAATTTGATGACTACTTGATAGTTTAGTGCACCATGTTTAACGGCTTAGAATCGGGACTTCAAAGACGTTTTGAACGTCATGGACCATATGAGATGTTCCAGGAGTTGAAGTTAATATTTCAAGCAAATACCCGAGTTGAGAGATATGAAGTCTCCAACAAGTTCTATAGCTAAAAGATGGAGGAGAATCGCTCAACTAGTGAGCATGTGCTCAGATTGACTGGGTACTACAATCGCTTGAATCAAGTGGGAGTTAATCTTCAAGATAAGATAGTGATTGACAGAATTCTCTAGTCACCATCACCAAGTTAGTAGAACTTCGTGATGAACTATAGTATGCAAGGGATGACGAAAATGAATCCCGAGCTTTTCATGATGATGAAATCGATGAAGGTAGAAATCAAGAAAGAGCATCAAGTGTTGATGGTTGACAAGATCACTAGTTTCAAGAAAAGGGCAAAGGAAAAAAGGGGAACTTCAAGAAAAACAGCAAGCAAGTTGCTGCTCATGTGAAGAAGCCCAAGTCTGGTCCTAAGCCTGAGACTAAGTGCTTCTACTGCAAAGGGACTGGTCACTGGAAGCGGAACTATCCCAAGTGGTTGGCGGATAAGAAGGATGGCAAAGTGAACAAAAGTATATTTGATATACATGTTATTGATGTGTACTTTACTAGTGTTTATAGCAACCCCTCAGTATTTGATACTGGATCAGTTGCTAAGAGTAGTAACTCGAAACATGAGTTGCAGAATAAACAGAGACTAGTTAAGGGTGAAGTGATGATGTGTGTTGGAAGTAGTTCCAAGATTGATATGATCATCATCGCACACTCCCCTATACTTTCGGGATTAGTGTTGAACCTAAATAAGTGTTATTTGGTTTTTGCGTTGAGCATGAATATGATTTGATCATGTTTATTGCAATACGGTTATTCATTAAAGTCAGAGAATAATTGTTGTTCTGTTTACATGAATAAAACCTTCGATGGTCATACACCCAATGAAACAAGTTCGTTGGATCTCGATTGTAGTGATACACATATTCATAATATTGAAACCAAAAGATGCAAAGTTAATAATGATAGTGCAACTTATTTGTGGCACTGCCGTTTAAGTCATATTGGTGTAAAGCGCATGAAGAAACTCCATGCTGATGGGCTTTTGGAATCACTTGATTATGAATCACTTGATGCTTGCGAACCATGCCTTATGGGCAAGATGACTAAAACGCCGTTCTCCGGAACAATGAAGCAAGCAACAGATTTGTTGGAATCATACATACTGATGTATGTGGTCCGATGAATATTAAGGCTTGCAACAGGTATCATTATTTTCTGACCTTCACAGATGATTTGAGCAGATATGGGGATATTTACTTGATGAAACATAAGTCTGAAACATTTGAATAGTTCAAAGAATTTCAGAGTGAAGTGGAAAATCATCGTGACAAGAAAATAAAAGTTTCTACGATATGATCGCAGAGGTAAAATATTTGAGTTACGAGTTTGGCCTTCAATTAAAACAATGTGAAATAGTTTCACTACTCACGCCACCTGGAACACCATACTGTAATGGTGTGTCCGAACGTCATAACCGTACTTTATTAGATATAGTGCGATCTATGATGTCTCTTACCGATCTACCACTATCGTTTTGGGGTTATGCATTAGAGACAACTGCATTCACGTTAAATAGGGCACCATCTAAATCCGTTGAGACGACACCGTGTGAACTATGGTTTGGCAAGAAACCTAAGCTGTCGTTTCTTAAAAGTTTGAGGTTGCAATGCTTATGTGAAAAAGTTTCAACCTGATAAGCTCAAACCCAAATCGGAGAAGTGCGTCTTCATAGGATACCCAAAGGAAACTGTTGGGTACACCTTCTATCACAGATCCGAAGGCAAGACATTCGTTGCTAAGAATGGATCCTTTCCAGAGAAGGAGTTTCTCTTGAAAGAAGTGAGTGGGAGGAAAGTAGAAAACTTGATAAGGTAATTGTACCTTCTCCCTTATTGGAAAGTAGTTCATGACAAAAAATCTGTTCTTGTTACTACTACACCAATTAGTGAGGAAGCTAATGATGATGATCATGTAACTTCAGATCAAGTTACTACCGAATCTCGTAGGTAAACCAGAGTGAGATCTGCACCAAAGTGGTACGCTAATCCTGTTCTGGAAGTCATGTTACTAGACCATGACGAACTTGCAAACTATGAGGAAGCGATGATGAGCCCAGATTCTGCGAAATGGTTTGAGGCCATGAAATCTGAGATATGATCCATGTATAAGAACAAAGTTTGGACTTTGGTTGACTTGCCCGATGATCAGCAAGCAATTGAGAATAAATGGATCTTCAAGAGGAAGACGGACGTTGATAGTAGTGTTACTATCTACAAAGCTAGAATTGTCGCAAAAGATTTTCGACAAGTTCAAGGTGTTGACTACGATGAGAGTTTCTCACTTGTATCTATGCTTGAGTCTGTCCGAATCATGCTAGTAATTGCCGCATTTTATGAAATCTGGCAAATGGATAAACAAAACTGCATTCCTTAATGGATTTATTAAAGAAGAGTTGTATATGATGCAACCAGAAGGTTTTGTCGATCCAAAGGGAGCTAACAAAGTGTGCAAGCTCCAGCGATCCATTTATGGACTGGTGCAAGCCTCTCGGAGTTGGAATAAACGCTTTGATAGTGTGATCAAATCATTTGGTTTTATACAGACTTTCGGAGAAGCCTGTATTTACAAGAAAGTGAGTGGGAGCACTACATCATTTCTGATAAGTATATGTGAATGACATATTGTTGATCGGAAATAATGTAGAATTATTCTGTAAAGCATAAAGGAGTGTTTGAAAGGAGTTTTTCAAAGAAAGACTTCGGTGAAGCTGCTTACATATTGAGCTTCAAGATCTATAGAGATAGATCAAGACGCTTGATAAGTTTTTTCAATGAGTACATACCTTGACAAGATTTTGAAGTAGTTCAAAATGGAGCAGTCAAAGAAAGAGTTCTTGCCTGTATTACTGTTGGAAATATGCCCTAGAGGCAATAATAAAAGTATTATTATTATATTTCCTTGTTCATGATAATTGTCTTTTATTCATGCTATAACTGTATTATCCGGAAATCGTAATACACATGTGAATATATAGACCACAATATGTCCCTAGTGAGCCTCTAGTTGACTAGCTCGTTGTGATCAACAGATAGTCATGGTTTCCTGGCTATGGACATTGGATGTCGTTGATAACGGGATCACATCATTAGGAGAATGATGTGATGGACAAGACCCAATCCTAAGACTAGCACAAAAGATCGTGTAGTTCATTTGCTAGAGCTTTGCCAATGTCAAGTATCTCTTCCTTTGACCATGAGATCGTGTAACTCCTGGATACCGTAGGAGTGCTTTGGGTGTATCAAACGTCACAACGTAACTGGGTGACTATAAAGGTGCACTACAGGTATCTCCGAAAGTATCTATTGTTTTATGCGGATCGAGACTGGGATTTGTCACTCCGTGTAAACGGAGAGGTATCTCTGGGCCCACTCGGTAGGACATCATCATATGCGCAATGTGACCAAGGATTTGATCACGGGATGATGTGTTACGGAACGAGTAAAGTGACTTGCCGGTAACGAGATTGAACAAGGTATCGGTATACCGACGATCGAATCTCGGGCAAGTAACATACCGATAGACAAAGGGAATTGAATACGGGATCGATTGAGTCCTTGACATCGTGGTTCATCCGATGAGATCATCGTGGAACATGTGGGAGCCATCATGGGTATCCAGATCCCGCTGTTGGTTATTGACCGGAGAACATCTCGGTCATGTCTGCATGTCTCCCGAACCCGTAGGGTCTACACACTTAAGGTTCGATGACGCTAGGGTTATAAAGGAAGCTTGTATGTGGTTACCGAATGTTGTTCGGAGTCCCGGATGAGATCCCGGACGTCACTAGGAGTTCCGGAATGGTCCGGAGGTAAAGATTTATATATAGGAAGTCCTGTTTCGGCCATCGGGACAAGTTTCGGGGTCATCGGTATTGTACCGGGACCACCGGAAGGGTCCCGGGGGCCCACCGGGTGGGGCCACCTGCCTCGGGGGGCCACATGGGCTGTAGGGGGTGCGCCTTGGCCTACATGGGCCAAGGGCACCAGCCCCAAGAGGCCCATGCGCAAGGAAACTTGGAGAGGGAAGAGTCCTAAAGGGGGAAGGCACCTCCGAGGTGCCTTGGGGAGGATGGACTCCTCCCCATCCTTAGCCGCACCCCTTCCTTGGAGGAGGGGGCAAGGCTGCGCCCTCCCCCTCTCCCTTGGCCCTATATATAGTGGGGAAAAGGAGGAGCAATCATACCTAAGGCCTTTGGTTGCCTCCCTCTCCCTCCCGTGACATATCTCCTCTCCCGTAGGTGCTCGGCGAAGCCCTGCAGGATTGCCACGCTCCTCCACCACCACCACGCCGTTGTGCTGCTGTTGGATGGAGTCTTCCTCAACCTCTCCCTCTCTCCTTGCTGGATCAAGGCGTGGGAGACGTCACCGGGCTGTACGTGTGTTGAACGCGGAGGTGCCGTCCGTTCGGCACTAGGATCATCGGTGATCTGAATCACGACGAGTACGACTCCATCAACCCCGTTCACTTGAACGCTTCCGCTTAGCGATCTACAAGAGTATGTAGATGCACTCTCCTTCTACTCGTTGCTGGTCTCTCCATAGATAGATCTTGGTGTTGCGTAGGAAAATTTTTGAATTTCTGCTACGTTCCCCACAGTGGCATCATGAGCTAGGTCTATTGCGTAGATTCTATGCACGAGTAGAACACAAAGTAGTTGTGGGTGTTGATTTTGTTCAATATGCTTGCCGTTACTAGTCTTATCTTGATTCGGCGGCATCGTGGGATGAAGCGGCCCGGACCGACCTTACACGTACTCTTACGTGAGACCGGTTCCACCGACAAACATGCACTAGTTGCATAAGGTGGCTGGCGGGTGTCTATCTCTCCCACTTTAGTCGGATCGGATTCGATGAAAAGGGTCCTTATGAAGGGTAAATAGCAATTGGCATATCACGTTGTGGTTCATGCGTAGGTAAGAAACGTTCTTGCTAGAAACCCATAGCAGCCACGTAAAACATGCAAACAACAATTAGAGGACGTCTAACTTGTTTTTGCAGGGTATGCTATGTGATGTGATATGGCCAAAGGATGTGATGAATGATATATGTGATGTATGAGATTGATCATGTTCTTGTAATAGGATTCACGACTTGCATGTCGATGAGTATGACAACCGGCAGGAGCCATAGGAGTTGTCTTTATTTTTTTGTATGACCTGCGTGTCATTGAAGAACGCCATGTAAACTACTTTACTTTATTGCTAAACGCGTTAGTCATAGAAGTAGAAGTAGTCGTTGGCGTGATAACTTCATGAAGACACGATGATGGAGATCATGGTGTCATGCCGGTGACAAGATGATCATGGAGCCCCGAAGATGGAGATCAATGGAGCTATATGATATTGGCCATATCATGTCACAACTATATAATTGCATGTGATGTTTATTATGTTTATGCATCTTATTTGCTTAGAACGACGGTAGTAAATAAGATGATCCCTCATTAAAATTTCAAGAAGTGTTCTCCCCTAACTGTGCACCGTTGCTACAGTTCGTCGTTTCGAAGCACCACGTGATGATCGGGTGTGATAGATCCTTACGTTCACATACAACGGGTGTAAGACAGTTTTACACAGCAAAAACACTTAGGGTTAACTTGACGAGCCTAGCATGTACAGACATGGCCTCGGAACACGGAGACCGAAAGGTCGAGCATGAGTCGTATAGTAGATACGATCAACATGAAGATGTTCACCGATGATGACTAGTCCGTCTCACGTGATGATCGGACACGGCCTAGTTTGACTCGGATCATGTAATCACTTAGATGACTAGAGGGATGTCTATCTGAGTGGGAGTTCATAAGATGAACTTAATTATCCTGAACATAGTCAAAAGACCTTTTGCAAATTATGTCGTAGCTCACGCTATAGTTCTACTGTTTAGATATGTTCCTAGAGAAAATATAGTTGAAAGTTGATAGTAGCAATTATGCGAACAGTAGAAAGCTTATGTCCTTAATGCACTGCTCAGTGTGCTGAACCCCAAACGTCGTTTGTGGATGTTTCGAACATCGAACATACACATTTTGAAAACTACGTGATAGTTCAGTTAAACGGTTTAGAATTGAGGCACCAAAGATGTTTTTGAAACATCGCGAAACATATGAGATGTTTTGAGGGCTGAAATTGGGATTTCAGGCTTGTGCCCACGTCAAGAGGTATGAGACCTCCGACGATCTTCTTAACCAGCAAACTAAGGAGAGAAGCTAAATTGTTGAGCTTGTGCTCAGATTGTCTGAGTACAACAATCACTTGAATCAAGTGGGAGTTGATCTTCCAGATGAAATAGTGATAGTTTCTCCGAAGTCATTACCACCAAGCTGCTAGAGCTTCGTGATGAACTATAACATATCAGGGATAGATATGATGATCTTTGAAATATTCGCGTTGTTTGACATCGCAAAAGTAGAAATCAAGAAGGAGCATCAATTGTTGATGGTTGATGAAACCACTAGTTTCAAGAAGGGCAAGGGGAAAGAAGGGATACTTCATGAAACGGCAAATCAGCTGCTGCTCCAGTGAAGAAACCCGAGGTTGAACCCAAACCCGAGACTAAGTGCTTCTGTGATAAGGGGAACAACCACTGGAGCAGGATTACCCTGGATACTTGGTAGATGAGAAGGCTGGCAAGGTCGATAGAAGTATATTGGATATACATTATGTTAATGTGTACTTTACTAGTACTCCTAGTAGCACCAGGGTATTGGATACCGGTTCGGTTGCTAAGTGTTAGTAACTCGAAATAAAAGCTACGGAATAAACGGAGACTAGCTAAAGGTAAGCTGACGATATATGTTGGAAGTGTTTCCAAGGTTGATATGATCAAGCATCGCACGCTCCCTCTACCACCGAGATTGGTGTTTGCGTTGAGCATAGACATGATTGGATTATGTCTATCGCAATACGGTTATTCATTTAAGGAGAATAATGGTTACTCTATTTTGAATAATACCTTCAATGGTCTTGCACCTAAAGGAATGGTTTATTGAATCTTGGTCGTAGTGATACACATTTTCATGCCAAAAGATATAAGATAGTAATGATAGTACCACTTACTTGTGGCACTGCCATGTAAGTCATAATGGTATAAAACGCATGAAGAAGCTCCATGTTGATGGATCTTTGGACTCACTCGTTTTTGAAAAGTTTGAGACATGCGAACCATGTCTATTGGTGTATATGCATGAAGAAACTCCATGCAAATGGACCGTTTGAACTCACTTGATTTTGAATCACTTGAGATATGCAAATCATACCACATAGGCAAGATGACTGAAAAGCCTCGGTTTCAGTAAGATGGAACAAGATAGCAACTTGTTGGAAGTAACACATTTTGATGTGTGCAGTCCAATAAGTGCTGAGGCATGCAGTGAATATCGTTATGTTCTTACTTCACAGATGATTCGAGTAGATGTTAAGAATATTTACTTGATGAAACACAAGTCTGAATTATTGAATGGTTCAAGTAATTTCAGAGTGAAGTAGAAGATCATTGTGACAAGAGGATAAAATGTCTATGATATGATCATAGAGATGAATATCTGAGTTACGAGTTTTGGCACACAATTAAGACATTGTGGAAATTGTTTCACAATTAATACCGCCTGGAACACCATAGTGTGATGGTGTATCCGAACATCATAGTTGCACCCTATTGGATATGGTGCGTACCATGATGTCTCTTATCGAATTACCACTATCGTTCATGGGTTAGGCATTAGAGACAACCACATTCACTTTAAATAGGGCACCACGTAATTCCGTTGAGATGACACCGTATGAATTATGGTTTAAAGAAACCTAAGTTGTCGTTTCTTAAAAGTTTGGGGCTGCGACGCTTATATGAAAAAGTTTCAGGTTGATAAGCTCGAACCCAAAGCGGATAAAATGCATCTTCATAGGAAACCCAAAACAGTTGGGTATACCTCCTAATTCAGATCCGAAAGCAATATGGATTGTTTCTAGAATCGGGTCCTTTCTCGAGGAAAAGTTTCTCTCGAAAGAATTGAGTGGGAGGATGGTGGAGACTTGATGAGGTTATTGAACCGTCTCTTCAACAAGTGTGTAGCAGGGCACAGGAAGTTGTTCCTGTAGCACCTACACCAATTGAAGTGGAAGCTTATGATATTGATCATGAAACTTCGGATCAAGTCACTACCAAACCTCGTGGGATGACAAGGATGCGTACTACTTCAGAGTGGTACGTAATCCTGTCTTGAAGGTCATGTTGCTAGACAACAATGAACCTACGAGCTATGGAGAAGCGATGGTGGGCCCAAATTCCGACAAATGGTTAGAAGCCATGAAATCCGAGATAGTATCCATATATCAGAACAAAGCATGGACTTTGATGGACTTGCCCGATGATTGGCAATCCATTGAGATAAATGGATCTTTTAAGAATAAGACGGACGTGGATGGTAATGTCACCATCTATAAAGCTCGACTTGTGGCGAAGAGTTTTTCACAAGTTCAAGGAGTTGACTGCGATGAGATTTTCTCATCTGTAGCGATGCTTAAAGTCCGTTGGAATCATGTTAGCATTAGCTGCATTTATGAAATCTGGCAGATGGATGTCAAGACAAGTTTCCTTACTAGTTTTCGTAAGGAAAGGTTGTATGCAATACAATCAGAAAGGTTTTTGTCGATCCTGAGGATGCTAAAAGGTATGCTAGCTCCAGCGATCCTTCTAAGGACTGGAGTGAGCATCTCGGAGTTGGAATGTATGCTTTGATGACGATCAAAGATTTTGGGTTTGTACAAAGTTTATGAGAAACTTGTATTTCCAAAGAAGTGAGTGGGAGCACTATAGAATTTCTGATGAGTATATGTTATTGACATATTGTTGATCAGAAATGATGTAGAATTTCTAGAAAGCATATAGGGTTATTTGAAAGGTGTTTTTCAATGGAAAGCCTGGATTAAGCTACTTGAACATTGAGCATCAAGATCTATAAGGATAGATCAAAATGCTTAATAATACTTTCAAATGAGCACATACCTTGACATGATCTTGAAGGTGTTCAAGATGGACCAGTCAAAGAAGGAGTTCTTGCCTGAGTTGTAAGGTACGAAGTTAAGACTTAAAGCTCGACCACGGCAGAATAGAGAGAAAGGACGAAGGTCGTCCCCTATGCTTAAGACGTAGGCTCTTCAGTATGCTATGCTGTGTACCGCACCTGAAGTGTGCCTTGCCATGAGTCAGTCAAGGGGTACAAGAGTGATCCAAGAATGGCTCACAGGACAGCGGTCAAAGTTATCCTTAGTAACTAGTGGACTAAGGAATTTTTCTCGATTATGGAGGTGGTAAAAGAGTTCGTCGTAAAGGTTACGTCGATGCAAGCTTAACACCTATCCGGATAGCTCTGAGTAGAGAGACCGGATACATATAATGGAGCAATAATTTAGAATAGCTCCAAGTAGAACAGTTGTTTGGAATAGCTCCAAATAGAGCGTGGTAGCTGCATCTAGGAGATGACATGGAGATTTGTAAAGCACATACGGATCTGAAAGGTTCAGACCCGTTGACTAAAACCTCTCTCACAAGAAACATGATCAAACATAAAACTCATTGAGTGTTAATCACATAGTGATGTGAACTAGACTACTGACTCTAGTAAACTCTTGGGTATTAGTCACATGGCGATGTGACCTGTGAGTGTTAATCACATGGCGATGTGAACTAGATTATTGACTCTAGTGCAAGTGGGAGACTGTTGGAAATATGCCCTAGAGGCAATAATAAAAGTATTATTATTATATTTCCTTGTTCATGATAATTGTCTTTTATTCATGCTATAACTGTATTATCCGGAAATCGTAATACACGTGTGAATATATAGACCACAATATGTCCCTAGTGAGCCTCTAGTTGACTAGCTCGTTGTGATCAACAGATAGTCATGGTTTCCTGGCTATGGACATTGGATGTCGTTGATAACGGGATCACATCATTAGGAGAATGATGTGATGGACAAGACCCAATCCTAAGACTAGCACAAAAGATCGAGTAGTTCATTTGCTAGAGCTTTGCCAATGTCAAGTATCTCTTCCTTTGACCATGAGATCGTGTAACTCCTGGATACCGTAGGAGTGCTTTGGGTGTATCAAACGTCACAACGTAACTAGGTGACTATAAAGGTGCACTACAGGTATCTCCGAAAGTATCTATTGTTTTATGCGGATCGAGACTGGGATTTGTCACTCCGTGTAAACGGAGAGGTATCTCTGGGCCCACTCGGTAGGACATCATCATATGCGCAATGTGACCAAGGATTTGATCACGGGATGATGTGTTACGGAACGAGTAAAGTGACTTGCCGATAACGAGATTGAACAAGGTATTGGATACCGACGATCGAATCTCGGGCAAGTAAAATACCGCTAGACAAAGGGAATTGTATACGGGATTGATTAAGTCCTTGACATCGTGGTTCATTCGATGAGATCATCGTGGAACATGTGGGAGCCAACATGGGTATCCAGATCCCGCTGTTGGTTATTGACTGGAGAACGTCTCGGTCATGTCTGCATGTCTCCCGAACCCGTAGGGTCTACACACTTAAGGTTCGATGACGCTAGGGTTATAAAGGAAGCTTGTATGTGGTTACCGAATGTTGTTCGGAGTCTCGGATGAGATCCCGGATGTCACGAGGAGTTCCGGAATGGTCCAGAGGTAAAGATTTATATATAGGAAGTCCTGTTTCGGCAATCGGGACAAGTTTCGGGGTCATCGGTATTGTACCGGGACCACCGGAAGGGTCCCGGGGGCCCACCGGGTGGGGCCACCTGCCCCGGGGGGCCACATGGGCTGTAGGGGGTGCGCCTTGGCCTACATGGGCCAAGGGCACCAGCCCCAAGAGGCCCATGCGCAAGGAAACTTGGAGAGGGAAGAGTCCTAAAGGGGGAAGGCACCTCCGAGGTGCCTTGGGGAGGATGGACTCCTCCCCATCCTTAGCCGCACCCCTTCCTTGGAGGAGGGGGCAAGGCTGCGCCCTCCCCCTCTCCCTTGGCCCTATATATAGTGGGGAAAAGGAGGAGCAATCATACCTAAGGCCTTTGGTTGCCTCCCTCTCCCTCCCGTGACATATCTCCTCTCCCGTAGGTGCTCGGCGAAGCCCTGCAGGATTGCCACGCTCCTCCACCACCACCACGCCGTTGTGCTGCTGTTGGATGGAGTCTTCCTCAACCTATCCCTCTCTCCTTGCTGGATCAAGGCGTGGGAGACGTCACCGGGCTGTACGTGTGTTGAACGCGGAGGTGCCGTCCGTTCGGCACTAGGATCATCGGTGATCTGAATCACGACGAGTACGACTCCATCAACCCCGTTCACTTGAACGCTTCCGCTTAGCGATCTACAAGGGTATGTAGATGCACTCTCCTTCTACTCGTTGCTGGTCTCTCCATAGATAGATCTTGGTGTTGCGTAGGAAAATTTTTGAATTTCTGCTACGTTCCCCAACAATTACAAGGTGTGAAGTTGAGTAAGACTCAAAGCCCGACCATGGCAGAAGATAGAAAGAGAATGAAAGTCATTCCCTATGCCTTGGCCATAGGTTCTATAAAGTATGTCATGTTGCATACTAGATCTATTGTATACCCTGCACTGATTTGGCAAGGGAGTACAATAGTGATCTAGGAGTAGATCACTGGACAGCGGTCAAAATTATCCTTACTGGAATAAGGATATGTTTCTCGATTACGGAGGTGACAAAAGGTTCGTCGTAAAGGGTTACGTCGATGCAAGTTTTGACACTGATCCAGATGACTCTAAGTCTCAATCTGGATACATATTGAAAGCGGGAGCAATTAGCTAGAGTAGCTCCATGCAGAGCATTGTTGACATAGAAATTGGCAAAATACATGCGGATCTGAATGTGGCAGACCCGTTGACTAAACTTCTCTCACAAGCAAAACATGATCACTTTTTGGGTCTTAATCACATAGCGATGTGAACTAGATTATTGAATCTAGTAAACCCTTTGGGTGTTAGTCACATGGAGATGTGAACCAATCACATAAAGATGTGAACTATTGATGTTAAATCACATGGCGATGTGATCTAGATTATTGACTCTAGTGCAAGTGGGAGACTGAAGAAAATATGCCCTAGAGGCAATAATAAAGTTATTATTTATTTCCTTATATCATGATAAATGTTTATTATTCATGCTAGAATTGTATTAACCGGAAACATAATACATGTGTGAGTACATAGACAAACAGAGTGTCACTAGTATGCCTCTACTTGACTAGCTCGTTAATCAAAGATGGTTATGTTTCCTAACCATGGACAAAGAGTTGTTATTTGATTAACGGGATCACATCATTAGTTGAATGATCTGATTGACATGACCCATTCCATTAGCTTAGCACCCGATCGTTTAGTATGTTGCTATTGCTTTCTTCATGACTTATACATGTTCCTATGACTATGAGATTATGCAACTCCCGTTTGCCAGAGGAACACTTTGTGTGCTACCAAACGTCACAACGTAACTGGGTGATTATAAAGGAGCTCTACAGGTGTCTCCAAAGGTACATGTTGGGTTGGCGTATTTCGAGATTAGGATTTGTCACTCCGGATGTCAGAGAGGTATCTCTGGGCCCTCTCGGTAATGCACATCACTTAAGCCTTGCAAGCATTGCAACTAATGAGTTAGTTGCGGGATGATGCATTACGGAACGAGTAAAGAGACTTGCCGGTAACGAGATTGAACTAGGTATTGGATACCGACGATCGAATCTCGGGCAAGTAACATACCGATGACAAAGGGAACAACGTATGTTGTTATGCGGTCTGACCGATAAAGATCTTCGTAGAATATGTAGGAGCCAATATGGGCATCCAGGTCCCGCTATTGGTTATTGACCAGAGACGTGTCTCGGTCATGTCTACATTGTTCTCAAACCCGTAGGGTCCGCACACTTAAGGTTTCGATGACAGTTATATTATGAGTTTATACGTTTTGATGTACCGAAGGTTGTTCGGAGTCCCGGATGTGATCACGGACATGACGAGGAGTCTCGAAATGGTCGAGACATAAAGATTGATATATTGGAAGCCTATGTTTGGATATCGGAAGTGTTCCGGCTGAAATCGGGATTTTATCGGAGTACCGGGAGGTTACCGGAACCCCCCCCCCCGGGAGCTATATGGGCCTTAGTGGGCCTTAGTGGAAGAGAGGAGAGGTAGCCAGAGCTGGGCCGCGTGCCACTCCCCTCCCTTGGTCCGAATAGGACAAGGAGAGGGGGGGCCG
>NC_041382.1:8533451-8556559 GCF_002162155.2 Triticum dicoccoides | reverse complement strand
CGCGCCACCTCTAGGCCGGCCGCACCCCCCCTTTGAACCTTTATATACGGAGACAGGGGCACCCTCTAGACACACAAGTTGATCCACGTGCTCATATTCTTAGCCGTGTGCGGCGCCCCCTGCCACCATAGTCCTCGATAATATTGTAGCGGTGCTTAGGCGAAGCCCTGCGACAGTAGTACATCAAGATCGTCACCACGCCGTCGTGCTGACGGAACTCTTCCCCGACACTTTGCTGGATCGGAGTCCGGGGATCGTCATCGAGCTGAACGTGTGCTAGTACTCGGAGGTGCCGTAGTTTCGGTGCTTGATCGGTCGGGCCGTGGAGACGTACGACTACATCAACCAAATGCTTCCGTTGTCGATCTACATGGGTACGTAGATCACACTCTCCCCTCTCGTTGCTATGCATCACCATGATCTTGCGTGTGCGTAGGAATTTTTTTGAAATTACTACGTTCCCCAACACCTCCCTCCCCCCCACTATATATAGGGTCCCTAGGGGGGCGCCGGCCCTAGGAGATGCCATCTCCAAGGGGGGCGGCCAAGGGGTGGCTTGCCCCCCAAGGCAAGTGGGGCGCCCCCACCCCTAGGGTTTCCAACCCTAGGAGCAGGGGGAGGCCCATGGGGGGCACACCAGCCCACTAGGGGCTGGTTCCCCTCCCACTTCAGCCCATGGGGCCATCCGGGATAGGTGGCCCCACCCGGTGGACCCCTGGGGCCCTTCCGGTGGTCCCGGTACAATACCGATTACCCTCGAAACTTTCCCGATGGCCGAAACTTGACTTCCTATATATAAATCTTCACCTCCGGACCATTCCGGAACTCCTCGTGACGTCCGGGATCTCATCCGGGACTCCGAACAACTTTCGGGTTACCGTATACTAATATCTCAACAACCCTAGCGTCACCGAACCTTAAGTGTGTAGACCCTACGGGTTCGGGAGACATGCAGATATGACCGAGACGACTCTCCGGTCAATAACCAACAGCGGGATCTGGATACCCATGTTGGCTCCACATGCTCCTCGATGATCTCATCGGATGAACCACGATGTCGAGGATTCAATCAATCTGTATACAATTCCCTTTGTCAATCGGTACGTTACTTGCCCGAGACTCATCGTCGGTATCCCAATACCTCGTTCAATCTCGTTACTGGCAAGTCACTTTACTCATACCGTAATGCATGATCCCGTGATCAACCACTTGGTCACATTGAGCTCATTATGATGATGCATTACCGAGTGGGCCCAGAGATACCTCTCCGTCATACGGAGTGACAAATCCCAGTCTCGATTCGTGCCAACCCAACAGACACTTTCGGAGATACCTGTAGTGTACCTTTATAGTCACCCAGTTATGTTGTGACGTTTGGCACACCAAGGCACTCCTACGATATCCGGGAGTTGCACAATCTCATGGTCTAAGGAAATGATACTTGAAATTCAAAAAAGCTACAGCAAACGAACTACACGATCTTTGAGCTATGCTTAGGATTGGGTCTTGTCCATCACATCATTCTCCTAATGATGTGATCCCGTTATCAATGACATCCAATGTCCATAGTCAGGAAACCATGACTATCTTTTGATCAACGAGCTAGTCAACTAGAGGCTCACTAGGGACGTGTTGTGGTCTATGTATTCACACATGTATTGCGATTTCCGGATAACACAATTATAGCATGAACAATAGACAATTATCATGAACAAAGAAATATAATAATAACCATTTTATTATTGCCTCTAGGGCATATTTCCAACAGTCTCCCACTTGCACTAGAGTCAATCTTCTAGTTACATTGTGATGAATCGAACACCCATGCAGTTCTGTTGTTGATCAGGTTTTGCTCTAGGGAGAGGTTTAGTCAACGGATCTGCCACATTCAGGTCTGTATGTACTTTACAAATCTCTATGTCTCCATTTTGAACACTTTCACGAATGGAGTTGAAGCGACGCTTGATATGCCTGGTCTTCCTGTAAAACCCGGGCTCCTTGGCAAGGGCAATAGCTCCAGTGTTGTCATAGAAGAGAGTCATCGGGCCCGACGCATTGGGTATGACTCCTAGGTCGGTAATGAACTCCTTCACCCAGATTGCCTCTTGTGCTGCCTCCGAGGCTGCCATGTACTCCGCTTCACATGTAGATCCCGCCACAACGCTTTGCTTGCAACTGCACCAGCTTACTGCCCCACCATTCAAAATATACACGTATCTGGTTTGTGACCTAGAGTCATCCAGATCTGTGTCGAAGCTAGCATCGACGTAACCCTTTACGACGAGCTCTTCGTCACCTCCATAAACGAGAAACATATCCTTAGTCCTTTTCAGGTACTTCAGGATATTCTTGACCGCTGTCCAGTGTTCCATGCTGGGATTACTTTGGTACCTTCCTACCAAACTTACGGCAAGGTTTACATCAGGTCTGGTACACAGCATAGCATACATGATAGACCCTGTGGCCAAGGCATAGGGGACGACACTCATCTTTTCTCTATCTTCTGCTATGGTCGGGCATTGAGCCGTGCTCAATCTCGTACCTTGCAATACAGGCAAGAACCCCTTCTTTGACTGGTCCATTTTGAACTTCTTCAATATCTTGTCAAGGTACGTACTCTGTGAAAGACCAATGAGGCATCTCGATCTATCTCTATAGATCTTGATGCCTAATATATAAGCAGCTTCTCCAAGGTCCTTCATTGAAAAACACTTGTTCAAGTAGGCCTTTATGCTTTCCAAGAATTCTATATCATTTCCCATCAACAGTATGTCATCCACATATAATATGAGAAATGCTACAGAGCTCCCACTCACTTTCTTGTAAATGCAGACTTCTCCATAAGTCTACGTAAACCCAAACGCTTTGATCATCTCATCAAAACGAATGTTCCAACTCCGAGATGCTTGCACCAGCCCATAAATCGAGCGTTGGAGCTTGCAGACCTTGTCAGCATTCTTAGGATCGACAAAACCTTCTGGCTGCATCATATACAATTCTTCCTTAAGGAAACCATTAAGGAATGCCGTTTTGACGTCCATTTGCCATATCTCATAATCATAGAATGCGGCAATTGCTAACATGATTCGGACGGACTTCAGCTTTGCTACGGGTGATAAAGTCTCATCGTAGTCAACCCCTTGAACTTGTCGATAATCCTTAGCAACAACCCGTGCTTTATAGATGGTTACGTTACCATCCGCGTTTGCCTTCTTCTTAAAGATACATTTATTTTCTATGGCTCGCCGATCAACGGGAAAGTCAGTCAAAGTCCATACTTCGTTTTCATACATGGATCCTATCTCGGATTTCATGGCTTCCAGCCATTTGTCGGAATCCGAGCCCGCCATTGCTTCTTCATAGTTCAAAGGTTCACCGTTGTCTAACAACATGATTTCCAAGACAGGGTTGCCGTACCACTCTGGTACGGAACATGTCCTCGTGGACCTATGAAGTTTAGTAGCAATTTGATCTGAAGTTTCATGATCATCATCATCAACTTCCTCTCTAGTCGGTGCAGGCACCTCAGGAACATTTTCTTGAGCTGGGCCGCTTACCGGTTCAAGAGGTAATACTTCATCAAGTTCTAGTTTCCTCCCACTTATTTCTTTCGAGAGAAACTCTTCCTCTAGAAAGGACCCATTCTTGGCAAAAAAAGATCTTGCCTTCAGATCTGAGGTAGAAGGTATACCCAATAGTTTCTTTAGGGTATCCTATGAAGACACATTTTTCCGATTTGGGTTCAAGCTTTTCAGGTTGAAGTTTCTTGACATAAGCATCGCATCCCCAAAATTTTAGAAACGACAGCTTAGGTTTCTTCCCAAACCATAATTCATACGGTGTCATCTCAACGGATTTCGACGGAGCCCTATTTAAAGTGAATGCGGCAGTCTCTAAAGCATAGCCCCAAAATGACAGCGGTAAATCGGTAAGAGACATCATAGATCGCACCATATCCAATAGAGTGCTATTACGACGTTCGGACACACCATTACGCTGAGGTGTTCCAGGCGGCGTGAGTTGTGAAACTATTCCACATTTCCTTAAGTGTGTGCTAAATTCGTGACTCAAGTATTCTCCCCCATGATCTGATCGCAAAAACTTGATTTTCTTGTCACGTTGATTCTCAACCTCACTCTGAAATTCCTCGAACTTTTCAAAGGTCTCAGACTTGTGTTTCATTAAGTAGACATACCCATATCTACTCAAGTCATTAGTGAGGGTGAGAACATAACGATAGCCACCGCGAGCCTCAACACTCATTGGACCGCACACATCAGTATGTATAGTTTCCAATAAGTTGGTTGCTCACTCCATCGTTCCTGAGAACGGAGTCTTGGTCATTTTACCCATGAGGCATGGTTCGCACGTGTCAAATGATTCATAATCAAGAGACTCCAAAAGTCCATCTGCATGGAGCTTCTTCATGCGTTTGACACCTATGTGACCAAGGCGGCAGTGCCACAAGTATGTGGGACTATCATTATCAACCTTACATCTTTTGGTATTCACACTATGAATATGTGTAATATTACGCTCGAGATTCATCAAGAATAAACCATTCACCAACGGAGCATGACCATAAAACATATCTCTCATATAAATAGAACAACCATTATTCTCAGATTTAAATGAGTAGCCATCTCGAATTAAACGAGATCCTGATACAATGTTCATGCTCAAAGCTGGCACTAAATAACAATTATTGAGGTTTAAAACTAATCCCATAGGTAAATGTAGAGGTAGCGTGCCGACGGCGATCACATCGACCTTGGAACCATTCCCGACGCGCATCGTCACCTCGTCCTTCGCCAGTCTCCGCTTATTCCGCAGCTCCTGCTTTGAGTTACAAATGTGAGCAACCGCACCGGTATCAAATACCCAGGAGTTACTATGAGTACTGGTAAGGTACACATCAATTACATGTATATCACATATACCTTTAGTGTTGCCGGCCTTCTTGTCCGCTAAGTATTTGGGGCAGTTCCGCTTCCAGTGACCACTTCCCTTGCAATAAAAACACTCAGTCTCAGGCTTGGGTCCATTCTTTGGCTTCTTCCCAGTAGCTTGCTTACCGGGCGCGGCAACTCCCTTGCCGTCCTTCTTGAAGTTCTTCTTACCCTTGCCTTTCTTGAACTTAGTGGTTTTATTCACCATCAACACTTGATGTTCCTTTTTGATTTCCACCTCTGCTGATTTCAGCATTGAATATACCTCAAGAATGGTCTTTTCCATCCCCTGCATATTGAAGTTCATCACAAAGCTCTTGTAGCTCGGTGGAAGCGACTGAAGGATTCTGTCAATGACCGCGTCATCCGGGAGATTAACTCCCAGCTGAGTCAAGCGGTTATGCAACCCAGATATTTTGAGTATGTGCTCACTGATAGAACTATTTTCCTCCATCTTACAGCTGAAGAACTTGTCGGAAACTTCATATCTCTCAACCCGGGCATGAGCTTGGAAAACCATTTTCAGCTCTTCAAACATCTCATATGCTCCGTGTCTCTTAAAACGCTTTTGGAGCCCCGGTTCTAAGCTGTAAAGCATGCCGCACTGAACAAGGGAGTAATCATCAGCACGTGACTGCCAAGCGTTCATAACGTCTTGGTTCTCTGGGATGGGTGCGTCACCTAGCGGTGCTTCTAGGACATAATCTTTCTTGGCAGCTATGAGGATGATCCTCAGGTTCCGGACCCAGTCCGTATAGTTGCTGCCATCATCTTTCAGCTTGGTTTTCTCTAGGAACGCGTTGAAGTTGAGGACAACATGGGCCATTTGATCTACAAGATATATTGTAAAGATTTTAGACTAAGTTCATTATAATTAAGTTCATCTAATCAAATTACTCAATGAAATCCCACTCAGATAGACATCCCTCTAGTTATCTAAGTGAAACATGATCTGAGTTAACTAGGCCATGTCCGATCATCACGTGAGACGGACTAGCCAACATCGGTGAACATCTTCATGTTGATCGTATCTTCTATACGACTCATGCTCGACCTTTCGGTCTTTCGTGTTCCGAGGCCATGTTTGTACATGCTAGGCTCGTCAAGTCAACCTAAGTGTATTGCGTGTGTAAATCTGGCTTACACCCGTTGTATTCGAACGTTAGAATCTATCACACCCGATCATCACGTGGTGCTTCGAAACAACGATCCTTCGCAACGGTGCACAGTTAGGGGGGAAATTTTCTTGAAATTATTACGAGGGATCATCTTATTTTAAGCTACCGTCATTCTAAGCAAATAAGATGTAGAACATGATAAACATCACATGCAATCAAATAGTGACATGATATGGTCAATATCATTTGCTCCTGTTGATTTCCATCTTCGGGGCTCCATGATCATTGTTGTCACCGGCATGACCCCATGATCTCCATCATCGTGTCTTCTTGAAGTTGTCTCGTCATCTATTACTTCTACTACTGTGGCTAACGCTTTAGCAATAAAGTAAAGTAATTACATGATGTTTATGTTGACACGCGGGTCATAAATAAATAAAGACAACTCCTATGGCTCCTGCCGGTTGTCATACTCATCGACATGCAAGTCGTGATTCCTATTACAAGAACATGATCAATCTCATACATCACATATATCATTCATCACATCATTTTGGCCATATCACATCACAGGGCACATGCTGCAAAAACAAGTTAGACGTCCTCTAATTGTTGTTGCAAGTTTTTACATGGCTGCTATAGGTTTCTAGCAAGAACGTTTCTTACCTACGCCAAAACCACAACGTGATATGCCAATTTCTATTTACCCTTCATAAGGACCCTTTTCATCGAATCCGATCCGACTAAAGTAGGAGAGACAGACACCCACCAGCCACCTTATGCAACTAGTGCATGTTAATCGGTGGAACCAGTCTCACGTAAGCGTACGTGTAAGGTCGGTCCGGTCCGCTTCATCCCACGATGCCGCCGAATCAAGATAAGACTAGTAACGGCAAGCAAATTGACAATATCCACGCCCACAACTGCTTTGTGTTCTACTCGTGCATAGAAACTACGCATAGACCTAGCTCATGATGCCACTGTTGGGGAACGTAGCAGAACTTTAAAATTTTCTATGCATCACCAAGATCAATCTATGGAGTCGTCTAGCAATGAGGGAGAGAGGAGTGCATCTACATACCTTTGTAGATCGCACACGGAAGCGTTCAAGAGAACGGGGTTGATGGAGTCGTACTCGACGTGATCCAAATCACCGATGACCTAGCGCCGAACGGACGGCACCTCCGCATTCAACACACATACGGTTGGGAAGACGTCTCCTCCAACTTGATCCAGCAAGGGGGAAGGAGAGGTTGATGGAGATCCAGCAGCACGACGGCGTGGTGGTGGAAACTACGGCGATCTCGGCAGGGCTTCGCCAAGCACAAGGAGATGGAGGAGTGTCACGGGAGGGAGAGGGAGAGGCCAGGGGCTAGGGTGCGGCTGCCCTCCCTCCCCCCCCCACTATATATAGGGTCCCTAGGGAGGCATCGGCCCTAGGAGATGCCATCTCCAAGGGGGGGCGGCGGCCAAGGGGTGGCTTGCCCCCCAAGGCAAGTGGGGCGCCCCCCACCCCTAGGGTTTCCAACCCTTAGCGCAGGGGGAGGCCCATGGGGGGCGCACCGGCCCACTAGGGGCTGGTTCCCCTCACACTTCAGCCGATGGGGCCCTCCAGGATAGGTGGCCCCACCCAGTGGACCCCCAGGACCCTTTCGGAGGTCCCGGTACAATACCGATTACCCCCGAAACTTTCCCGATGGCCGAAACTTGACTTCCTATATATAAATCTTCACCTTCGGACCATTCCGGAACTCCTCGTGACGTTCGGGATCTCATCCGGGACTTCGAACAACTTTCGGGTTACCGTATACTAATATCTCAACAACCTTAGCGTCACCGAACCTTAAGTGTGTAGACCCTACGGGTTCGGGAGACATGCAGACATGACCGAGACGACTCTCCGGTCAATAACCAACAGCGGGATTTGGATACCCATGTTGGCTCCCACATGCTCCTCGATGATCTCATCGGATGAACCACGAAGTCGAGGATTCAATCAATCCGTATACAATTCCCTTTGTCAACCGGTACGTTACTTGCCCGAGACTCGATCATCGGTATCCCAATACCTCGTTCAATCTCGTTACCGGCAAGTCACTTTACTCGTACCATAATGCATGATCCCGTGATCAACCACTTGGTCACATTGAGCTCATTATGATGATGCATTACCGAGTGGGCCCAGAGATACCTCTCCGTCATACGGAGTGACAAATCCCAGTCTCAATTCGTGCCAACCCAACAGACACTTTCGGAGATACCTATAGTGTACCTTTATAGTCACCCAGTTACGTTGTGACGTTTGGCACACCCAAGGCACTCCTACGGTATCCGGGAGCTGCACAATCTCATGGTCTAAGGAAATGATACTTGACATTCCGAAAAGCTACAGCAAACGAACTACACGATCTTTGAGCTATGCTTAGGATTGGGTCTTGTCCATCACATCATTCTCCTAATGATGTGATCCCGTTATCAATGACATCCAATGCCCATAGTCAGGAAACCATGACTATCTTTTGATCAACGAGCTAGTCAACTAGAGGCTCACTAGGGACGTGTTGTGGTCTATGTATTCACACATGTATTACGATTTCCGGATAACACAATTATAGCATGAACAATAGACAATTATTATGAACAAAGAAATATAATAATAACCATTTTATTATTGCCTCTAGGGCATATTTCCAACACGCACAACACCTGTTCGATATTTTGTCTCGATGGAGTTAACATGACCGTTGCGTGTGTGTTTTCTTTTTCTTTTTTTTTGTCCGTAAAAGCTTGGCCACATGTCACTCTGGACCGGTCAAAACCATGTTGAGTCAGCATAGATACCGCTTGAGGGACAATACTTGTCCGGTTTCAAGAGTTTGGGGTGCAAGTTGTCCGGTTTCATAGTTGAGGGACCAAATTTAGACTTCGCCAAAAATTAAGGGACGAAAAGTATACTTTTCTCTTTTTAAAATTGTTTGGGGAATATAATGTAACGCATCCAAGATTTCGGTAGTTGAACGTTCAAAATCAAGGCTCAATCTATTTCTATTCTACTATCTTGACAAGTCTATAATTCATGGAGTTGCAATGCATTTATATTATTTTTGTTTGGTTCCAATGCATTACTTTTTATGGCCGCTTTTGTTTATCTTGATGATGCACTTAAGAGTGGTTGTTGGACCTGAAATTGTGTTGCAAGTTACTTTTCATCATCCATGGATCACCCAAGAATTATATGAGCCCACTTGATATTCTTGAGTTTTTGAAGAAGCGCCCCTTCTATCCTAAAGGTATCATTGCATACAGATTAAACCATTCCTATGACAGTTACAAGTGCGCAAACAAGCTTTTCTAAACTCAAGTTGTTGAAATCATACTTGTGTTCTACTATGACAGTTGACAGAAGAAAGATCCAATGGATTGGCAACAGTAGCACTTGAAAATGATATCTTGGAGAATAATAATTATGAATATATAGTTATGCCTTTCGTCTTTTGCATTGATATTTGACAAATTTCTAAATATTGTGTGAAATAATGCTTTTGCAAAAAAAATATGGTCCCATTTGCTTTTCGCACCGGGGCCCCAAATTTCTAGAGACGACCTTGTCACTTAACATTAGAGGCTTAAATAGCTAATTAAATACAACAAGGAAGGATAAATGACGAGTGCAATCATGCCGCCGGATGGAGTTGATCACTCTTGACCGTTAGAGTGAAAGGGGTGAAGGGAATAATGTTTTTCTCCTGTTTTGGCAAGCTTCATATTTATAGTTCGTTCAGAATGTTCCAAAGTTTCAGAGTCCTTAATAGACAGCACTTAAACAAATATTCTTTTTCTTATTTCATTCAAGTTTTCTCAACTTCGTGTATGGTTCAGGATTAATGCAATTGTGTGAGATGATGGTATTCGTTATCTAGACAGTGCCGCGCGGGTGGGTAGGAGGGTGTGTGTGGTGGTGGTGGTGGGGGGGCATTGGATCTGAAACAACATATGGTTTTATTTAAAGTTATGATCTCCAATACATTTAATTGAATGTATAATCACTCCTTAAAATTATTTTACCGTGTCCGGACACGTAAACACCTATGTTTGTCATGTGGAAAAAAATACAACAGAGGGCTATATTATGCAAGTTGCTGAAACACAATTAAATTGGCGCACCTCGTCGCTTCCTCCCTGGCAAGGTACTCCCTTCATGTGTATCCTGAGCACGACTCATAACAAAATTAGCAAATGAATTATGAGGGGGTATCCTTGATTCCCATGAAATCAGAATGAAGTCTTCTTTCGGTCTAACACTAGGATCCGCTAGCAACTCCCCAAATGTCACACTTGGCGATTCCTTCTTGATTGAAGCATTAATCGTATAAGGTATCATGCTAAGTGGATGCATAGCAAAGTCCGTTATGTCCACCGGGTGTCCTTGTTCTATAAGCATGCTTGGATGCACACCATACACGGCGATGTTTCTTTTAATCATTCTTATCCCCTTGTCCAATATGCAATGCCAAAACTGAGCATTAAGATTTCTCCTCAACAAATCTGCATAAGCATTTGTTGCAACAAGTGAACCTTGTGTGTGCAACTGCTTGGCAACTTCATCTGCTATTTTTAGTAGACGTGGATGCTCTGCCGGGTCTGCGCTCCCAAATGCGAGTGTCTTGAATAGGTACCTCCACTCATCATAAGATAGAACACTTAGAAAAATCGGTTTCACCGATCCAAATCGGGCTAATCTTTGAATTCTACTTATGATGATGATATGGCTTCCTCTGCCCATTGTTATGAGAAATGAGTGGAAGTTTTTCCAGTCATCATCACTTACATCAGAAGCAAACTCAATAACTACAAGCATGTTCATCCCAGACATGGTCCTTCCATGCCTCAAAAGACTATCGCCACTCAAGTGCAAAACAGAAGAGAAGCACGAGCGAACCCTTTCGTCGCCACACACATGAGCAACTAAAGTTTTCTTCCCAACTTTGGCACCACCTATGATCGGAAGAATGGCTGGTGCATCACCAGCAGGTCTGTGCTGCAACAAGAAGCTCAAGAGTTTTTGCTTTTCAGCATGCCGGCCGAACATAAAGTTGTCGGTGTAAAGATAGATGTCGTATGGCCTACGAGACATGCGCTCGCATCCACCCAGAAGCAGAACAAATTCTGCCATGTTAGCAATAGCGACTTCTAAGCTTTCCAAGGCACCTAGTGACTCGAGGCACGTGGCCTTGTCATCCTTCTCGGTTGTTGTTCGAGAACGCTTGAGGGGAATTGCTAAATACATGCTGCTGGTAGATGAGTCTCTGATGCTAACCTCATCGAAGCCTGCACTGTCTTGGAGGGTTCGGTACCTCGAGGTGTCCAAGACGCGGTATCCTCTGTACATGGCCTCTGAGAGCATCTTGAGCTGCAACAACATCCCAGAGTTGGTTATGTACCGCGCATCCGCCTCCTCAACGACCATGCTTACTCTCATCAGGAGGTGCTGCAACCTCTCTATCAGCTCTTCTGCTTCCGAGCGTGAAGGCTTCGGGTGGTACTTGTTCAGCAGGAAGGAGATGAAACGGCTTGCAAGTTCACCTGCAACTGCAGATATGACAACCTCCATGGCCAGGATTGATTAGGTAAAGCTGCTGGTCAGCCGGTCTGGAGAAATAATTTACCTGTCCGGCTTCCGCCAACACTTGCAGAGACTCTTGTATTGGCAAAGTAGGAAGAACAGCTCGTTACTTGAGTATAATATATGTAAGGGCACAAGTAACACGTTTGTTCTTTTCCTTTGGTTTCTTCAGAACCCAATCAGTCTATGTGGCTTATATTTCCACACGTCAATTGACTATGGAGCGGTCTTTGTGCACTTGACAGTTTTTTCTCATTTTATTACCCCTCTGTTTGGCTAGGCCCTGAGTGAGCTTATTCTTTCTTCAAATCAAATACCCGAACAAAGTCAGAAACATATGTGAAAAGCAACCAACTCTATATTCTAGTGACGCTACGTACCAGAAGTTTCTATTTTCTGCGCCAAATCGATCCAGCTCTACGCTATAGATAATGACAGCCACTGCAAACTAGTCGTAAAGATTCAGTTGGTAGTTGCAACCACTAATCCACTATCGTCGGTGCTGGGTAACCATGTGACAGCGATCGGCACCAGCTAACAAAGGGAGACGAGACGACGACTTGTGTCGTTCGACTATCTCGAGGGAAAATCTGGACGTTGTTTCCGGAAACGTGCAACTCAGGTCAATTTCCACAAACGTCAGGCAGGGAAGGGGCAATGCGAGACTCCTAAAAAAGCTGACAATTTACTGATTTGGAAGGAATGCATCAAGCCATGCATCCAACTTGATACTGCCATTTTCATGGGAAAACACCAGCCCTCGCCCCAGCGGTTTTTCTGCTGCCAAACTGACAATGCACTTCTCTCTCAAAAAACAACTGACACTACAAAATGCGGCAGCCGAAGTCTGGAGGGATCACCGGCGGTGAGTCAGGGAATGAATTCCACAAACTTCAATGTTGGGCTAGTATAAATCTCGGGCCATCCTAGCTCGTACAAAATGCAAGGTTTGTTTTTGTTCACGTTAACTGTAATATTTCGTACCTGCAAAAACAATTGTCAGATTTCATTGTTTTCTGTAATCGTCAACCCGTCTGCATGTCTACGGTGCATTACGTAATTTATTTTTCATTTTTATTTCCGCTTATATTTTGAAACTTTTAAATATACATATTTTTCTGAAATTAATTTACTTAAAAATTAAAAATTTCACCGCACACTAAAGAGTGTTCAAAGATCATGTAATTTGTAAAAAATGTTAATCTCGTTCTAAGGAAAATTGCATTTAATTAGACTTTCATGCAGTGTAAACAATTATTGGCCAAAGTAAAAATGTTTGCACCATTAAAAAATATTTCACATGTATTAAAAAAATATTCAACATATATACAGAAAATGTTCAACATGCATTTTAATATGTTTAACATGTATTAAAAAATTGTTCATCAGGTTTCTTAAAAACTTTCTACGTGTATAAAAAAATAGTGTCTATTCAAAAAATGATCGACGAGTTTCGAGGAAACAATCAAGTATTTTTTTGAAATGTTCAATCTGTATCTAAATTTTTTAACATCTATTCAAAAAATGTTCAACATGTATTTTAAAAAATTTAATGTGTATCTGAGAAATGTTTAACAGGTAATCAAAATAATGTTCAAACATGTATTTCAGAAAATGTTTGACATGTATTTGAAATATGTACACTGCACGTACGAAAAATTAGCGTACTCAAAAATTAAAAAGAAATAGAAACAATTGAATGTAAAAAATTAAAATAAAATGGAAAATAGCAATGAAAACTAGCAAAGAGAACATGTAAAAATAAAAACAAATGAAAACTGTTAAAAACAAAATAAGAAAAATATAGTGCATGGAATGTTCTAAAACCAATCCATTCCGATCTATAAAAGCTTCCCAAAAACGTTCCTAATAGGAATTGCCTACAGGCGATGTCTAGCATGTCGGCCCAGTAGCAAGGTTCCCTTCGTTGCGCGTTGTAGGTTCTTCTAGGGTTTCATATTTTTTTCTTCCATTTTTTGTTTTATCTTCGGTTTTCTTGGGATTTTTCTTCATTTTCTTCATTTTGCTATGGTTTTTTTGAACTGTTTTTTGGGGTTTTTTTCTTTGTTATACTTTGGTTTCCTTTTTTAGTTCTCAGTTTTCTTTGTTTTCTATGGTAGTTTTTGATTTTTTTTATTTGGCATTTTTTATTGGTTCACTTTGTTTCCACACATGTCCCTTTTTCTTAGTATACAATTTACATTTTTAGAGCACACATTAAACATTTTTATGATACACTTTGGAAAATTTTCAATTGCATCATTTACATTTTTTAGAAATGCATGTTTGTGAACACTTTTTTGAATTAACAGTAATTATTTTTTACAAATTCAATTTGTGCATTTGTAATGGAAATAAACATTTTCTAACCCACGGAAACATTTTTTACATTGTATAAATGTTTTTTAATGTCGCAAAATTTTAAATGTTTCTTCAAAATGTCACGTACATAGTTCTAATGGTTTAAACATTTTTTTATGGTACAAAATATAAACATTAGAAATATAAACAGTAGAATAAAAATGCAAAAAAAGTACAGGAAAAAATGGAAATGCATGGGTGACTTCAGTGTCATGTCAGCAGGCAGGGTCGCTGGGCTGACCCTGCGATAGGGATCGCTGCGGGGGGCACATAGCCACATCCGGTACATGGTGCACCTTTCTTTTCTTTTTTCTAGCTTCGCCACATGATGATAATTCTTTTTGCCTCTTTCTTTTCATACAATTCAAACACTCATAGGCGGCAATGACACTGTCAATAATAAGTTTATCTGGCACAAAGGTCGATGTTCTTCATAGATAATTTCGGGGAGAACCTGCTTAAGTCAGTTTGCGAGTACTTTTGAATCGACTTTATAAATCACACTAAGCAAGCTAATAGGGCAGGACTGCGAAAGAAGTATTTTTTGTACCTTAGGATTAATAACAATGAACATCCTGTTAATCTCCTCCGCATAATCTCCTCCCTTCAATATCCTAATCACAACATTGGTAACGTCCTCTCACTTTGCAAGTGCCAATAATTTTGAAAAACTTGAGCTAGGAATTAATCCGGGCCTGTGCTTTTGTCGAGAACATTTGGGAATAGGGCCACACTAGTGCAAAAATGCCTACTAGCGGTGTTCGGAGAATGTTGTTAGTGGCGCCCCATGCCGACGCCATTAGTATGATGCCAGTGCTAGGCTGGTATTACCTGCGTATGCTCCCAACGCCACTCGTACGTGTCTCATCACTTGTATCAATGTGCAATGCCACTAACCGACAAATTATCAGTAGCACAAGCTGTATGGTGGACAACAGTAATAGAAGTCATGCGTCATTCAGCTACACAAATTGAGTTAACACATTAATTAAAATAAATCTTACTTAAACATTAATATTAAACTAGTTCGTATCCATATATTACACAGATTTGAATAACACTGTTCAAATAATCAAATCACAAAAAAATCTAATTAAAACTAAACAGTGAGTCTGATTCCACCCTAACGGGCTGTCTTCGTCGCAACTGCTACCGCCGGGCCTTCTATGCACTGTCATCCGAGATGATGATGACGTCCTCCGGAGTTGGAGGCCTCCACGACGTCGGATGCAGGAGGTTGGTTCGCAACGCTAGGATCTCCCCTCGCTCATCGGGAGGAAGCAAAGAAAATATCATGCGAACATCAAGAAGCGTGCCCACCGTTCACAACTCCTCCACGTCATGGCATGCAGGAGGCGGAGGCGAAGCCGGAGGAGGTTGTATTTCCTCCCTTTTCTCCTCGTCCTCTCGGAGGGACTCGAATGAGTAGTCGATGGCGGGCTGCTCCTCCTCAAATTCCGGGTCAGCATGGTACAGAGCCATGCTGTTAGTGTCAGCGAGCCGCGGCGCAGCCACTAGATGCTCTCACAAAGCCACCTCACCCACCATGTTGACGCCCCAGGGTGCCGACGGAGGCAGCGTCGGTGTCGGGAATGATGGCGGTGAACCAGCCGGAGAAGGGGTTGGGGACTGATTCGGCGACGCATCCATCAGGAAGCCGGCGGCGTGCATCTCGGCTACTTGCGCGATACCGGCAATTGGCTGGGTCAATGGTAGCATGGCCAGGACCTTCTTCAGCTCGTGGAACATGAAGGAGGACGGCGACGTCGGGTGTAAGGAGGGTCGAAGAGGTCAAATGGTGGGCGCCGATGCAAGAGGGAGGGTTTGTGGGGGCGCGGGACGGGGTGAATAAGATTAATCCACTCCCACTGGGTGGATAAAACCTCCCCCCCCCCTCCTCCTTTATTTGTGCCGGACCACCTTAGCGGTGTTGGTTGTGCACACAACGCCACTATCTGTGTATAGGTGTGCAACCCAAGGTGGAGACGTCAGTCACATCTTGTCTAAAAAATCATTTTTGGTGGGATGGATTTTACAATTTTTCAGTTAACGAAGTCTATAAAAGTTGAATCTTGTAGTGGTGTGTTGGTATTACCTTTCTACAATAAGGTTAGACTTTGATATTGTTAGACACTAGTTTTCACATACATACATATAGATTGAATATTTTTGGTTGGTCCACATGATGTTGCTAAATTGTGTGTTCATGCAAAATTTTCACATACATACATATAGTGGGAGGCGGAGCAGCAAAAGGCTGCGGCCGCACTGGCCGAGAAGGAGCTTGCCGAAGAGAAGGCAGCTCGGGGCAAGGACCAGGCCCGGCTCCTCGAGGTGGATGACACCGTGAAGGGCGTGTACTTTGAATGCGACGCCCATAAGGAGAAGGAGAAGGAGGCGACCGTGGAGCTCAAGACGCTGAGCTCGGCACACGCCGAGGTCTAGACCCAGGCCCGAGCAGACCGCGAAGTGCTCCAGCAAGTGAGGCAGATCGCTGCTGGTAAGACATTTTTGCTTCAGAGTGTTTCTTTTTACCGCAAGGGATCCGTCGAGCTCACTCAACTATGGCGATCCGCAGAGGCCATCGTGAATCACCTGAGGAGCGCCGCAGACGCCGGCCGTTACTTCGGCGCGCGGGAGGGCCATGCCACGGAGAGAGCGTTCTGGCAACAATTCCAAGCGCCATCACATCTGGAGCTGTTGAATCACCAGATGAAGCATCTAATGGAGCTCTTCTGTATGGCGAAACCAGCGTCGCAAGATCTCTATGTCCAACTCTGGCCCATGGAGGCTATGCCGACCAGTTTCTTCAGACTGGTGGCCCATATGCAAGAGGCCGGCCCTCAAGTGATGTTGGAAGCGGTCCATGTGCTTGGAGGGCATCCAACGGGTGTATGCTTGCATGAAGACGCACTATCCGCATCTTGATGCGACGCTCGTGGCCTCGGGACCCCCGAAGGGAAGGACCGGATGGCGGAGCAGTTCTTGGCTGTGGTGATGGAGAGGGAGCTCGGATCACCAAGGACTAATGTCCCAAGGACACTTTGTATTTTTAGATTATACTTTTTTTGAAATGAAAGGGGTTTCCCCCCGCCCCAACTTTTATTGAAAGCCAAGGCAAAACCAACGACCACAAAGACTGTTTAACAGCGCCCGGCAACAGCCTGAGAGTAGCTGCCACAGATAGAACCCAAGCATAGGTAGATCTACCCTATTATATCAGGAGTTTTTACCAGAACAGGTTCAGGAACTAGACGCATAACCAGTAAAAGCAAAAGCCCTAGCTATGGATCCAGCTCCCTTCCTCATTTTATTCCCTCTTCACATCCAGGCGATTCTAAGCAACTCCCCTCTTCAGTGGTCCAAAAGCCTTAAGCACCGGAGAAGTAGCGCACCCTGAGCTTCTGAGCATAATATTTTCCATTTCTTGATCGTCGCCCCCAACAGGTCCAAGACACACCGCATACTTCGCCATTTTCGCCCCTGGAAAACAAAATCATTCCAAAGACGCCATAAGCTCCACAAGGCAGCAGCAGAAACCATATTCAAGACTTCATAATGCTTCCTTCTCTTCCAGAAGGAAGATAATTGATCAAAAGAGTTAGGAACATCAATCACAAAGATATCAACAATTAAACTCCAAACAGACTTAGCAATAATGCAGTCAAAAAACAGATGCTGGATAGATTCAGGTTCGCAGCAGAAGACACAGGACATGTCCTCCACATGTCTACGCTTAGCTAAGTTATCTCTGGTTAAACTCTTGTTGTAATAAACCAGCCAGAGAAAAACATGTATATTCGGCGGCACTTTGATTTTCCATATATCATCTTTAATGGCAGAAGGAATCCCTCCAAAGTTAATAAACTTATAGAAGGATTTGACAGAGTATTTGTTAGAAGAATCTAACATCCAGAGAGGTTGATCCGGAGAGTCAGACAGCCAAACAGTCTTAACAATCTCGGTGAGTTCCTCCCATCTTGCTAGTGTATTTTCAGTGACACACCTCCTAAATGTTAACCGCAGCTCACCATCCACCCAGACCTGAGCCAGGGTAGAGTCCTGCTGCTGGCAAATACTGTAAAGATCCCAAAAAGCAGCTTTTAAACAACAATCTCCTGTCCAAATGTCATGCCAGAAGGCAATGCTGTTCCCATCCCCCGGGACCCATCTATAGAAATTCTTAACAGCTGCAAGAGCCCAAGATAAACTTTTCATGAATGGAGAACCAAGAACCACCCTAGTGTTAAAAAAATTAGGGAAAGTGGTGTTATATTTATATTTCAACACTTTCTTCCAATCACTGTTCCTTTCATCATAAAATCTTTTACCCCACGATGCCAAGAGGGCCATGTTAAACTCTCTAAGATTGGGTATCCCCAAGCCACCAAACTCTTTTTTCCTAGAAATCAGCCCCCCAGTTAGCAAGGTGGTATTTATGAGAATCCCCCATGTTACCCTAGATGAAGTGGGACATTTGAGAAATAATCATATCAATTGCCCATTTGGGAAATTTCATAATAGACATAAGATAAGCAGGAATACTAGCAATGCATGTGGTAAGCAATATCAATTTCCCTCTGTAAGATAGACATCTTCCCAGCCAGCCTGAAATGTTCTTAATAATCCTGTCAATAATGGGTTGAAGGTCCTCCCTCCTCAATTTTTTAAAGTGAAGGGGGACACCTAAATATTTGAAGGGGAAATCCCCCAGTTGGCAGCAAAAGATTTGAGCAAATTCATTGGACAACTGTTCAGAGATATTAATAGCATGCAAATCACTCTTATGAAAATTAATTTTTAATCCAGACAGATTTTCAAAGCATGAGAGAATCCATTTCAAATTCTTAGCATATTCCAGCGAATTCTCTAAAAATAAGATGGTGTCATCAGCATATTGCAGGCTAACCACACCACCAGGGAAGGCTTATGGCAGAAGCCCACGAATCAAACCAAAATTAGTAGCCTTTTGAAGCATTTTTGAAAACACATCAGCAACCAAATTAAAAAGAAGGGGTGAATGAGGGTCACCCTGTTTCAAGCCTTTTCCCCCAGAGAACTGGGGACCATTAGAATCATTAACCCTAACTTGAAAAGTGCTTTGATGTATGGTGGAAATCACCCAATCCACCCATTTATTACCAAAGCCTCTAGAAAGAAGCATCTCTTTTAAGAAGTCCCAACTAACTCTATCATAGGCTTTCTCATAGTCTAATTTAAGAATCAAGCCAGCAGTCCCAAACCTATGAACTTCATGAATGACCTCATGAGCCATAACCACACTTTCCAAGATGAATCTCCCTTTGATAAACGCAGTTTGATTAGAAGAGATTAGCTTGTCACACAAGGGGGAGGCCCTAGTGGTCATAGCTTTAGAGAAAATCTTAACAACACAATTACTAAGGCTAATGGGCCTGAAATTCTTCATGTCTCTAGCCCTAGGGATTTTGGGAATAAGAGTAATAATGGCATGGTTGAGCTTATATAAATCAAGGGTATCACTTTCAAAGTCTCTAACCATCCACATAAAGTCTTTCTTAATCAAGTCCCAAAAGGTTTGGTAAAATAAAAAGGACAAACCATCAGGGCCAGGGGCACCACTAGCATAAGAAGTCATCATAGCTTGCTTAATTTCCTCCTCAGAAAATGGTCTCTCTAGGCACTCTCTCTCATCAGCACTAACCATTTCGTCCTCAGACCAGAAGTTACTATCCAAATGGATATCAGGTTTGGGTTCAAAGGCAAATAGCTCCTTATAAAAAGAGGTAGCCACCTCAAGCATCTCACTGGTCGAAGTGACCACACCATTAGGACTATCCAACTCAGCCAGATGGTTCTTTCTATGTCTGTGATTAGCCAGTGCTTGAAAATAAGCATTATTCCTATCACCTTCTAGGATTTTTCTATCTCTGGACCTCTGCCAAAGGGCAGTTTCCTCTTTCTTCCACAATTCATCTAGCTCTTTCTTAATCTCTTTCATCCTGTCATACTCAGTAACAGATAGTTGATGGTTTTCAGACATGACATCCAAAATATCAAACTCCAGAAGGAGTGCCTTCTTCTTCCTCTTAAGAACAGCTTCCCTATTAATACTCCACTCCTTGATTTTCTTTCTGAGATTCCTAGTCTTAAGCAACCAATTATCAGCAGAGGATTTGCCCGAAGACACGGAATTCCAGGCTTCCATCACTATTTGATGAAAGTTCGGCTGTGAGAGCCACCACTTCTCAAACCTAAACGGTTTGGGGTGGTTGGGGCTCTGGCACCAGTATCTAGGACCAAGGGAGTGTGATCACTTCCCACCCTGGGAAGAGCCACTAGAGTAGAAAAAGGGAAATGTGTATCCTAGCTCACATAAATGAACACTCTATCCAGTACAGCAAAAACAGGGGAAACCTGGTTGTTAGACCAAGTAAACACCCTATTGGAGATAGAAATCTCCAGCAATGCCCACCTATTGATCCAATCATTAAACAAGAAGACAGTTTGTTGATTAACCAAACCACTACTCTTCTCCTTATCATTCCTAACCAAATTAAAATCTCCACAGATCATAACAGGATAAGAAGCATTAGCTATAGTATCATGTAACTCAGTGATAAAGTCAATCTTAAATTCAGGGTAAGCAGATCCATAAACCAACACCAACTGCCAAATGAAGCCATCAGATTTATTCTTAATGGTAGCAATAATGGAAAACTTCTGATTAATAAAACCAACCACTTCAAAGCAATTTTTTTTGAGACCCACAAGGATCCCTCCTGCAGTATTATCAGCTAGCAGGAAGTGCAACACAAAATTGTCAAATTTATCTATAGACTTGAGGAAGCCCTCAGAAATAATTTCTCTCTTAGTTTCTCGAAAACCAATAAAATCAGGATTAGATTTAGTAATGGTATCACATAGGCACTGAATCTTCCCATGTTGCCCTAAACCTCTAATGTTCCAAATAAGCCCTATCATCTAATTAATTTTGAATGGATGGGACAAGCCACAAGGCTTAACTTTAGTTAGAACCATTGGTGTTCCCCTGGAAGCATCAGCAGTGCCCACTGATTCCAGGAGAGGGGCACCATTAGGTGTACTAACCAATTCACTGGCATCAAAATCAAGGTTATTGGGTAGCACAATTTCAGGGTTATTGTTGGCAAAAACCAAACACCTCTCCTTCTCTACCTCTATCATCTCATCAATAGTAAAGTTTTTTTGAATGTCATCCCCCCCAATAACCAAATTTATTTGACTCATCTGATTAGCAAGAACGTTTTTATCCATAGTAGAGAAGGATTTACCTTTGAACGTGGGTGGGATTTCCAGATTCTTCTTTCTTTTATACGCTGCAGCTTTTTCCATGATGTTAACATTGCCATGGCCTCTGGTAGCAGGTCTTTTAGCAACAACAGGCCCCCATCTTGACTTGTTTTCATGACCAGCCTCTCCACCTTTAGCTTGAGCAAGTGATTCCAGCAGAGATCTCTTCCATGTTTCGCTCTGGATAATTTGGACAGCCTCAAGAGGGAGAACCCCCAACTCATCTTCTGTTTCCTCATCTTCGGAGACACACATGTCCACTGATCTTAACAGATCCTCACAATATTCCATATTCTCAGTATTCTTCTCAAGAGTCATAATGACAGAGTCTTTCTTGGTTGGAGTAGGAGTTTTGTAGATAGCATTCCTCTTTTTTTCTCCATAGTTTAGGTCTTGCGTTGTAAGCTTACTCATAGGCCCAGGGGCATATCCATGTCCATCAGAAGATGAACCCTCAAGGTTGACTTTTGTCAAAGCACATTCCAGAATAAATGCCTCCTGGTCAGTGTCAATATTTGTTGGAAATATGCCTAGAGGAAATAATAAAAGTGTTATTATTATATTTCTTTGTTCATGATAATAGTCTTTTATTCATGCTATAACTGTATTATTCGGAAATCGTAATACACGTGTGAATACATAGACCACAATATGTCCCTAGTGAGCCTCTAGTTGACTAGCTCGTTGTGATCAACAGATAGTCATGGTTTCCTGGCTATGGACATTGGATGTCGTTGATAACGGGATCACATCATTAGGAGAATGATGTGATGGACAAGATCCAATCCTAAGCCTAGCACAAAGATCGTAGTTCGTATGCTAAAGCTTTTCTAATGTCAAGTATCTTTTCCTTAGACCATGAGATTGTGCAACTCCCGGATACCGTAGGAATGCTTTGGGTGTACCAAACGTCACAACGTAACTGGGTGGCTATAAAGGTGCATTACAGGTATCTCCGAAAGTGTCTGTTGGGTTGGCACGAATCGAGACTGGGATTTGTCACTCCGTGTAAACGGAGAGGTATCTCTAGGCCCACTCGATAGGACATCATCATAATGTGCACAATGTGACCAAGGGGTTGATCACGGGATGATGTGTTACGGAACGAGTAAAGAGACTTGCCGGTAACGAGATTGAACAAGGTATCGGTATACCGACGATCGAATCTCGGGCAAGTAAAATACCGCTAGACAAAGGGAATTGTATACGGGATTGATTAAGTCCTTGACATCGTGGTTCATCCGATGAGATCATTGTGGAACATGTGGGAGCCAACATGGGTATCCGGATCCCGCTGTTGGTTATTGACCACAGAACGTCTCAGTCATGTCTGCATGTCTCCCGAACCCGTAGGGTCTACACACTTAAGGTTCGATGACGCTAGGGTTATAAAGGAAGTTTGTATGTGGTTACCGAATGTTGTTCGGAGTCCCGGATGAGATCCCGGACGTCACGAGGAGTTCCGGAATGGTCCGGAGGTAAAGATTTATATATAGGAAGTCCTGTTTCGGCCATCGGGACAAGTTTCGGGGTCATCGGTATTGTACCGGGACCACCGGAAGGGTCCCGGGGGCCCACCGGGTGGGGCCACCTATCCCGGAGGGTCCCATGGGCTGAAGTGGGAAGGGATCCAGCCCAAAGTGGGCTGGGGCGCCACTTCCCTCATGGCCCATGCGCCTAGGGTGAAGGGGGAACCCTAAGGAAGAGTCCTAGGAGGGGAAGGCACCTCCTAGGTGCCTTGGGGGG
>NC_041382.1:8504675-8533138 GCF_002162155.2 Triticum dicoccoides | reverse complement strand
CTAGGGCTGCCGCACCCCCTAGGGTGGGAACCCTAGAGGGGGCGCACCCTCCTCCCTCTCCCCTATATATAGTGAGGCCTAGGGCTGCCCATAACACGTGATTCGATCTCTGCCTGTTGGTGCAGCCCTCCCTCTCTTTCTCCTCATATCTCGCGGTGCTTGGTGAAGCCCTGCAGTATTGCCACGCTCCTCCATCACCACCACGCCGTTGTGCTGCTGCTGGATGGAGTCTTCCTCAACCTCTCCCTCTCTCCTTGCTGGATCAAGGCGTGGGAGACGTCACCGGGCTGTACGTGTGTTGAACGCGGAGGTGCTGTCCGTTCGGCACTTGGTCATCGGTGATTTGGATCACGACGAGTACAACTCCATCAACCCCGTTCACTTGAACGCTTCCTCTTAGCGATCTACAAGGGTATGTAGATGCACTCTCCTTCCCCTCATTGCTGGTTTCTCCATAGATAGATCTTGGTGACACGTAGGAAAATTTTGAATTTCTGCTACGTTCCCCAACAGTGGTATCAGAGCTAGGTCTATTGTGTAGATTCTTTGCATGAGTAGAACACAAAGTAGTTGTGGGCGTCGATATTGTCAATTATCCTGCCGTTACTAGTCTTATCTTGATTCAGCGGCATCGTGGGATGAAGCGGCCCGGACCAACCTTACACGTACGCTTACGTGAGACCGGTTCCACCGACAAACATGCACTAGTTGCATAAGGTGGCTGGCGGGTGTCTGTCTCTCCCACTTTAGTTGTGGGCATTGATGTTGTTCAATATGCTTACCGTTACTAGTCCAATCTTGTTTCGACGGTATTGTGGGATGAAGCGGCCCGGACCGACCTTACACGTACTCTTACGTGAGACAGGTTCCACCGATTGACATGCACTTGGTGCATAAGGTGGCTAGCGGGTGCCAGTCTCTCCCACTTTAGTCGGAACGGATTCGATGAAAAGGGTCCTTATGAAGGGTAAATAGCAATTGGCATATCACGTTGTGGTTTTGCGTAGGTAAGAAACGTTCTTGCTAGAAACCCATAGCAGCCACGTAAAACATGCAAACAACAATTAGAGGACGTCTAACTTGTTTTTGCAGGGTATGCTATGTGATGTGATATGGCCAAGAAGAATGTGATGAATGATATGTGATGTATAAGATTGATCATGTTCTTGTAATAGGAATCACGACTTACATGTCGATGAGTATGACAACCGGCAGGAGCCATAGGAGTTGTCTTAATTTATTTATGACCTGCGTGTCAACATAAACGTCATGTAATTACTTTACTTTATTGCTAACCGTTAGCTGTAGTAGTAGAAGTAATAGTTGGTGTGACAACTTCATGAAGACACGATGATGGAGATCATGATGATGGAGATCATGGTGTCATGCCGGTGACGATGATGATCATGGAGCCCCGAAGATGGAGATCAAGAGGAGCAAAATGATATTGGCCATATCATGTCACTATTTGATTGCATGTGATGTTTATCATGTTTATGCATCTTGTTTACTTAGAACGACGGTAGTAAATAAGATGATCCCTTACAACAATTTCAAGAAGTGTTCTCCCCTAACTGTGCACCGTTGCTACAGTTCGTCATTTCGAAGCACCACGTGATGATCGGGTGTGATAGATCCTTACGTTCACATACAACGGGTGTAAGACAGATTTACACATGCAATACACTTAGGGTTAACTTGACGAGCCCAGCATGTACAGACATGGCCTCGGAACACGGAGACCGAAAGGTCGAGCATGAGTCGTATAGTAGATACGATCAACATGAAGATGTTCACCGATGATGACTAGTCCGTCTCACGTGATGATCGGACACGGCCTAGTTGACTCGGATCATGTAATCACTTAGATGACCAGAGGGATGTCTATCTGAGTGGGAGTTCATAAGATGAACTTAATTATCCTGAACATAGTCAAAAGACCTTTTGCAAATTATGTCGTAAGCTCGCGCTGTAGTTCCATTGTTTAGATATGTTCCTAGAGAAAATATAGTTGAAAGTTGATAGTCGCAATTATGCAGACAGTAGAAAGCTTATGTGTTTAATGCACTGCTCAGTGTGCTGAACCCCAAACGTCGTTTGTGGATATTGTGAACATCGGACATACACGTTTTGATAACTACGTGATAGTTCAGTTAAATGGTTTAAGTAGAGGCACCAAAGACGTTTTTGAAACATCGCGGAACATATGAGATGTTTCGAGGGCTGAAATTGGGATTTCAGGCTCGTGCCCACGTCAAGAGGTATGAGACCTCCGACGATTTTCTTAGCCTGCAAACTAAAGGAGAAAACCTCAATCGTTGAGCTTGTGCTCAGATGGTCTGAGTACAACAATCACTTTAATCGAGTGGGAGTTGATCTTCCAGATGAGATAGTGATGTTTCTCCAAAGTCATTGCCACCAAGCTGCTAGAGCTTCGTGATGAACTATAACATATCAGGGATAGATATGATGATCCTTGAGGTATTCGCGATGTTATGACACCGCGAAAGTAGGAATCAAGAAGGAGCATCAATTGTTGATGGTTGGTGAAACCACTAATTTCAAGAAGGGCAAGGGCAAGAAGGGATACTTCATGAAACGGCAAATCAGCTTCTGCCATAGTGAAGAAACCCAAGGTTGAACCCAAACTCGAGACTAAGTGCTTCTGTAATAAGGGGAATAGTCACTAGAGCGGAATTACCCTAGATACTTGGTAGATAAGAAGGCTGGCAAGGTCAATAGAAGTATATTGGATATACATTATGTTAATGTGTACTTTACTAGTACTCCTAGTAGCACCAGGGTATTAAGATACCGGTTCGGTTGCTAAGTGTTAGTAACACGAAAGAAGAGAGCTACGGAATAAAACGGAGACTAGCTAAAGGTGAGCTGACGATATGTGTTGAAAGTGTTTCCAAGTTTGATGTGATCAAACATCGCACTCTCCCTCTACCATCAAGATTAGTATTAAACCTCAATAATTGTCATTTGGTGTTTGCGTTGAGCATAGACATGATTGGATTATGTCTATCGCAATACGGTTATTCATTTAAGGAGAATAATGGTTACTCTGTTTATTTGAATAATACCTTCAATGGTCTTGCACCTAAAATGAATGGTTCATTGAAATCTTGATCGTAGTGATACACATGTTCATGCCAAAAGATAGTAATGATAGTACCACCTACTTGTGGCACTGCCACGTAAGTCATATTGGTATATATGCATGAAGAAACTCCATGCAAATGGACCGTTTGAACCCACTTGATTTTGAATCACTTGAGACATGCAAATCATACCACATGGACAAGGTGACTAAAAAGCCTCGGTTTCAGTAAAATGGAACTAGAAAGCAACTTGTTGGAAGTAACACATTTTGATGTGTGCAGTCCAATGAGTGCTGAGGCATGCAGTGAATATCGTTATGTTCTTACTTCACAGATGATTCGAGTAGATGTTGAGAATATTTTCTTGATGAAACACAAGTCTGAATTATTGAATGGTTCAAGTAATTTCAGAGTGAAGTAGAAGATCATTGTGACAAGAGGATTAAATGTCTATGATATGATCATAGAGATATCTGAGTTACGAGTTTTGGCACACAATTAAGACATTGTGGAAATTGTTTCACAAATAATACCGCCTGGAACACCATAGTGTGAGGGTGTGTCCGAACATCATAGTTGCATCCTATTGGATATGGTGCGTACCATGATGTCTCTTATCGAATTACCACTATCGTTCATGGGTTAGGCATTAGAGACACCCGCACTCACTTTAACAGGGTACCACGTAATTCCGTTGAGATGACACCGGTTTAGAGAAACCTATGCTATCATTTCTTAAAGGTTTGGGGCTGCGACGCTTATGTGAAAAAGTTTCAGGATTGATAAGCTCGAACCCAAAGCGGATAAAATGCATCTTCATAGGACACCCAAAACAGTTGGGTATACCTCCTAATTCAGATCTGAAAGCAATATGGATTGTTTCTTGAATCGGGTCCTTTCTCGAGGAAAGGTTTCTCTCGAAAAAGTTGAGTGGGAGGATGGTGGAGACTTGATATGGTTATTGAACCGTCACTTCAACTAGTATGTAGCAGGGCACAGGAAGTTGTTCCTATGGCACCTACACCAATTGAAGTAGAAGCTTATGATAGTGATCATGAAACTTCGGATCAAGTCACTACCGTACCTCGTAGGGTGACAAGGATGCGTGCTACTTCAGAGTGGTACGGTGATCCTGTCTTGAAGGTCATGTTGCTAGACAACAATGAACCTACGAGCTATGGAGAAGCGATGGTGGGCCCATATTCCGACAAATGGATAGAAACCATGAAATCCGAGATAGGATCCATGTATCAGAACAAAGCATGGACTTTGGTGGACTTGACCGATGATCGGCAAGCCACTGAGATAAGTGGATCTTTAAGAAGAAGACGAACGTGGACGGTAATGTCACCGTCCATGAAGCTCGACTTGTGGCGAAGAGTTTTTCACAAGTTCAAGGAGTTGACTACGATGAGATTTTCTCATCCGTAGCGATGCTTAAAGTCCGTCGGAATCACGTTAGCACAAGCTGCATTTATGAAATCTGGCAGATGGATGTCAAAACAAGTTTCCTTACCAATTTACGTAAGGAAAGGTTGTATGCGATACAATCAGAAAGGTTTTGTCGATCCTAAGGATGCTAAAAGGTATGCTAGCTCCAGCGATCCTTCTATGGACTGGAGTAAGCATCTCGGAGTTGGAATGTACGCTTTGATAAAATGATCAAAGATTTTGGGTTTATACTAAGTTTATAAGAAACTTGTATTTCCAAAGAAGTGAGTGGGAGCACTATAGAATTTCTGATGAGTATATGTTGTTGACATATTGATGATCGGAAATGATGTAGAATTTCTAGAAAGCATATAGGGTTATTTGAAAGGTGTTTTTCAATAGAAAACCTGGATTAAGCTACTTGAACATTGAGCATCAAGATCTATAAGGATAGATCAAAATGCTTAATAATACTTTCAAATGAGCACATACCTTGACATGATCTTGAAGGTGTTCAAGATGGATTAGTCAAAGAAGAAGTTCTTGCCTGAGTTGTAAAGGTACGAAGTTAAGACTTAAAGCTCGACCTCGGCAGAAAAGAGAGAAAGGACGAAGGTCGTCCCCTATGCTTTAGACATAGGCTCTACAGTATGCTATGCTGTGTACCGCACCTGAAGTGTGCCTTGCCATGAGTCAGTCAAGGGGTACAAGAGTGATCCAAGAATAGATCACAGTACAGCGGTCAAAGTTATCCTTAGTAACTAGTGGACTAAGGAATTTTCTCGGTTATGGAGGTGATAAAGAGTTCGACGTAAAGAGTTACAACGATGCAAGCTTAACACCTATCCGGATAGCTCTGAATAGAGATACCGGATACGTATAATGGAGAAATAATTTAGAATAGCTCCAAGTAGAGCAGCTATTTGGAATAGCTCCAAATAGAGCGTGGTAGCTGCATCTAGGAGATGACATAGAGATTTGTAAAGCACACACGGATCTGAAAGGTTCAGACCCGTTGACTAAAAACCTCTCTCACAAGCAACATGTCAGTGTTAATCACATGGTGATGTGAACTAGATTATTGACTCTAGTGCAAGTGGGAGACTGTTGGAAATATGCCCTAGAGGAAATAATAAAAGTTTTATTATTATATTTCTTTGTTCATGATAATAGTCTTTTATTCATGGTATAACTGTATTATCCGGAAATCGTAATACACGTGTGAATACATAGACCACAATATGTCCCTAGTGAGCCTCTAGTTGACTAGCTCGTTGTGATCAATAGATAGTCATGGTTTCCTGGCTATGGACATTGGATGTCGTTGATAACGGGATCACATCATTAGGAGAATGATGTGATGGACAAGACCCAATCCTAAGCCTAGCACAAAGATCGTAGTTCGTATGCTAAAGCTTTTCTAATGTCAAGTATCTTTTCCTTAGACCATGAGATTGTGCAACTCCCGGATACCATAGGAATGCTTTGGGTGTACCAAACGTCACAACGTAACTGGGTGGCTATAAAGGTGCATTACAGGTATCTCCGAAAGTGTCTGTTGGGTTGGCACGAATCGAGACTGGGATTTGTCACTCCGTGTAAACGGAGAGGTATCTCTGGGCCCACTCGGTAGGACATCATCATAATGTGCACAATGTGACCAAGGGGTTGATCACGGGATGATGTGTTACGGAACGAGTAAATAGACTTGCCGGTAACGATATTGAACAAGGTATCGGTATACCGACGATCGAATCTCGGGCAAGTAAAATACCGCTAGACAAAGGGAATTGTATACGGGATTGATTAAGTCCTTGACATCGTGGTTCATCCGATGAGATCATCGTGGAACATGTGGGAGCCAACATGGGTATCCAGATCCCGCTGTTGGTTATTGACCACAGAACGTCTCAGTCATGTCTGCATGTCTCCCGAACCCGTAGGGTCTACACACTTAAGGTTCGATGACGCTAGGGTTATAAAGGAAGCTTGTATGTGGTTACCGAATGTTGTTCGGAGTCCCGGATGAGATCCCAGACGTCACGAGGAGTTCCGGAATGGTCCGGAGGTAAAGATTTATATATAGGAAGTCCTGTTTCGGCCATCGGGACAAGTTTCGGGGTCATCGGTATTGTACCGGGACCACCGGAAGGGTCCCGGGGGCCCACCGGGTGGGGCCACCTATCCCGGAGGGTCCCATGGGCTGAAGTGGGAAGGGATCCAGCCCAAAGTGGGCTGGGGCGCCACTTCCCTCATGGCCCATGCGCCTAGGGTGAAGGGGGAACCCTAAGGAAGAGTCCTAGGAGGGGAAGGCACCTCCTAGGTGCCTTGGGGGGAGGGAATCCTCCCTTTGGCCGCCGCCCCTTTCCCATCTAGGGCTGCCGCACCCCCTAGGGTGGGAACCCTAGAGGGGGCGCACCCTCCTCCCTCTCCCCTATATATAGTGAGGCCTAGGGCTGCCCATAACACGTGATTCGATCTCTGCCTGTTGGTGCAGCCCTCCCTCTCTTTCTCCTCATATCTCGCGGTGCTTGGCGAAGCCCTGCAGTATTGCCACGCTCCTCCATCACCACCACGCCGTTGTGCTGCTGCTGGATGGAGTCTTCCTCAACCTCTCCCTCTCTCCTTGCTGGATCAAGGCGTGGGAGACGTCACCGGGCTGTACGTGTGTTGAACGCGGAGGTGCTGTCCGTTCGGCACTTGGTCATCGGTGATTTGGATCACGACGAGTACGACTCCATCAACCCCATTCACTTGAACGCTTCCGCTTAGCGATCTACAAGGGTATGTAGATGCACTCTCCTTCCCCTCGTTGCTGGTTTCTCCATAGATAGATCTTGGTGACACATAGGAAAATTTTGAATTTCTGCTACGTTCCCCAACAATATTATCATTCATGGTTGCATCCACCATCCCCTGACCACCAGACCTTTTTGAAGAGTTATGTTTGGATGAGAAATTGGCCTTGTCCACCTCCTGACCCATCAGAAACATGGTCACCCTGTGTTCCTTCATGCCCTTCTGTCTGATCCTCCTCAGCCTTTCCCTCTTCCTCAAAATCATCTTCATCCCCATCTATATCAATGACAGAATCAGCCCCACCTGTTTGTTCAAAACCTTCCACAGTAAAGCCAAGTAGAAACAACTTCTTCTTCATCTCAATCAGTCTTTCAAAAGAAATTTTGGTGGGGTCTCTGCAGGCAATCTTGACTCTGACATTCTCAAAAAAAGTCCTGAACATCCCATTCCAATCCACATCTGTAAGGGCCCCAAACAATGAAGCAATCTGAGCAAACACTTTCCAAGTGCACCACTTTGGAGGAATCCCTTCAATCAAAACCCAAGCTTCAATCAACTCACCAAATGGTTCATACGCACCCTTCCATTCAGTTAGAGTCACATTAACATCCTGTGGCAGGGAGAACCCAGGCAACTCAATGAGATCTTCCACTTTCTTCCAGGGAGGAAACCTGACCAAAAAGGTCTTACTAGATAAACCTCTGATTTGCCAAGTCCAATGTTTATTTTTACAGAATGTAGCAGATAGTAATTCCCTCAGTTTAGCACCATCCACTTCCCCTTTCAAGATGTTAACCACGCACAGTTCTGGAAGTTCAACCAATTGGACTCATTTGCAACAGGGACATCAACATGGTAAAAACCAAGACCTTGAGCTCCACTACCAAAGAAGGCAGCAGTAGGTTGAACTTTAGACCATGCTGCACAATTGTTGACATTATGATTCTGCTGACAGATAAAGCAGGCCTTCGGCTTCACACAATTTCCAACATAATGTCCCGGTCCACCACAGTTAAAGCAAATCATGTCCTTATACCTAGGGTCAAGAACTTGTTCCACCTCAACCTCCACAGACTGGGACGACTGGACCTGAGCAGATCCAGCGGTAGATGCTGTGGATCTGGTAGGCTTGGGAGCAGGAGCCTGCTCCTTTGTAGCAGGCACCGCTAGTTTCCTACCAGCAGGCGCAGCAGGCTTCTGCCCGGCTCCTTTGATCGGGCCAGCAGGGTGGCTGCTTCCCCCGGCACGACGATCTGCCATCTTCACCCCACACTTAACAGCCTCGGCGAAGGAGATGGAACCAGGGCCAATCCCCTCACGGGCAACTTTGATTTGTCTAGGAGGTGGATCGAACGGCCGACGGGTTGCAGGAAAACATCCGCAGCCGAAAAGGCTTTGTTCTCAACGAGGTCTCTCCGGATCCAGCAAAGGAACCCGGATTTTTGGTGGTCTTGAGGTTGAGAGGTAGGGTTTCTAGGGGGCGGCGGCGAGGGGGAGAGGAAATGAGCCAGAGCTGGCCAAAGTGCTCCTCAACGTTTTCTAGGGATTCGACTTTACGTGATCCCCTCGTTCTTTCCGCTTTCTCCCCAACGACACGCAACTTGACCGTGGGCCCAGGCAAGGCTGGGCTCACCCCGTGGGAATGGCACAGAGATCCCGTTCCAGAGGCTAGGACGGGATTTACAACCTGGCCAAGCCCCTCGCCGGAAAAAACCTCCGACGAGGTCTCGCCCGCCGCAGAAGCAGCCACAGCTTCCTTACTGCCTCGAGGAACAAGAGGGAGAACCCCCGAATTTATCCCCAAATCCTGAACTAACTCGCTAGGAACCGAATCAGACTGTTCAGTCGAACACACAACCTCATGCATCCCCCGGCGGCGCAATCGAAAATCCCTTAGTTTAGCCTTAAGAGCTGGATTAGCACGGATATGCAAACCAAACTCACCAGGCCACGGGTGAGGATCAATGGCGCGTTGCTGTGTCTGCACCTGTCGGGGAAGGCGATTTACTGACGACGCGGAGGCCAGACGGTTCCCGCAGGGATGAACTCCGGTGGGATCCTGGCGATCCCCTCCCACGACGGCGGCCTGATGTTGAGCCTTGAGGGGTTCGCCGTCCTGAAGTTCTCCCAGCGGGCGGCCTGCCGCGGATCTGATGATTCCGCCTCCTGAATCGCCCAGAAGAGAAGCTCCACATCCTCGCAACCGTCGTCTCCGATGAAGCGCGCGCGCTCGACGAAGTTCGCGTGGCGTAGGATATGCATGTGGATCTCCCCCCACTCGTCGCGGTCGGGGAAGCGCTCCATCACCACCCGCCTCATCTCTCGACGAGCCTCCGGCGAGAGCGGATCGATCTCGGGCAGCGGCGCCGCAACTGGAGGCGGAAGTGCCCGCGGCTCCGCAACCCGTGCCACCGGCACAAGCCGGCGAACCCGCATCCCGCGGCGTCGCGCTCCAGCCATGCGTCTTCTCAGCTGTAGATTTTGAGCGGGGAGAGCTCGGTGCGGTGTGGGGGTGGGTGGGAAGCTGTGGATTGGGTTTAATGGCGGCGTCGGCGCTTCGCCCGAGGGGGAGGGGAGGGGGCGGGGAGGGGAGGGAGTCATCCTCAATCTTTAGATTGTACTTAGGAATGCCGAATTTGCAAGATGTAAAGAAATGCTTTTGTTTAGAATGAATGCAGCTTTAAATTCCGATGTGTAGTATTATATTTTTTTTACTCCCATGCGACCGATTTAAAACTGAAAGAGACCAATCGTCGGCTTCGGTCCCTTTTTACAAGATACGAAGGGTGTCTCGTATGCAGTCTTGACCCTTGGCTAATGTCTTGGTTCCTGAAAGCGGTCCGTGCATATGAAACAAGGCAATCATACTATATTGGTTGTATAGCTTTCACTTAGTCATCCGTGTGTGAAGTGCTCGGTGGTTGTTGGGGTTTAGACCACTAGTCACTTTGGCTTATTTTAATATAAAAATCCCTTCATTTGTCATAGGGGATCTCTAACGATCCTTTGTTTGACATTGTCATCAGCTAGCCGACCAATTTATGTTTATCACAATAGTCAGTTTTCAACTTTCTCCACTGATGCGCTTTACCATACGAGTTGAAAGCGCAATCGCAGTGGTTCTCCCTTTACATTCTTAGCCAAATAAATTGGTAACATAAGTGCTAAGCACAGGAGCCAGACAACCCAACTATTGACCAAAATCAAGGATCGAAACTAATTCATATAACACAACATCCGAGACGCCGAATAGACACTTCAGACTTGTAATTTGGGCATTAGTGATAAAGCTGGCCCCATAAGGTAGTCTCTTTAACTCAAAGGCAGTCAATGAAAGGAACATAAGAATATGCATGGTGACCTCGAAGGTCTATTCTCCTTTATTTCATATGGTCAAGCGTACATGTTGAGCTTTATCAAAATAGACTTTTTTTTGAGGGAAGGCCATCATGGCTACCTTTATTAATTTCAAATAGGAATTACATCGTCTACGAGTTTGGAAACCAGACAAGCCGGGGCTCATCAGTCCATAAACTACAAATCTTATTACAAAAACAATAACTAGCTAGCACATGCGCCGCTTGATTCGAAGAACGAGCACAATGTTTATAGATAACCTTCCCAATTGACAAAGACACGTCAATGCATTCTGCAAATACTGCTGCAGCCGAGTCCCACCATTCTGTCTGTCCCGAGCAATAGTCAATAAAAATTGAAGAGTCTGACTCTGCCTCCACCCTGTTGAATCCTAATGAGCTTGCAAAGATCAATCCATCTCTCATCGCCATAGCTTCCGAGGTAACTACATCAGATGCATACTGAATATATTTGCACTGAGCTGCCAAAAAATTACCCTTCTCATCTCTAAGGATTGCCGCCGATGCTCCAGCACCTTCATCCGCATAGAAGGAGGCATCTACATTTAACTTAACAAATTTTGGACCGGGTTTCAACCATCTTTGTTCATTTTTCACCCTGTTCTTCTCATTTGCTTGATGAAAATTGTTCGCAATTGCTAGAACAGACATAGGCCATCTCATTGGCGGGGGTGTTGCTCCATCATGAGTGTGTTGGCGACGAGTCCACCAGAGGTACCAACTACCAACAGCAAGAATTTGTTTAATCTCCAAGTTCGGCTTCATCGGAACTGGCTTATCCTCTGCCAACAGTAAATGCTCCAATATAACCGAACCGGAGCGATCCACCGTTGCAGCTTCGTCAAGAATTTCCAATATGCGCAGGCCTCTCCAAAGTTCTCTGGCCGTCAAACATTCAAAAAGAAGATGTTTTATATCCTCAGCAGCTCCATGACAAACCGGACAAGCACCATCCGATCCCACATGCCTGTTCATTAGTATGGATTTTAGAGGGATGATTCCATGAAGAGCACGCCAGCAAAATATCGAAACTTTACGTGGTATATTTAGTTTCCAGAGTCTAGTCCACACTTCCGGAGCTTGGGATTGCCTTGGGAGTTCAGCCATGTTTATGTGTGTCCCAAAAGTCCGATACCACTGTATTTTGTACGCTGATCGTACTGTGAATATCCCTCTGCGGTCAAGATGCCACACAATAAAATCGTCAAATGCATTGTGCCTCAGCGGTATTTGCATAATTCGCCTAACATCCGCCGGATTCAGAATTGTTCGAAGCAGTGCTTCATCCCATGTCCCTGATATAGGATCGATTAAGTCACTAATAGAATTGAGCAGAGTATGACCACGACCTGAAATGACCTTCCTATCCGGGCTCCCTGGGATCCATGGATCAGTCCATATATTCACCTTCTCACCGTTTCCAATCCTCCAAATGTATCCCAATTTGAAAGTTTCCAATCCTTTCATGATACTTTGCCAAGTGAAGGAGGATCCATTTTTCAATGTAGCATGGAGCATACTACAATTAGGAAAATATTTCGCTTTTAGTACCCTCGCACAAAGAGACTCTGGATTGGTTATGAGACGCCAACATTGTTTCGATAGCATAGCAAGATTAAAGGAGTGGAGATCCCTAAAGCCCATCCCTCCTTCATTTTTTGGGTAACAAAGCTTCCACCAAGTGTACCAATGCATTCTTTTGTGGTCCTCGTCATCACCCCACCAGAATTGGGCAATCAAATCGGTGATGTCTTTACAGACCCCTTTAGGTAGGCTAAACACTGACATAGCAAACACCGGGATAGCTTGGGCCACCGCCTTAATAAGAATCTCTTTACCCCCTGTAGATAACTGCTTTTCCATCCATCCCTTCAGTCTCTCTTTGATTCTTTCATAAAAATGTTTGAAACAGTCGCTTCTATCAGCCCCCACCATTGCCGGTAGCCCCAGATACTTGTCAGACAATGCTTCAGTATCAATATGTAATTCCTGACAAATCTCAGTCCTTGAAGTGGCCGGAGTGTTAGGACTAAAAAATACACTTGATTTTGATAGACTCACCATCTGTCCCGAGCTATGACAATAGGTATCTAGAACATGCTGTAAGGAAGCTGCATTTAAAACATCTGCTTTCATAAGAATAAGAGAATCGTCAGTGAATAGAAGGTGTGATACTGACGGTGCATTTCTGCACACTCTAATTCCCTCTATGCCACCAGCTTCTTCTTCATACTGCAGTAAACTAGAAAGACCTTCTGCACATAAGAGAAATAGATAGGGAGAAAGGGGGTCCCCCTGCCTAATACCTCTCGTTGGAGTAAATGAATCTGTCTCTTGAGAGTTGAACCTTACTTTATATCTCACAGAGCTCACACATGCCATCATCATCTCAACCCACTGATTATCGAACCCGAGTGTGAGCATCATATCACGCAGAAAAGACCATTCCACCCTATCATAAGCTTTGTGCATATCAAGCTTGACTGCACACAATCCCATCTGTCCAGCTCTCTTATTCTTTATTTTGTGCACACATTCATATGCAATCAAGATGTTATCAGTAATCATCCGTCCCGGCACAAAAGCACTTTGTGTAGGGGAAATAATCTCTGGCAGGATACTTTTCAGTCTTTGAGCTAGCATCTTAGAAATTATTTTGTATAACACATTGCAAAGGCTAATAGGGCGAAATTGTGTTACCAGTTCTGGAGAATCTATCTTAGGTATCATGACAACAGTGGTGTCATTCCATTCAGCAGGGATCTGTTTGGAGTTGATAGCAGCTAGTACTTCCTGGGTTATTTCTTCTCCAATTAAGTTCCAGTACCTTTTAAAGAATACCGCGTGTAGTCCATCTGGTCCCGGGGCCTTGAAGTCTCCTATGCTGAATACTGCTTTCTTTACATCATCAGCCGTAAAAGGCGTCATTAGAAAGTTATTCATCTGGTCAGAAACTTTGCGTTGGACCTTCTGCAATAAGGCCGGATCTGCATGCTGCACTTCTGAACTAAACAAGTGAGAGAAATAATTAAGAATGTGATTATTCAGCTCGGGCATTCCCTCCAGCCAATTACCCCCATCATCCTTTAACCATTTCACAAAATTATTTTTTCTTCTCGCCGAGGCAAAAGCCTGGAAGAAACCTGTGTTGTGATCTCCGTACCTCAACCAGTTTGCTCTCGATCTTTGCATAACCTGAATCTCCTCAAGTTCCAAGAGGAATTCTATCAGTTCCGCTAATTCTTTTCTTCTTTCTTCACTAGCATCGTCTATTGGTCCTGCCATAATTTTCTCAAGGTATCTTTGCGCTTTCCGGAGCCGCTTCTTTGGTTTCTTGAGAACCCTCTGGTCCCAGTCATGAAATAGGGCGTGCATCTTGTTTAGTTTATCATAGATATTGCTGATTGATGGGTCTGACCCGATATCTGTCCAAGCTTTCTCAATAGTGTCATTAAACCTCTCCTCATGCAGCCAACGAGCCTCAAAATAGACTTATAAAAGATACAATGTGGTGAGAAAAGGAGATAAAAAAGAAATGGAGTAAGAACAGGGTGGACGCTGTCAAGTTAGTTAGTCCGGATCCTTCGATACCGCACGTCTGCACTTCCTTGTTGTTGACCAGCTTAACCTCTTTTAAGACGAGGCTGGCGTGTGCGGTCTGCCACCTCGGCCGTTCATTTGCTTGATGCTATCGACGGTCGGGTCCTTCAAAAAGGCCTGCAGCTGGCGCTTGATGGTTGAAGCCATGTGGTCATGTCGCTCCCGTTTAGGCCTTTTACAATGCCTTATTGGTGTGTGAGTCTTTAATTTTTCGTTGCTTGGTTGAGCCAAGAACGAGGTGTCATGTGTTTCGGCTCCTCGGACTCCCATGGGATTTTGAGTGCCAAATTATGCACCCTAGGGACGTAGTGCCCTTCCAGAGGGAGGCGAAGGAGGAGCCCGTACCCCTATTTGGGGTGGGTGGATGGTTGTCCAAGGTCGGCCAGTGTGGCCCGTGTACGCTTTGATGAGCCGGGTGTGCTTTTCATTGCACGAGTCGCCTCCTCGGTTGCCTGGACCTCAATTGCGAAAGTCGCGGTTTGCTCCTCTATGTGGAGGGAGCGTTCGGTGTTACCATTCACTATGATAACACCGTTTGGTCCTGACATCTTTAGCTTTAAATATGTGTAGTGCGGGACTGCGTTAAAGCGAGCGAATGCAGTGCGCCCTAGCAATGCATGGTAGCTGCTTCGAAAGGGGACTGTATCTCTTTGCTCCGAAAGTTTTTGGGTGAGCCGAAGACTACTTCCAGCCTGATTGCTCCCGTGCAGCGAGCTTCGACACCAGGTATGACAACTTTAAAGGTGGTTGTGATGGGCTTGATCCAATATGAGTCAATGTCCATCTTTCTGACCATATCCACATAAATCGATTTGAGGTTGCTGCCTCCGTCCATGAGGGCGCGTGTTAAATGGAATTCATCAATGATGGGATCCAAGACTAAGGTTGTCGATCCTTCATGTCGTATGCTGGTCGGATGATCGCGCTTGTCAAACATGATCAAGTAGGTAGACCATGGGTTATACTTCGGGGCGACAGGCTCTAAAGCGTAAACATCCCGAAGTGCTTGTTTCCGCGCATGTTTGGGGATGTGAGTGACGTAAATCATGCTCACATCCTTTACCACAAGCAAAGCGTGAGCAGCACCAGATAGCAATTGGTGTTAAAGAAGCTATGTAACTAGATTATTGACTCTAATGTAAGTGGGAGTATTTAGGAGAGATGCCCCAAAGGTATTTATTATTATTATTTATCTCCCACATTGTAACTGATGTTTATGTTCTATGCTATAATTGCAATGATTCACGAGTCTGCAATAACTACGAGGGTCTTAAGTAATATCATGTGCACGTGTAAAATAATTAATGGATAAATAGATTCCTAGTCCCGCCTTTAATACTAACTCAAGTGTTGCATGATGGTTTTGTTTTCCTGATCATGGGCATGACTATGGCGGCAAATTTGAGGACACAATGCTAGAAGAACACTTGTGTTGAACTAACCCAATTGATGTTATGCTATGAGATACATTCCGTCACAATTTAATGGTTTATAACAAAGAGAAAGTTAAACGTTTGCATAATTCCTTATACCATGAGAGTATCGAGTTCCTTCATACTTGCTTTGTGAACTTTGGTGTTTGTTAAACGTCATCTGTAATAGGGTGGCTATTACGGTGACTTATGGGTTCATGAAAAAGTATGACAAGGGACTAGATAGCTCAAGATCAGTATTTTCTCCTCCAAACAATGGAGACATATTCTTGGGGCCCTCTTGGTTTGATGGTATCCACCATCTTCTGGTCATACCCAGTGTGATTTGATCACAGGGATGCGAGAACATGGGGATGAGAAAAGAGAACAAAACCTACAACGAGCAAACTGGCATAGCGAACAAGTTGTTGATTCATGGGGATGCCGATAAGTCTCACCTCAGGTTTTTGTAACATATAGCAAAGCAACAAGAACAACACACGTAACTAAAGGTTCACTTGAATATTCATTCGTGTGTGTATAGGGGTCAATAAGGATGTATACCGTTCCGCTATTGATCATTGATCGGAAAGAGTTTCGGTCATGTCTATATTTCACTGAATCTACAGTGTCACACGCTTAAGGGTCATACATACGCTGACTACTAGGAGGTTAGGAGCTTGAGAGAAAGTCACTAGAAAAGTTTCGGAGACAATGAAAATGTTTCGGAGAGAAAACTGGAAGTGTTTCGGAGTAACGCGTAAGTTTTGGAGAAAACAAAAATACCATCCAGCCGGAAATGTTTCGGAGTGTGTCCAGAATTTTTTGGAGGGTTCCGAAAATGTTTTTTTAAGGGAAAGCCTCATGGAACTTTATTCATCTCTTGGCAAGGTTACATCAGATAGTAAATGCGATAACAAAAAGTTTGTGCTTCATCTACCCACTCAAAACTACTACCTTGCTCATAGCTATATCTTGCTAAAAAATGTGCCAGATTGTTGGCTTCCCGCGGGCAATGCTGGAAAGAAATCGAAGGAATTCCATGTGCTAAATCAAAGCAATCAATCAGAATAGGCGTGTAGGAGCTCCAGATGTCTGACTCACCCTTGAACGCCTCAACGAGCTTGAGGCAATCTGGTTCCGAAAATGTTTGCAGGATGACATCCCCAAGGGGTAGCAAACATAAAAGGACCAAGTGTTGGGAGGTGTTCCCACTGCGGGACAGTCTCCCCCTTTTTGTGGGCTAGTGCTTAAGAGGCGACCCCCTTTTTGGTGGGGACATATTGGGGGAGGGGAGCCCCCCTAATGGTGGAGGGGTGTTGGGAGGGGGCCCCCTTGGGGGGACATGCTCCCTTCTTTTGTGGAGCTATGTTGGTGGGGGGGGGGCCTATTGGGCAGCCATTTTCTTGCCTCCTCCACCTCCTCTTTCTCTAGAAATAGAGGAGGATAGGAGCTCTCCAAACTCACTTCAACTTGAGCCTTTGAACTCTCATCAACTGGTATGCAATGATCTGCCTCCTCTCCCTCTCTAGCTACTGCACGAAATAGTTTTGTAGCGCTGGAAGACTGCCTGTTCTCCGTTAGCGATTAGTTCTGGACGGCGAAGCGCCGCTGGATATGTGACACCGTATGCGTGCAACCCGGTAGAGAGATAATATGTTCGATCTTCTGTTCAAGGAACTATCTAAGGGGTTGTCCAAAGGACTGTCCGAGGGAGAAAATCCTCACTATTAGGAGGTTGTAAATTCCTAAATGTGGGGATCTGCACCAATGATATTCACCGACTCTCCTTCCGATGCTATGAGTTTAATGCTCAGATCAAACCTTGTACATCTTCAAAGTGGTTCTTGACTACTGTGTTTCCCTAGAGGTATTATCTCGCCGATGGTATCTATCCTTTCGTGGGCAGCATTTGTGAAGACCATCTGTGACGCCCCCGATTTAATTGTACACTAATCATACAAACGTGTACGATCAAGATCAGGGACTCACGGGAAGATATCACAACACAACTCTACAAATAAAATAAGTCATACAAGCATCATATTACAAGCCAGGGGCCTCGAGGGCTCGAATACAAGAGCTCGATCATAGACGAGTCAGTGGAAGCAACAATATCTGAGTACAGACATAAGTTAAACAAGTTTGCCTTAAGAAGGCTAGCACAAACTGGGATACAGATCGAAAGAGGCGCAGGCCTCCTGCCTGGGATCCTCCTAACTACTCCTGGTCGTCGTCAGCGGGCAGCACGTAGTACTAGGCACCTCCCGAGTAGTAGTAGTCTTCGTCGACGGTGGCGTCTGGATCCTGGGCTCCAACATCTGGTTGCGACAACCAGGTAGAAGGGATAGGGGGAAAAGAGGGAGAAAGCAACTGTGAGTACTCATCCAAAGTACTCGCAAGCAAGGAGCTACACTACATATGCATGGGTAAATGTGTAAAGGGCCATATCGGTGGACTGAACTGCAGAAAGCCAGAATAAGAGGGGGATAGCTAATCCTGTCGAAGACTACGCTTCTGGCCACCTCCATCTTGCAACATGTAGAAGAGAGTAGACTGAAGTCCTCCAAGTAGCATCGCATAGCATAACCCTAACCGATGATCCTCCCCTCGTCGCCCTGTGAGAGAGCAATCACCGGTTGTATCTGGCACTAGGAAGGGTGTGTTTTATTAAGTATCCGGTTCTAGTTGTCATAAGGTCAAGGTACAACTCCAAGTCGTCCTGTTACCGAAGATCACGGCTATTCGAATAGATTAACTTCCCTGCAGGGGTGCACCACATAACCCAACACGCTCGATCCCATTTGGCCGGACACACTTTCCTGGGTCATGCCCGGCCTCGGAAGATCAACATGTTGCAGCCCTACCTAGGCACAACAGAGAGGTCAGCACGCCTGTATAAATCCTATGGCGCAGGGGTCTGGGCCCATCGCCCTTTGCACACCTGCATGTTGCGAACGCGGCGGAAGCAGAACTAGCCCCCTTAATACAAGAGCAGGCTTACGGTCCAATCCGGCGCGCGCCACTCAGTGGCTGACGTCATGAAGGCTTCGGCTAATACCACGACGTCGAGTGCCCATAACTGTCCCCGCGTAGATGGTTAGTGCGTATAGGCCAGTAGCCAGACTCAGATCAAATACCAAGATCTCGTTAAACGTGTTAAGTATCTGCGAACGCCGACCAGGGCCAGGCCCACCTCTCTCCTAGGTGGTCTCAACCTGCCCTGTCGCTCCGCCTCAAAGTAACAGTCGGGGGCCGTCGGGAACCCAGGCCCACCACTACCTAGATGGAGCCACCTGCACCTTCAGCCCCCATCTCCGAACAGTATCACAGGTAAGGTAACTGTGTAAAGTATATTGTATATGCCCGTGATCACCTCCCGAAGTAATCACAGCCCAGTAGTATAGCATGGCAGACGGACAAGAGTGTAGGGCCACTGATGGAACACTAGCATCCTATACTAAGCAGTAGGATAGCAGGTAATGGTAACAACAGTAGTAGCAAGGACAGGCTATGCATCAGGATAGGAATAACGGAAAGCAGTAACATGCTACACTACTCTAATGCAAGCAGTATAGAGGAGAGTAGGCGATATCTGGTGATCAAGGGGGGGGGGGGGCTTGCCTGGTTGCTCTGGCAAGAGAGAGGGGTCGTCAACACCGTAGTCGTACTGGGTAGCAGCGGCGTCGGTCTCGGTGTCTAGCGAGAGAAGAGGGGGAAGAAACAATAAATATAATGCAAACAGATGCATAATGATGCATGACGTGACAAAACATGATGCTAGGTGTGCCCTAACGCAGTACGAGGTGGTACCGGTGAAGGGGGAAAATATCCGGAAAAGCATTCCCGGTGTTTCGCGTTTTCGGGCAGAGGAGTCGGAGGGGGAAAGTTGCGAGTTTGATATGTTAGGGGTGTGTGGAGGACGAACGGGCTGCGTATCCGGATTTGTATCGTCGTTCTGAGCAACTTTCATGTACAAAGTTTTTCCATCCGAGCTATGGTTTATTTTATATGAATTTAAAAAGGATTTAATCATTTTAAATTATTTTTAATTCGAAAATTAAATGTTAAATTGCTATGGGTACACAGAAGTGTACTCACAGATGGGCTTGTGTGGCTGACCAGTAGGCCCAGTTGACTTGGTCAATTGCCCAGTCAGCAGAGGCTGACTGTTGGGGCCGGTCAAAGTCAACAGCCCAGTCAGCATTGACTGTTGACTGGTCAAACTAACTAGTGGGTCCCTCTTGTCATAGACTCATAATAATTAAACAAGGTTAGTTAGCTTTAACTAAATGATTAGGTTAATCTAATCTAGATTATTGAAGTTAATTAATTAATTAACTAATTCAATTAATGTTTCAATTATTTTAATTATTATTTATTTATTTTTAATTCTTAATTCGTTTAATTCGTTTTTTAATAAACGGTCTGGGGCGTGGGGCCCCTGTGTCATAGGCCCAGAGGGGGCCATAGCGGTTACGGGCATGCGGGTGTGCGCCCGAGTCCACACGGGAAGGGGGCTACGGGCGCCTGGGCGAGCGCTCGCCCGCAGGGGGTGTGGTGGGGCGAGGCCAGTGGCCGGCCGGCGTGGGGGAAACGAAGTGTGGGGCCGGCAACGAGCAGGCCTGCGAGCGGCAGGGGAGCCGGGGCGCGGTGGCGCACCAGCAACAAGGGGACGACGCAGCGACAACGGCAACACAACGGCAGGAGCAGCAGTAGCTAAGCATGAGCAGCAGTAACAGGAAGTAAGAGCAGCAGAGGCATCATGGGGGGGGATATGCAAGGTGCTCACATCGAGCAGTAGAGGAGCTTGGGGAGGCCAGAACGGGTCGTGGTGGTCGTGGCCGGCGGCCTGCCGGCGTTGGAGGGCGTCGGAGCGGGGCGACTCGCTGGGAGCGGCTGCGGCCGGGTTCGGTGCGCGCCGGCGGGACCCTGCCGGCATGGTCCGGCGATGAGGTGGACTCGGCGAGGGGCGCCAGCCTGGTGGCGGGGACGGGAGGCGCCCGCCGAGGTGGGCAGCGGGGCGCTGCCCCGATCCAGTCGAGGGAGGTGAGAGGAGGGGCGCGGAGGAGTTCGGGAGGGGCGGCGGCCTTAGCGGAGTGGCGGCGAGGGGGCGCCGTTGCGCCCCGATCCAGATCGGGAGGGAGCGAGAGGAGCGAGGCGTGAGGGGAGAGTGGAGGGGTCGATCCCGATCCAGGGGGAATCGGGGAGGGAGTGGGGTGAGTGGGTATGGCCGTTAGGGTTTTGGGGGGGGCTAATGGGTGCGTGAGGGGTTGGGCCATATAGGTCAGGGAGGGGTGCAGGGAATGGGCCGGCCTGACTGGTGGCCAGGTTGGCCGGCTGGGCCACGAAGCCCACTGGGGAAGGGGGTTCTATTTTCTTTTCTTGTTTTTTTATTTACCTTTCTGTTTTCATGTTATTTATTATATTTATAGTTCCTATTTTCATATTAGTTTTACTTTATTTTTAGTTTTATAAAATATACCACTAGCCCCTAAATTAGTATATATAAAAACTCTATTGTCACATTAATTTCTCATACCTAATAAAATAGTTTAATGTTTTAACATTTATAAAATGCATTTAATTATTTGTTTAAGCCACTGTTTTATTTAGTTTAGTGCTTTTAATTATTTTATAAAAATGTGATCCTCCACCATAATTACCTATGCATTATTTGCCACCTCTAGAACATTTTAATTTTAATGTTTGAAAACTTTACTATTTGACTTGATTTTGAATTTTGAATTCGAACGGGATTGAATCATCACGAGGTTTACAACAGTAAGAGTGGTGACGTGGCATCATTAGCAGAGGTTACTGTATCTTGATTATCCGGGCGTCACATTTCTCCTCCACTACAAGAAATCTCGTCCCGAGATTTAAGAGGTGGTGTAAGGGGGAAATTTTTGGTTACGAAATTTTAACGGGTGTCGTCGGTCTTGGTTGCTCTTCTCGAAGGGGTCGATCCGTTACGTTTATGTCTTCGTTCCACCGCTTCAGGTCATCATTATGAAGTTGTCGTCCTTTCTTCAGGATCTCCATCGTTCTCACGAAAGAATAAAGGGTGGTTATTCCGAGAGAGCAGACCTCTACAAGGTTGACTACCTGGTCGATAACATCGGGGAAGGTGGTAGAAAGTAACTCTCGAGTTGAAACTGAAGAAAATATCGAGAGCAAGGTACGAAGGTGCAATAAGAAGTTTTCAAGTGGATAGGCAATCATTTGTTGCCTGATACGAAATGTGAAAGGGGTTCAGAGCAATGGGAATAAGTATTGCGCCTGATACCAGAATAGATCACTAGGCAGGTGGCCCGTGAATTACATACGAAGTCAAGCATGGGGAATAAGTTTGACAACAGGGTGTACAGGAGAGTCAGGTTTCGATCCTGTGGAACTGTGGGTTATGGGCCCACCATGTGGGGTAAAAGTAGGAAGGGCGGTGATGCCTTGCACGATCATGTAGATAAGGCATGTCAGAGGGTAGCCTGCCAGTGGTGTTGGCAACAACATCGGTACCAAGGGCGAGGGACGAAGAGAACCATTTTCCTGCTCGTTGAACGAGGCGGACCAATAGGCAAAGTTCTCATCCATCGGTGGCTACCGGAATGTCATAAACAATAGTAACAGGGTCTTGCTGACAGAATTGTACACCGATGTGTTTACATGAGCAGAAGAATCTTACTGTTTAGATCATATAGATCACAAGAAAGGTTAAACAAACCAATGGAAAGGAAAATGTGATCCTCAGGTTAAACAGAACAATGGAAAGGAAAAATGTGTTTAAACACATCTTTCAGGGGTATATCCTTCCCAAGGACAAGCAGAGCATGATATCCATGATAGGATATAACGTAGAAAAACTCTTTGGGTAGGGGAGAGAAATTTCATGACATTACCCATACAGCGGTGTTTGGATAATTTAGCAGGAAACATTTAGCATTGGCTTCAAATGTCCTTGTTGAAAATCGGAGTACCACAAACATGCTTTGAGATAGCATTGCATGGTCTCCAAGCAAGTTCATACTTTGGAAACAAAAAGGGTCCATCAGGAAGAACTTATAGAATAAGTCTTACAATTCCTCATGGAAGAAAGGATAGCCTGGCTGAAAAGGGAAACTATAACAATTGGGCCTCCGGCCACGTGTGCTAGGCATGACATCACCTTACCGGGTCACATAAGGACCATTGTTGTAACTCTTGAAAATATGTTCCAACCATCATATCTGACCTAGATTCAGATCTGATTGGTGTCAGGATACCTCAGACCCGGGATGAGAAAAAGAGGTGCAACACAAAACAGGAACAAGTTGGTGTTGAAGGGAAAGCAAGAATGTTGCCGATGATAACCCAAATCATCGAGGGCAAAGGATGCTATTTCTTATCAAGAATTCGACAGATATCTAGGAAGACCTCATAAGGTTGATGATGTTCACGACACATTTGTCGAGAGATTTCAAGATGTAAAAAATCAGCAACGACATCGAGTCAAAGAAATGATGAAGCGGAAGGTCATTGGAACCATGGGTAGGACACAAACTTTAAATCAAGCTTGTTGTTCAAGGTGAACTGATATGACGAGGAAGATCGACGTAAGCTTAGCTCATCTCGAAAGTTTTGCTCCGGGATTAAGGACCAGGTAGCACAGTTAAAATTTAGCACGATAATGATATAGCCGATCAGGCTAGGAATGACTTGAAGGATTATTAAACTCGTAAGCAACAAGAATTACTTAGAGTTAATGAATCAGAGTGCGGAATCGATTCACTTATCGGTGTTCTCGAGTGACTAATAACTCAGAACCTGGGGGGATCCGAGATCGGTGAGGAACAATACTAGATGAAGACTCGCAGGAAGTAACACAGTACTCGAGATACCAGAGGTTAATACTCAAGGAAGATCAAAAACAGAGGTTGCAGAGATGTATCGATCAACAAAAGACAAGTGCTTTAACTTGTCTGAGAAATGGAATCAAGGAGAAAATGTGGTCGGGATCATGATTGCAAATGATCAATACATAGATACCAGATGATGTCATATCAAGGAAATAGTTAATATTGCAAGAAACTTCTATGATAGGATCTACATCGTGTCTATGGGCATGAACACAAAGTTCAAGGTCGACTCACACTTCTTTTATGCATAACCTTTCATTCACTTCTCACATTCGAGGAAGTTGTAGTGTTGAAATTTTATCTGGCAAAATACCAGAAGTGTGTGACTCGTGAAAATTCGAGTTCACACAGTTTAGAGAAGGCATATGTTCAACCAATAGGGGCTTCTTAGAAACATATAACACAAGTTTCAAGAGTAAATATCACAAGCTCAAAAACAGAGCATGGTTGAGAAAATAGAGGATACAATTTACCAAAAGCATTATGTATCTGAGGAAAGACTCACCAGCTTATAGAATATGAAGGATGCTGTCGGATAAAATCCAACAAAGGATCTGGTGGTCCACCAGGGGTCTGATGCGAGCATCGGTACTCAACCAGAGGAAGAGACAATGCAAGGAGATCAGACTATAGAAACAACTGACTAATTCAAAGCTCAAATGCAAAAGATTTATGATTTCCAATCAAGGGATCAGAAGCAAACACTCTGATTAAGGATGGATAAGTTGCGTATGCTTAGGGGTACAATCGATGGCAATCTGATTGGTCGAGAACCAGCTCATGTTTAAAATGATGTCTAAGCCGGAAAGATAATTTAAAAGGATCAACTGATGATTGCGTGCATTCGCACTCATGTTGAATCAATAGGATCAAAAAGACGATGCCTAAGGATACTAGCGAATATTGCCAGACATATAGAAAGCATCCATAATGCAAGCAGGCAAGTATTGCAGAGCAATAAGCTACTAAGGATTTTTGGAGGATCGAATAGTATTTCGAAGACCTTTGTGAAACACATGAACAACTGGGGGATGAGCGGATACTCGATAAGTGCGAGAATTATCCGTAGGGGTATTCGGGTGACAAAGAACAGCAAGGCAGTAAGCTCAAAGGATTATCGAAACAACGACGAGTATTTCGGGGTATCTTGTAATAACAAGACCAACTGGGAATAAAAGTAAGAACGACAGGTGTAAGTATTTATCCATAGGGATTTTTCGGTGGTAGGGAATTGCAAAATCAACAGGCACAAGGTCTCATGAAAATATCGGAGAGTATTGTCAGAATCTTCTGTTGAAGCAGTCGATCATCAGTAATAAGGGGCTCTCCGGGTGAAAGTGATAACAAGATCCTAATGTTAGATTTAGCAAAATTCATTTAACCCGAATAGAAGAGAGATCAGAGTCCCAGAGTATAGACAAGCAGTAAAAGATCCTAATACCACCCAGATGGCGACGTGGGCCCGTAAGGCACACAGCCATGTTAGTATAAGTTTTTCAATGACTAGACTCGACTTCGGCCAAGGAGTGTGGAAGGGGGATTCCTACAGGCAGTCGGCTCTGATACCAACTTGTGACGCCCCCGATTTAATCATACACTAATCATACACGCAAACGTGTACGATCAAGATCAGGGACTCACAGGAAGATATCACAACACAACTCTACAAATAAAATAAGTCATACAAGCATCATATTACAAGCCAGGGGCCTCGAGGGCTCGAATACAAGAGCTCGATCATAGACGAGTCAGCGGAAGCAACAATGTCTGAGTACAGACATAAGTTAAACAAGTTTGTCTTAAGAAGGCTAGCACAAACTGGGATACAGATCGAAAGAGGCGCAGGCCTCCTGCCTGGGATCCTCCTAACTACTCCTGGTCGTCGTCAGCGGGCAGCACGTAGTAGTAGGCACCTCCCGAGTAGTAGTAGTCGTCGTCGACGGTGGCGTCTGGATCCTGGGCTCCAACATCTGGTTGCGACAACCAGGTAGAAGGGATAGGGGAAAAGAGGGAGAAAGCAACCGTGAGTACTCATCCAAAGTACTCGCAAGCAAGGAGCTACACTACATATGCATGGGTAAATGTGTAAAGGGCCATATCGGTGGACTGAACTGCAGAAAGCCAGAATAAGAGGGGGATAGCTAATCCTGTCGAAGACTACGCTTTTGGCCACCTCCATCTTGCAACATGTAGAAGAGAGTAGACTGAAGTCCTCCAAGTAGCATCGCATAGCATAACCCTAACCGATGATCCTCCCCTCGTCGCCCTGTGAGAGCGATCACCGGTTGTATCTGGCACTAGGAAGGGTGTGTTTTATTAAGTATCCGGTTCTAGTTGTCATAAGGTCAAGGTACAACTCCAAGTCGTCCTGTTACCGAAGATCACGGCTATTCGAATAGATTAACTTCCCTGCAGGGGTGCACCACATAACCCAATACGCTCGATCCCATTTGGCCGGACACACTTTCCTGGGTCATGCCCGGCCTCGGAAGATCAACACGTTGCAGCCCTACCTAGGCACAACAGAGAGGTCAGCACGCCGGTATAAATCCTATGGCGCAGGGGTCTGGGCCCATCGCCTTTGCACACCTGCATGTTGCGAACGCGGCCGGAAGCAGAACTAGCCCCCTTAATACAAGAGCAGGCTTACGGTCCAATCTGGCGCGCGCCACTCAGTCGCTGACGTCACGAAGGCTTCGGCTGATACCACGACGTCGAGTGCCCATAACTGTCCCCGCGTAGATGGTTAGTGCATATAGGCCAGTAGCCAGACTCAGTTCAAATACCAAGATCTCGTTAAACGTGTTAAGTATCTGTGAATGCCGACCAGGGCCAGGCCCACCTCTCTCCTAGGTGGTCTCAACCTGCCCTGTCGCTCCGCCTCAAAGTAACAGTTGGGGGCCGTCGGGAACCCAGGCCCACCACTACCTGGATGGAGCCACCTGCCCCTTCAGCCCCCATCTCCGAACAGTATCACATGTAAGGTAACTGTGTAAAGTATATTGTATATGCCCGTGATCACCTCCCGAAGTAATCACGGCCCAGTAGTATAGCATGGCAGACGGACAAGAGTGTAGGGCCACTGATGGAACACTAGCATCCTATACTAAGCAGTAGGATAGTAGGTAATGGTAACAACAGTAGTAGCAAGGACAGGCTATGCATCAGGATAGGAATAACGGAAAGCAGTAACATGGTACACTACTCTAATGCAAGCAGTATAGAGGAGAGTAGGCGATATCTGGTGATCAAGGGGGGGGGGGCTTGCCTGGTTGCTCTGGCAAGAGAGAGGGGTCGTCAACACCGTAGTCGTACTGGGTAGCAGCGGCGTCGGTCTCGGTGTCTAGCGAGAGAAGAGGGGGAAGAAACAATAAATATAATGCAAACAGATGCATAATGATGCATGACGTGACAAAACGTGATGCTAGGTGTGCCCTAACGCAGTACGAGGTGGTACCGGTGAAGGGGGAAAATATCCGGAAAAGCATTCCCGGTGTTTCGCGTTTTCGGGCAGAGGAGCCGGAGGGGGAAAGTTGCGAGTTTGATATGTTAGGGGTGTGTGGAGGACGAACGGGCTGCGTATCCGGATTCGTATCGTCGTTCTAAGCAACTTTCATGTACAAAGTTTTTCCATCCGAGCTATGGTTTATTTTATATGAATTTAAAAAGGATTTAATCATTTTAAATTATTTTTAATTCGAAAATTAAATGTTAAATTGCTATGGGTACACAGAAGTGTACCCACAGATGGGCTTGTGTGGCTGACCAGTAGGCCCAGTTGACTTGGTCAATTGCCCAGTCAGCAGAGGCTGACTGTTGGGGCCGGTCAAAGTCAACAGCCCAGTCAGCATTGACTGTTGACTGGTCAAACTAACTAGTGGGTCCCTCTTGTCATAGACTCATAATAATTAAACAAGGTTAGTTAGCTTTAACTAAATGATTAGGTTAATCTAATCTAGATTATTGAAGTTAATTAATTAATTAACTAATTCAATTAATGTTTTAATTATTTTAATTATTATTTATTTACTTTTAATTCTTAATTCATTTAATTTGTTTTTTAATAAACGTTCTGGGGCGTGGGGCCCCTGTGTCATAGGCCCAGAGGGGGCCATAGCGGTTACGGGCATGCGGGCGTGCGCCCGAGTCCGCACGGGAAGGGGGCTACGGGCGCCTGGGCGAGCGCTCGCCCGCAGGGGGTGTGGCGGGGCGAGGCCAGTGGCCGGCCGGCGTGGGGGAAACGAAGTGCGGGGCCGGCAACGAGCAGGCCCGCGGGCGGCAGGGGAGCCGGGGCGCGGTGGCGCACCAACAACAAGGGGACGACGCAGCGACAACGGCAACGCAACGGCAGGAGCAGCAGTAGCTAAGCATGAGCAGCAGTAACAGGAAGTAAGAGCAGCAGCGGCATCATGGGGGTGATATGCGAGGTGCTCACATCGAGCAGTAGAGGAGCTTGGGGAGGCCGGAACGGGTCGTGGTGGTCGTGGCCGGCGGCCTGCCGGCGTTGGAGGGCGTCGGAGCGGGGCGACTCGATGGGAGCGACTGCGGCCGGGTTCGGTGCGCGCCGGCGGGACCCTGCCGGCATGGTCCGGCGATGAGGTGGACTCGGCGAGGGGCGCCAGCCTGGTGGCGGGGACGGGAGGCGCCCGCCGAGGTGGGCAGCGGGGCGCTGCCCCGATCCAGTCAAGGGAGGTGAGAGGAGGGGCGCGGAGGAGTCCGGGAGGGGCGGCGGCCTTAGCGGAGCGGCGGCGAGGGGGCGCCGTTGCGCCCCGATCCGGATCGGGAGGGAGCGAGAGGAGCGAGGCGTGAGGGGAGAGTGGAGAGGTCGATCCCGATCCAGGG
>NC_041382.1:8499375-8504099 GCF_002162155.2 Triticum dicoccoides | reverse complement strand
GAGGGATTGGGCCATATAGGTCAGGGAGGGGTGCAGGGAATGGGCCGGCCTCACTGCCGGCCAGGTTGGCCGGCTGGGCCACGAAGCCCACTGGGGAAGGGGTTCTATTTTCTTTTCTTGTTTTTTTATTTACCTTTCTGTTTTCATTTTATTTATTTTATTTATAGTTCCTATTTTCATATCAGTTTTACTTTATTTTTAGTTTTATAAAATATACCACTAGCCCCTAAATTAGTATATATAAAAACTCTATTTCCACATTAATTTCTCATACCTAATAAAATAGTTTAATGTTTTAACATTTATAAAATGCATTTAATTATTTGTTTAAGCCACTGTTTTATTTAGTTTAGTGCTTTTAATTATTTTATAAAAATGTGATCCTCCACCATAATTACCTATGCATTATTTGCCACCCCTAGAACATTTTAATTTTAATGTTTGAAAACTTTACCATTTGACTTGATTTTGAATTTTGAATTCGAACGGGATTGAATCATCGCGAGGTTTACAACAGTAAGAGTGGTGACGTGGCATCATTAGCAGAGGTTAATGTAGCTTGATTATCCGGGCATCACACCATCAGTAAGCCAGAAACTAATAAACACACTATTTTTGCCAAAGCTCAATAAGCTTGCTGAAAGGAGATTGAGAGGACATTTGGTGTGTTGCAAGCTCGGTTTGCCATTGTTCAAGGCCCCGCTCGCTACTGGGATAAGAAATTCCTCTCAGATATTTTGACTGCATGTGTAATTTTTCACAACATAATCATCAAGGATGAGATTTAAACTTATAGTTTTACTATATTTGTAGCCGTGTCAAGCATGATAGGGACCCATATGAGATCATTGTATTTATTGCGACCTATAGAAAGATCTAGGACAATGTGACACACAGCCAGCTTTGGGATGATCTCATTGAGCACTAGTGACAACTTTTTGGAAGATAAACTCTCATTTTAGTCATTTGATTTTTTTTGTATTCATGTGTGATTTGAACAATTCTTTTAATTCCGGACCATTTGTTATTGTAATAATTATTTGGATCTGAATATTTTTTCTGTAATTGTTGTTGTGTTGTATGATGCTAAAACATTATTATGTTTGATTTATATTGTTGTTCTTTTAAGATTATATCGAAGGGTGTGGCTAGGTCTCAGTCGACTATGATTTAACTAAGTATTAGTCAAGTGACATAACATGCAAGAGCGAAAATGAAAAAACTAAAAAGAAAAATTTGCACGAATCTCATCTCAATGTAAGATCTCACGGATATAGTATCGACTGAGACTTTGTTAAGTCTTAATCGACTGAGACTTAGCAAGACTGTTGTTTGAAATCATGATTTTGCCTATTTCCCTAAAACAGACTTGCGGTACCGCATGACATCGGGTGAAACAAATACGGCAAACCCACATCACAAAATTTGGACCAGCACCTTTAACTGTTTCCAAGTCAGTCTACAACTTGGTTTGCCGTAACGGATTTGATTTTACAGAACAAGTTTTTGCAGGAAAGAGTTGTTCTAACCCTGGCCGATCGAGCCGCCACCATCGATCCCCAAATCGCTCCACGTAACCCTAATCTAACCCTAATCCCTAGGTAGCTAGCTAGCCGCTATGGGCTCTTCCATGGTTCTGCTCGACCGCGAGATTGATTTCACCCCCCAAGACGAGGCGCTATCCGGCGGACAGTTCCGGTGGGGGATCTGGGAAGGAAGGATGCCAACCCGCAAAGCGATGAGGGAGGATGTCATCAGGTACCTGCGGACCTTCAAGGCCCGCGCAGTCGTCGACAATCCGCCGGAGCTCTCCTTCCTCCACATACTGGTGCCGCCGCAATCCCAACCGCTCCCGCCGCCATGCATGGACCTGGACTCGGCCCGCATCTCCAGCACGGACAAGAACCTGGTCGCCCTTTATGCCGGAGGGTACCGCCCTGGCTCCGGTTTGCTGGGAGGCTATCTCATCTACGACGCCAGCAAGGACTCCCTCTCCGTCATCCCCCCTCTTCCCTCGGACGACTTGCGTGGAGTCATGGGGCACCAGTCGGCCGTCATCATGTGCGACCCCCATGGGGAGGGGGAGGGCTACCTTCTTGCCGAGCTCATCAAGAAAGGATCCTCCCAGGTTGGGGTCTGGCTGTGGAAGTCGTCCGCCCCAGAACCCAAATGGGTCTCGTTACCCGGGAGCCATCCCCTTCCTTCCGGCAGATTCACCGTTGACTCGTGCTTCTCTTACCGGGGCTCTACCCTTTGCTGGGTGGATCTGCTCAAAGGCATGTTCCTCTGTGATCTCAACCAAGACTGCGACAACAAGTTCAGCTTTATCAAGCTGCCACGAGACTGTCCAGCCCTGGATTGGAACTTAGAGGAGTCCAACTTTATCACGTACAGCTTTATCAACAAGTTCTGCACCCGCCCAGAGGAGTTCCGTTCCATGGCCTGTGTTTGTGACCACATCAAGCTTGTCTCCTTGGATGAATCTGGATTGGAACTCTCGGTCTGGACTCTGTTGACTGATCACTCAGACTGGATCAAAACCTCCAAGTACAATGTTGATAAAATCTGGGCAAACGTCAACTATCAGTCTACTGTTTTGAGACAGCTTATTCCGTCTCTTCCTGTCCTGAGCATCCATCAAGACGGGCTTGTCTACTTGGTCGTGAATGATGAAAGCATCGTGGACTGTCGACTAGAGCATAAAGGCCAGTATTTGCTTCGTGTTGACATGAAGAATAACGAGGTCCAGATCTCTCCACAGCCTACAAGGCGTATTTGTTACCAACTCTTTGCCAGCGAGTTCAGTGCGTACCGACAGCATTTACAGGATCGACCGGTACTACCACCACCACTAAGCATAGTTTCATTTGCATACTACTGTCATTTTATTTATATTCGCCATCACTGAACATGCTTTCATTCCTGTAATTATGCCTAGGTTTTAAAATGATTAACATTCTAATGCTTGTTTATCACATCCACTTTGCTTCATACTTGCTAATTGAAAAGGATATTTGGCCACCTCACCAGGTTTAAGAGTAGATGCCTGATATTGATGCTCATCCGCAGTCATGATTCTGAAATCATTCTTTTTTACTACAAAATTACTCTGCCCCCTTGTCATATTAGGACTTGCACATCATGATGACACTCCTTTGCATGTTTCAATCCTGTTTTTTCTTCTTCCTTTTTTACTTGATAGAGATAGTGTTATCATTAGCTTCACCTCTCCACTTTAAGATTTGATGACCTGGGCATTCGGTGAATATAACAGCGTACCTGTAGTTTGTTTCTGAACTTGGAATTGCACGAGTCAAGTGCATTAAAAAATGAACATAGCAGATGAAGCATAATTTCAAACCAGAGCTGAACACTGCGAAGTGTCTGAATTGAAGATGTCAAAAATACCAAAATGCACCTTTGACAAATATAGCTGCTTCAACAATTTTAATTCACAGCATCCTGGACTGACCCTAGACATTTTATTGGTTTTGCCCAATTAATTAATATCACTGCATATGTACTCAACCTTGCACTTGTTCCTTTTTAAACTTATTTTTAGGTAACCTGACATACGGTCATGTTAAAAGTATTGTTTTTGACAGACATCTCTGTTTTTTTTTGGCCAGAGAGAGATAGAAGCAAGAGAGTTCAGTGCGAGTGGAAAGACGTTGAAGATTTGAGATGTTGGCAACATAACATGTGGAACTGGTACTTAAAGTCCACTGGAGACATTTACTGTTATCATTATCTGATGTTAGTAGTTATAAACTGAATGGTGGGTAGTATGTGTTTTCACTCATGGCTTTATGTCTACTGAGTGGCTTGTTTTGGATTTGTAACTGGTAATGGCTTGTTTATTTTTGTGACTGCTGATTCTGGCTACATGCATCATTGTGATTTTCCTGCATGAATCCTGCTGGTTTGCTATAAGTCTGGTTGATTTAAAAGCAATTTTAGATGTTTGGAACTAATTGGTGCCTCCTTTCTCTGCTGTTTGCTTGCCCATAATTTGACTGGTATTTCGACAGAAAAAGAATATACATTCTGGATTTTAAAGGCACTTAAATTGTAAGCTGTTGTAAGGCCGCCCCGTGCATGTGTCCCTTGTTCATTTTCGAGCTTCGACAGACTTGTAGCATGCAATCAAAGAAAGAAGAAACGAACCAGCATAGTTGTAATTTGTTGTTGGTCGTTGAGCGTGCCTTCTCTAAAAGGAAAATCTGTCTTGATGAAACAAAATATTTTTGACAATCAATACCATGATATATTTATAGTAGGGATTTGTACATGGCAGAGATACATGAGCTAACTACAGCAATTACAAAATAAAGTCTAAAAGAAACTAGCAAATCTTAAAAATATTTCTTTGAAGACGGCCGTAAAAGTAAAAATAATAGATAAATCTTTCAATGAAGAAGACGGCTATCAAAACCCTAAACCTATTTAATAAAATACTTACTATTATTAAGAACTCCACTCATAGATGGCGTTCTCTATCCCACCCAATGCCGGTGAGGCCAGTCAAAGGAGTGGGGACCGATCTATCTTCATCTCTCCCAATGTTGGCGAGGCTGGTTAAAGGAGGGGGAACCGATCTGTCTCCATCTCTTCGAATGCCGGTGAGGCCGGTCGAAGGAGGGGGGGACCGATCTATCTCCATCCCTCCCAATGCGGGTGAGGCAGGTCAAAGGAGGGGGGACCGATGTATCTCCATCTCTTCA
>NC_041382.1:8497442-8499177 GCF_002162155.2 Triticum dicoccoides | reverse complement strand
CGGTCGAAGGAGGGGGGAACCGATCTATCTCCATCTCTCCGAATGCCGGTGAGGCCGGTCGAAGGAGGGGGGACCGATGTATCTCCATCTCTTCAAATGCTAGTGAGGCCGGTCGAAGGAGGGGGAACCGATCTATCTCCATCCCTTCCAATGTCGGTGAGGTCGGTCAAAGGAGGGGGAACCGATCTATCTCCATCCCTCCCAATGCCGTTGTGGTCGGTCAAAGCAGGGAGGCCGATCAATGGTGAAGACCCCTCCCAATGTTGGTGAGCCCGGTCAAAGGAGGGGGAACCGGCAGCCACTAGGTTTGTAAGAGAACCTTCTTGAGCGAGGGAAGGAAACAGTGGACTGACGACCTTTTAAAATATTGCCAGCTGAAAGTACTACGCATGAGAAAAACCAGCATCTTTCACTTATTCGTGAATTTGCAGGCGTCGTACTTGTATACTCCCTCCGTTCCAAAATAGATGACTCAACTTTATGCTAGCTTTAGCACAAAGTTTGGTCATCTATTTTAGAACGGAGGAAGTATATACTTAGTGCAATCACGAAACCGAGGAACGAAGCCTTGCGCGCGCGTGTCCAGCAGAAGCACAGCACCTGCATCAGCCTATATCTATACGGAACTGCTATTTCACATCTACTCCTTCCGTTCCTAAATATAAGTTTTTTTAGACATTTTAAATAGACAACAACATACGAATATATGTAGACATATTTTGAGTGTAGATTCACTCATTTTGCTTCGTATGTAGTCATTTGTTGTAATCTTTAGAAAGACTTATATTTAGGAACAGAGGGAGTAGATGTGAAATATTATCTCACATCTAAGTCTAGAACGACATCTTGTTTTGTCTATAATATTCGTGCAACTTAATTGTGTCACGTTGTCAAGCGCAACGGCCCGCGTTCACGGCCGTGCAAGTAGGGGCGGGCAGTTGCTCGTGTTTCTTTTCGCGATTTTTGGGCTGGTGGGCCATTTTGTTTTGTCTCGGTTGTTGCTGTCGCCTCGCGTTTTCCCTTGTTTTTTTTCATCGTGAGGGGAGGTGGTGATTCCCATTCCTTTGCTCAATCCACACTCTTTCCTCTCTGAAGGGGTTCCAGGCGACGGCGTTGTCGAGAGTGAGAAGGGAGGAGAGACCCCCGCAGTGAAGTGAGTAATTTCCCCTCCCTTTTTGTGTTCTTCTTTTGTGTATCCATCGATCTAGGGTTTGCCCCCAATCGACAAATCTTGCGTATGGATTCAATGGGACAGTAGATTTTTGTGTCTAGAGATTCAATTCAGACTTACGCACTCCGATGGAAACACAAGATCTTTGATCAGGCTATGTCGTTGTGCGCCTGGGTCGTATGCTTGCTGAAGGTGGTGGATTGAAGCTTTGCTTTGGGGATGAGAATCCGAAGTTAGACCTTGTGGTGAACTCGCCATCATCGGCGCACGTGCGGTGATTCCTTCTTGAAGGTGTAGCCTAGGAGGTGTGTATTTTTCATTTATATTGTGTCTTGTATCATAGGGTTAGTGGTTATCTGGGGGAGTTACTGTCCCGAGGTATATGGCCTCAGGGTTTGTTTTTCGCATTTTTTTGGATGATGGTGTTCGGCTGTTGGATTTTGCTCTATTAATAATATATGATTGCATGCATAGTCCTGATGCAGAGGCCGGGGGTTATCCTCCTTTAAAAAAAGAGATTCAATTCAGTGGGTGGTAGCCTGGTAGGCCTGCAGTTGATACATG
>NC_041382.1:8474778-8497062 GCF_002162155.2 Triticum dicoccoides | reverse complement strand
GGGTCGTTTTTAGTTCAGTGGGCGTTTTTAGTTTAGTAGGCGTGTTTTTAGTGAGACTGTTTGACAGACGGGGGAGATCCATCATGTGATTCAGTTTGTATCTCTGAAACCAAGTTGTGTTCGATCCACCCCGCGTGATGTTTGTTTGTTGTGTACAACTTCCATAGCATCTCACTCTATGTGATATTCGTGTGAGTTGTAATAGAAGTAGAAATTGTCAGATATTTACTAGATGTGTTTGTAGTAATACGAGTCTAAATTGTTGTCAAGATAGCGGTGAGTTGTTTTGAAATATATTTTTTTGTGGATGCATGCATAGCCAGGCTGACACCTGTAGTAGGCACATGTTGGTTGTTTCTCTTATTAATCCACAAAAAGTATCCGTTTGTTAGATTTGAATCATCCCTATTCTTAATGGTGCATTTTCTGATGGAGTGGTGTGTCTTGCACAACTTTGCATACCTATAATACAAAACTGCCTGCTATTCAAGTGTCTCTGGATCTGGTTCCACTCAAGTCGAGCCATCACCAACACTAGACCCACATGCTTTCGAAGAACAAAGTGAAGGCCCTCAACCCTATGAACAAGACCAAGAGCAAGATCGACCTATTAGTGACGATGGTTCATCAAGTGATGCCCAAGATCAAGTTCACTCCTCCGAGCAACCTCAAGATCAAGAACAAGTTCAAGATCAAGAGTAAGCTCAAGACGACGCTCAAAGCGATCAAGATGATGACCCTCAAGTTGAAAATCATATGCCTCTGGAGGAACTTTTGGAGCGTCGAGCCGCCAAGATATCCTCCGCTCTCAAGCGTCAAGAACATGTGTTGGAGAATGTGCTTGGAAGTTTAAGAAAAAAGGTAACTAGACAATTAACAAACTTTTGTGAGTATCACGCGTTTGTTTCTTGTGTTGAACACCAAAAGGTACATGAAGCGCTTGAGGACTCGGATTGGCTTGAAGCCATGCATGATGAACTCAACAACTTCGAGCACAACAAAGTGTGGTCATTGGTGCCAAGGCCAATGGAGAATCATAATGTTATTGGAACCAAATGGATCTTCAAGAACAAGCAAGATTTTTCACTGCTCATGAATACTTGTGATGATCTAGCTTTTTCACTGCTCCTTCGCTCCGCTTAGTAGTTGATGAACAGAGTTGAAAATAGAGGTCCACGGCTTAAAATCATTCCTTGTAGGACTGAACAGATAAAAGGACAATTTATAGCATGGCAAGATTTTTTAGCACCGAATTTTTATCAAATTCAGTGGTCCGCCTTGTGACTATATATGTGAACAAACAAGTAGGTGTCGTGCCTACTTATTATTTTACAATCTACTTAATCTTTTACCATCTACACTGAGAGCGGCAAGTCTTGCATTTCTTTATCATTCTGCATCTGCAGGTTGAGAACACGAATGGGGCACTATAGAAACCAGGGAGAAGTAGCACTACAACACCTACCTCCAGTATTATTCCCGTCACCGACCAGCCATATGAGAAAATGCTACACTGCACATCTAAAAGAATAGGTGACCAGCCATATGAGAAAATGCTACACTGCACATCTAAAAGAATAGAGCGAGCTATTTTCACCCTTCACAGAACAGAACAATGCACACGCAGAACAAGCCAACGAGACCATCTCCATACGCAAAGAAAAAGAAACACACACGTACCCAATGATTCCACATCAAAATGGACAAACATTGCAGCCTTCAGACATACAAACCTAATGTAAGTAGATCTCCCCAACAAATGAACTCCAGCGCCACGTACAATATCCTTCCTTTTCATACAAAGCATAGCAAAGGAAACAAAAACCACAGTTACAATCAATCTGACAAAATTGTCACTCAGTCGGCGCTAGTAATAACTCTTTGGCCACAAGAAGACCAATACTGGAGGTAGTTCCCTTCCCCTCCGCGCTCTCTCCCCGCTCCTCCGCCTCACCCCACCGGCGCAACAACCCCCCACACCACCACCACCGCCGGAAACCACGCCCATGGCGTCCACGGGAGGCGGCGCGAGAGACCGTTGCGGTAGGGCGATGGGCAAGGCGACTGGGGCGACTCCCCGGGGGACCACGGAGGCCGCCGTCTCGCCATGCCTCTCCGCGGCGGCTCGGGCGGGCATAGGCGGACGGTTTTGGGCCCTGTTGGAGTCGGACGACGAAGATGATGCCGGAGACGGCGACAAGGCGATGGGATCGCCGCAGTCACCCACACCTTCGGATCTGATCGGCGATCTATTCCATGCAGGTTACGATGAGGACGAGGTGGCCTATAACGTCGACACGGTGGTGCCGGTGGAAGATCCGGCGCGGGTGGGGCTTCATCCGGATGAGAGGAAGGAACTGGTTCGACGTGTCGTTCATCGGAGAAATGCGGCATCGGCGGTCCGGCCATGGAAGGGCCCTTTACCCAAGGTACGACTGCCAAATCTTACTCTTTTTGACATGATTCGACCGGATTCGTGGGTTGTTGTTAAGAAACGAAAGAACAGGAAGAGGAGGGGCGTGCGTCCGGTGCCAGCGGCGGCCATGGCGTCCGCCAAGCCTTCCCAGATCGCTGAGATGCGATCAGCTGGTTTGAATTTCCTGGTGGGCTGCGATGGGCCGACTATGTGTCGGACGGAGTTGCGAGAAGATGGGCCTGGGATGGCTGGGTATGTGGCCCAGGCTAGACCGGACCCGACTCTCCTACGTAACGAACCCCCATGCATGAACGCAGCGATCGTTCTTTCTTCTGCTACCGCGCCGTCAACTGCTATCGCTAGGGTTTTCAGACGAGGAACTCCGGGGTTTCCTGCATGCGGCTCGGGTCGGGCGAAGAGGATCTGGCCTCTCCAGGATATGGCTGGCCGCGGGGCGGCAGCGCCGCCGGCCAAAAGAACCTACGCGGTGGTTCCCTCGGGTCGGGGCGGGGCTGCGCCGCCGACAGCGGCGGTTGCCGGACGTGGGGCACCGGCAGGTGATAGCGCGGTGCCCAGCTTTCCTGGTCGCGGCGCAGGGCAAGGGCCGCAGCTGCCTTTGGCCGGTCGGGGCGGGCCGCGACCTCCGGCACCTGCTGTGGTTGTCGCGCAGATGGCTGTGGGTCGGGGCGGGACTCGGCCCCCAGCACCGGGCGTGCTACCCGTTGTGCAACCGGCCGCGGGTCGGGGCGGGGCACGGCCCTCGGCGCCAGGCGCGATGGCACCAGGCAGGGGTGGTGCGATCACAGGAGCTACGCCAAATGGCAGCAACCAGCCTCGTGCCAAACCTCCACCGCACTACGTCGCGCGGCCAGCTCAGGATCGCTCGGGATCATTGCAAACGGGGAAGAATGATCCGCCCCGAGGTCTATGGGGGGACGACGGTTCGAACGCGTATGGAGATGGACAGCATCGTGGATCCTCATCCATGGGGGGCGGCCGGGGCTATGCCTGGCAGAGTGACGGGTCTGCTGAGAGACCGTTTCTCGGCCCGGCAGGTGGTTTCGTCGAGGGGGCTTCCGGCCCGGATCACCGCCAGAGAGGAGAATTTCGTGGCCATCGTGGTGGTCGGGGTGGGGGTCGTGGGAGGTTTCGCCGACCGCCCCCGCCAAGGGCAGTTGATCCTGCGGCGTCTACTGCGGAGGATGATCATACTCCCACCGAGCCCCAGGCGATGGAGGTGATGAACGCCGTGGTCACTGCCGAGGTTCCTGAGGCTGGGACGGTGGATGAGGCTACTGAAAGGGCGTCCAGATATGCACGAAAGAAGGAAAGGATGCTCTGTTACCGCTGCGGTGAGAAGGGTCACTTCATTGCTGAATGTGAGGCCCAACTGTGCGACACGTGTGGCAAGCCAGCACATGACTCCGGGGAGTGCCCATTGTTGCGTGACCTGCATCCGACGCTGAACATTTTTGGAGTCTATTGTGCTGAGCTCATGTTTTTTGAATCCCCGGCGGCGAGAGAGGTCCCGGAGGATACCCTGAGCCTGACTACTGGGATTGTGAAAGCAACCCAGGGCGAGGTGACTGAGGCACAGATTGTGAGGAGGCTTCAGGAGTTGGCTCCCGGGGATTTTAGTTGGGAACTGGTGCTTATCGAGGACAGGTCTTTTAAGGTTGAGTTCCCAACTGTGGATGATTTGCAGAGATTGTTGAGCTTTGGCCTGTGTCGGGTTCCCGGTACTACGTGTATCTTGGAGTTCCATGAGTGGAAGCAGGTTGAGCCTAAGGGGAAGCCGCTTACGCAGGTCTGGTTGCGGTTTACAAGGGCTCCTTCTAAGCCTCTGCAGGATGCTCGAGTGGTGGCTAGCATGGGCATCATGGTGGGGAAGACAGAAAAAGTGGACATGGCTTTCACACGTGCCCATGGGGTGGCCCGGATATTAGTGAGTGTTCTGGATATTGAGTTCGTGCCCGATAAGGTCAACTGGACCTACAGGGGAGTGGTTTTCCCGCTAGACATCGAGTTTGAGGACACGGATTTATTTGATGATGCGGTTAATGGTAATGGTGTTGACATGCAAGACAGTGATGGAAATGCCGGGGCCAAGGGGGCACCGTCAGATGAGCCCCCGCGCGAGGGGTCTAAGGGGTCTAATGGTTCTTCTCAGTTGCCCGGGGATGGGACCGGGGTTGAGCCTGCATCTTCCACAGCGGTGCCGATGACTACTCTGCGTTTTGGGACCTTTGAGCCAGCCTCGGCACCTCCCAAATTATGGAGTGACCGGGTAGATTCTGATGATTGTCTTGAGCACACGCTCCCCCCATTGGCGTTCGAGGGGGAGGTTGGTTTGTTTGTGGGTCGGCCAGCCAGGACTATGGTTGGAGCTATGGAGAGGAGCCTGGAGGGAGCCTCTCTTGCACTAGCGCCCCAGGCGGACGCGACTCCGGTGTCGGCGTCTACGAGCAAGGCGGGTCCTGGGGGAGGAGCTTCGGGGCAGGTGGCCTCGCCTTCTCCCCACCCCACCACACCCTCGGCGGCGTCGGTCACGCCGGCCCAGTGTGGGTCGGCCGGTATGAGGAGCGGGAGCCCGAGGCAGGCGGCCTCGGCTCCGGCGTCCCCGACGGTGGCGGTAACCACCGCGGCAGCAGCGGAGCTGGGGGGGTACTGGTGCAGGAGGCCTTGGCTCCCCCTTCACCCTCAACGATCAGGAGGACCGTCTCTCCCTCACCGATGGCTCATTCGTCTGAGCCCACGGCTGAGGCCAGAGGAGGGCGCGGGCAGGCGGCCCCCGTCATCTCCTCTTCGCTCCTACCCATGACCAGGGTCCCTAGTGTGGGACTCCCGTCTAAGGGGATCGGGAGCCCGCAGACGCCTTCTCTAGTAACTCCGGTAGAGTCTTTGAGGGACTCTATGCCAGGTGTTACTAGGGAGGAGGTTTTCGCGTTTGGCGGGATCCCGGACCCGGTCGCCGAGGGAAGACGGATGAGTGCTCGCATCCTCGACATCCCCGAGACAGATGATATACAGCAGCGGTGCACTATGAGGGCGGCCAAGCTTCAGGAGGCTGCTTTGTCTTCCGGTATGTCCGTCAACCTATCTAATTCCTTATTGCATTTTTCTGATGAAGAGATTATTAATAATGCAAACCAATTAGGAGTTTCACTAGGGGCTACGGATAGTGAGATTTCCAACTCGGTGAATGATTTATTAGATTTGGAGGCGGAACGTGCCTTAGAGACTATTTGTAACCTTGCAGCCGTTAAACCAATGAAGGATGACGAGATTAATGTGTTAGGGGTCAGAGTGCTAGATAAGCTATGTGCGGATTTAGCACCACCCAATCATGACTCTGACGAAGATGATGTTCCTCTACATATTGAAGATAATAATGTTTGTGAACCCGGTTATGAGGACCGGGCGACAGAACCTAGTAAACCTAAGCGTAAGTGGAATCGGAAGATATATCCAGATTCCGCCATTCGTAGGAGTGCTAGGATTCGAACCTCTAAAAAATTCCATGATGAATTATGAGAGGAATATTTTGGAATAGCAGAGGTCTGAAGGACTTGGCTAAAAGAAGATTCCTTGTTGAGGCAGCTTTAGAGCAAAGGTTAGATTTTGTTGCTCTATCTGAGACGGGTAGAGAAATCTTTGCACCCCAGTTTCTCTCTTCGCTGGTGGGGGGTATTGATTTTGATTGGCATTGCCTCCCTCCGCGAGGAAGGTCGGGCGGTATCTTACTGGGTGTGAGATGTGATTCACTTGAAGTCCGAAGTGTAGTCATGGGAGACTTCGCGGTGAAGTTCCGAGTCAGGTCTAGAATAGATGGCTTTAACTGGGCGTTGGTGGCGGTATATGGTGCCGCACAACCCAAGCTTAAAGCGGAGTTTCTGGCGAGAGGAGATTTCAATATTATCAGGAGGCGAGAGGAGAAGAACAATGATAATTTTGACGGCAGATGGTCGTTCATGTTCAATACTATTATTGAAAGCTTGGATCTGAGAGAGATAGAGCTTTCTGGTAGAAAGTTCACCTGGGCTAATGCTCTGCCAAACCCAACCTATGAAAAACTTGATCGAGTGCTTGCGAGCGTGGAGTGGGAACAAAAGTTTCCTCTGGTGACGGTGCAAGCTCTTTCAAGAGGCATATCAGATCATACCCCATTGTTCGTCGACTCAGGAGAGCCGAACCATGTGGGTAACAAGAACACCTTCTCCTTTGAGATGTCATGGTTTGAACGTGAGGGGTTTTTGGATTTGATTACTCGGGAATGGGCTAGAGGTCTTGGAGGCAAGACAGCGTTAGAGCGTTGGCAAAACAAAATTAGGCATTTAAGGAGTTTCTTACGGGGCTGGGCTAAGAACCTCAGTGGTGCGTATAAGATGGAAAAGGATAGACTCCTTGCTCTTATACAGGCCCTAGACATACAGGCCGAATCCAATACCCTAGCTCCAACTGAGCTTCATGCTAAAAATGAGGCGGAGAAAAGGTTGAAAGAACTGCTCCGCGAAGAAGAATTGAAGTGGGCTTTGCGTGCCAAAGTCTGCAAAGTAGTCCAAGGGGACGCAAATACTCAGTTCTTCCATTTGATAGCCAATGGCAAGCACAGAAAGAAGCGTATCTTTCAGCTTGAGCAAGACGAGGGTACCATTCTAGGACAGGACAACCTAAAAGCATATATTGCCGACTATTATAAGCAGTTGTTTGGACCTCCGAAGGATAATTGTGTGTCACTCGTTGAGTCCAGGACTGAGGATGTGCCTCAGATATCGGCTGCCGATAATGATATTTTGGTTGCCCCGTTCTCGGAGAAGGAGGTGTTTGATGCTATTGCGCAGATGAAAAACAATAAGGCTCCCGGACGGATGGATTCCCGGAAGAGTTCTATAAAAAGTGCTGGCACATTATTAAGGGGGATTTAATACCTATGTTCAATGATTTGTTTTGTGGCCAGCTTCAATTATTTCACTTGAATTTTGGGACTATCACACTGCTTCCCAAGAAGACGGACGCGGTGAGGATTGAGCAATTCAGGCCGATTTGTCTCCTTAATGTTAGTTTCAAAATTTTCACCAAGGTCGGGACAAACAGACTCACACAGATTGCGCATTCTGTGGTGCAGCAGTCTCAAACTGCTTTCATGCCGGACAGAAATATCCTTGAAGGGGTGGTCGTCCTGCATGAAACACTCCATGAAATCCATTCCAAAAAATTAGATGGAGTGATTTTTAAGGTGGATTTCAAGAAAGCGTACGATAAGGTCAAATGGCCATTCCTCCAACAATCGTTGCGAATGAAAGGTTTTGATGATGCCTGGCGCCGACAGGTTGAATCATTTACGCAAAAAGGTAGTGTGGGAATTAAAGTTAATGATGACATAGGTCACTACTTCCAGACACACAAAGGCCTAAGACAAGGAGATCCGATGTCCCCTATCTTGTTCAACATTGTGGTGGACATGTTAGCAATTTTGATAGGAAGGGCCAAGGAGAATGGTCAAGTAGGTGGATTGGTACCTCATCTAATTGATGGAGGAGTATCCATCCTTCAGTACGCTGATGATACAATCATCTTTATGGAGAATGACCTGGCCAAGGCGAGAAATATGAAGCTGGTGCTATGCCTATTTGAACAATTGACCGGGTTAAAGATTAACTTTCATAAGAGCGAGCTGTTCTGCTTTGGAAGGGCCAAAGATGAACAGGAGGCTTATTGGCAATTGTTTGGGTGTGAGTTGGGCGAGTTACCCTTCTCTTACCTGGGGATTCCAATCCACCATCTTAGGCTGACTAACAGAGAGTGGAAATGCATCGAGGATCGGTTTGAGAAAAAATTGAGTTGTTGGAAGGGTAAGCTCATGTCATACGGAGGCCGATTAATCCTGATTAACTCGGTGCTCACGAGTATGCCAATGTTTCTCCTATCGTTCTTTGAGGTCCCAGTTGGGGTTAGGAAGAGACTGGACTTCTATCGATCGCGCTTCTTTTGGCAGGGTGATGAGCTTAAAAGAAAATATCGGCTTGCTAAATGGGACATCATCTGTAGACCGAAAGACCAAGGAGGTCTGGGTATTGAGAATCTAGAAGTTAAGAATAAATGCCTTCTTAGCAAGTGGCTGTGGAAACTCTCATTGGAGAATGACGCTATGTGGGCTTAAATCCTTCGCAACAAGTACCTCTAGACAAAAACTTTGTCCCAAGTCACTGTCAGGCCGACCGATTCGCCCTTCTGGAAAGGCTTGATGAAAGTTAAACAGTCGTTGTTTAATAGGACAAAGTTTATTATTGGAAACGGCACGAGTACACGTTTCTGGGAGGATACTTGGCTCGGCGACACACCCTTGGCCATCCAATATCCGTCGCTATACCGTATTGTGCAACGACGTGAGGTGTTCGTTGCATCGGTCTTTCAATCGATCCCCCTTAATATTCAGTTCCGACGAACGCTAGCGGGCAATCGTTGGGAACAATGGCTCCATCTAGTTAGGAGACTAATGGAAGTCCAGCTTTCACAACAACCCGATGAATTACGCTGGAAGCTGACTAAATCTGGAGTATTTACGGTTAAATCAATGTATATTGATGTTATTAACTCAAATTCCATCCCTACGTCCAAGCATGTTTGGGATGTCAAAGTTCCTTTGAAAATAAAAGTGTTTATGTGGTTTGTCCATAAACAGGTTATTTTAACTAAGGACAACCTCTTGAAGCGTAATTGGACAGGACCTACTAGGTGTAGTTTCTGTGATTGAGATGAGACTATCAAACATCTCTTTTTTGATTGCCCGTTAGCCAAGGTACTTTGGCAGACGATCCACATCACCTTTAGTATCAATCCACCGAATTCTGTTTATGCGTTATTTGGGACATGGCTTAATGGGATTGAGCCTAACTTAGCGAGACACATTCGGGTTGGAGTTTGTGCTTTGCTGTGGACTATTTGGAATTGCAGAAATGATTTGGTTTTTAACAGAACATCATGTATACATTTTTTGCAGGTCATATTCCGAACTACGGCACTGATCCGTTCGTGGTCGCTACTCACCCAGACGGAGGCCAGGGAGCTTTTGGTTACTGGGTCTTTCCGATGGGAGATGGTAGTTCGGGATATGTTCAACCGGTTTGGATGGCGGTCATGTAATAGGATTGCTTAGATTTCCTATATATTTTTTAGCCAGCCGGTTGTGGCATCTTTTCTTGGCTAGTTGGTGTTTCTAGCCCTTGTTGGCTCTGTGTGAGCTGTCTATGCTTTTATTTTGAGACTTTTGGAACCTTGTTGACACTACGTCTTTGGTTAATAAAAGGGCCGTATGCATCTCTCTGATGCAGAGGCCGGGGAATCATCCCTTTTCAAAAAAAAAAACTTCATGTTAGACTGTTCATAGCACTTCACAGCAGCAGGCTTACAAGGTAACAGCACTTCTCAATAGCCAACACCTAATATATCAATTACTCCCTCCGTCCCATAATGTAAGATGTTTTTCGATACTACACTAATGTCAGAAAACGTCTTACATTATAGGACGGAGGGAGTACATGGCAACAACACTTCATGCCATCTTCACTTCATGTTAGATGGCCATGTTAGAACACAACCAGGCTTACAAGGTAACAGCAGTCGGGTTCCCAGCCACCCGCAGGTCAACCCCTCTCGAGGTCAATTACGTTATTCCCCAGCCTGCAAATAATTAATGATATGGGTACTGTATCAGCCAACTCCTAATATTACGTAAATAAAATTAGTATAAACTACCAAGTTCATAGTAACTCACATCCCAACCACTTGGTCGATAAAAGACTGTATCAGTGCAGGACATTGATTCTCTGAGTCTTTCAAAGTCACAAGAATGGTTAACAGGAATCGAGGTATAAAGTTCCTTTTCTCCATCAACGAAAAAGCTGCATCAAGCTTCTCTAAAGAGGTCCACTGCATCAACAAAAACTAGTTCGTATCATGATCAGGTGTCATAAAAATATATACAAGGGAAACTGCATGCATAAAAAGAGGAAAGAGATTAAGCATGAATCTTACCTTATTATGCTTGAAAAAGTTATTTGAGAACTTCAGAAAACTGACCCCATCGTCCACATACGGAACCGAAACTGTCCCATCTCGATTGTTCCGCGAATGATAAAAGTATGTAAAATTCATTGCTGCAACATTCTTCACAGTATTCGCCCAAGCAAATTTATCAAGTATATCTAGTAAGACAGCCATCACATCTGGATGAAGTCGTTCAACCAGCTGAACCAAAATTTCACTGATTGACACCCTCGCGTAATGAGAAAGCAATGAAAAATGGTTTGTCACAAATGCTATCACGGCCTCACTTTGACAGTCCACAGCAGGACCATATCTTAGGAAGTCGATCAGTTGGTAGAAATGCATTGGATATCCCTTGTCTTGGAACGAATCATCCAATATTTTACCAATTGCTCCATAGTCCAAATTAGCCGAATGTTGAGTAAACCTTTCAGGGGCAGAATCAATACGACATTCCCATTTTTTTCGAAAAGGAGGAATACCCCCGGCCTCTGCATCTGGACGATGCATACGGCCACTTTATTGAATATAACACAAGACCTTACAAAGTTGTACAACAGTAAGACCAAAGCCACCATCTTCGCAACCTCTGTCACTACTCCTATCTAACTGATGAAGGGGCGCTGATGGTCTGGGCCTAATACCAAACAGACCTCGCAGCCAAACCTAACATCTGAGACCTGAGGTCCCACCCAGGACTCCTTCCGGGTATGGGCACCCACCAGTCCGACGTGCTCTTCAACCAGGCCCCCTGCCGGGTATGAGGCCGCCGCAGCCACGTACCATCACTCCATCTTCAGAGCTGTACTGTTGCATGAACCGTGCTAGGCCTCTCTGCCATCGACGCCACCACGACGCCAGACAGCGCCGCCATCCTGCGCTCGTCCATCATCACACGCCCACCGGCGAGACCCCCGCTGCTCCATGCCGCTGAGACCCGCTGATGTCGACGTGCCAGATGCCACGTCGCTCCTCCTCTTGTTCCCTCCAGTCAACACTTGCTCCAAAACGATGCCCCCAGGAGGGAGAACGACGTCGAAACGTCGCCATCGTCCGATCCGGTAAATCCAGATCTAGGGTTTCCCCCGGAACCTTTCGATCAGATTGACGTGACCTGCAACGACGATGCCTCGAGAAGGGAACGACGTCCAAGACGCCGCCATTGTCCGCCATGACCGCAGTCAGACGCGATTTTCACCGGAAGCCACGACGTCCCGATCTCGCGGTTGACTGGAACGGAACCCTCCGCCGAACCGGTGACGTTGCCGCCGATCCGATCTCACCGCCGTGCGGCGCCCCCGATGGAGATCCTGAAGGCGAGGAGAGGGTCTCGATGTCGCCTACCAGAGGGAGAACGGCGCTGCGAGCGTCGCCAACATCGTGACCGGCACCGCCGGTCAAGGGTTTCCCCCGACCCAGAGCTCGCAACGCCACGCTCCACCAACCAGCCGAGCAAGACAAGCCCGCAGACCGGAGCAGAGGAGGAAAGCGAGCCGCCAACTCCAAGCCCGCCGCCGACTCGCCGCCCAGCACGGCAAAGACGGCGCACCGAGTGCTCCAGCAGTGGCCGCCGCCACCCGCAACGCCCGCAGCCCCCAGGGGGCCAGATCGGCCGCGCCAGATCAAACCCCCGCCGCCTCCGCCGCGGGGCCGCACCGCCTCCTCCCAGCAGGAAAGCTACCAGATCCGCACGTCTCCGCTGCCGGAGGCCCCGCCGGATCCAGATCCCCCACGAGCGGCGGCCCGCGCCGCCGAGATCCCGACCAGGAGATGGAGGAGAGGTCCCCGCCGCTGCCAGCGCCGCACGGGCTTTGCCCGGCGGACGCCCTCCAGCAGCGGCGAGGAGGAGGGGTGAGCAAGGGCGGAGCCTTGCGCCGGCGGCGGAGGGGAATCTCCCGTGACGCGCTCGCGGGGCGCGTCGCGGGAGCCTAGGAGGAGAGGTGTTGTTCCATAACGGTCAAATAAGATATTCTTGGAATTGATCTTGCCTCCATAGGAAGTACCACTATAATGCTTGCGGCACAGTTGGATAAGCACATTTCTGGAACGAAATTGCATAGGTGCTGCCAAGTACTTCACCAGAATTGGACCTTGCTGGGCCGAGCCGTCCCGGCGCAAGCAAACTAGGTCTTTGGGTGGCAATGACACCATCGTGTAATGTTTCTGAAATCTGATAATGTCATCCCATGTTTTTTCCCCAGCACTATAAAGTATTGCAAAAAAATAGAACTAGTTAAGCCATGATAGAAGCCAAGTACAAGGATGCAGTACAAATGAACATGCCTATCGTAAAATAAACAGTATTGTCCATGTCGGCCTGACAAAAATGAAGTAAAAGCATACTGAGGTTAAACAGAGACCTAATCAGCCAGTTTTACTAGATATAGATAGCAAACAAATAAATTGACTAGTTGACAAACGAAACTCAGAGAAGTGTTGTCGAATATTCTGCAAGCAAATTGACAGGCTGACCCATGAAAGCTATAGAGGAAAGTATATAGCTCAGCAAGTCTAGTCAATGCATGTTCTAACATCACCATCTAGAATACGAAGCTTGGATTACACAGATTCAAAAGTCAAGATAAGCTCTACTTTCAGGAAGGTTGGTGGATATTTCCATGTGCGTCTATAAGAAACTTAGCAATTTAGTGATGCCAATGTTCTATGGATACAAATAAACTCACAGACAAGAAAACTGCAGAAACATGGTACAATTGACTACAGGTATGCACTCAACATAAGCCATGAAGGAATTTGCAGGGAACAACCCCATATCATCTAATATTTATACAGAAAAGGGCCATTTTCCTTGGTAACCATTGTATAAGCTGAACAGCAAATGATAGTGTCCAGCCTGACACAGCAGAATCGAAAGCATGCTGAAGTTAAAATCCACATGAGCCATACATAGATTAATGGTTGGGCATAATCTATCAACTTGAATTGTTAGAATTAAAGGGGAAAAATAGATATGATCGGCACATATTGCATCACCCACTTCAATTATTCATGAAGCCTAAGTTTCAGAATTAAGCAACAGTATTTGTGAAACTTCAATTTTAGTATCCATCATACCAGGAATTGAACAAAATAACAATGTGGAACCTATCCACCAATGGAATGTAATGCACACTTGCAAGAAAAAATAACATCTTAAAGACGAAAGCGGCTGTGAGGAATAGTAAGTTCAAGAAGCTGGTAATAAACCTCTACCAATAAAAATAATTTCTGAAATTTAGTCTAGCGCAATTTATTACATATCAGCCACCTCTGAGTCTTGGATTAATTATGATTTTTGAATCCTTGTTTATCTGATAATAGGATAGAAGTTGCTCGGGATCCAACACTTTTCCACAATAAATTGAGTAAAAATCCTTGGATTTTACACCCACTTTATCACATGCCACCTTCATTAACAATTTCACATTTGAAGTGTACAGATTTTCCTGATGAGAAATGGTTGTGCCACAGAGATGTAGAAACACCTGAGAAACTCCCTGCAAATAATTGTTGGATAGAATGTTAGATAAATTGGAAGTTACAATTAAGGCAGAGAGAAAGTTATACAAATATAAGGCATAATAAGCAGATAACATAATTATGTTCAGTTTAAATCTAGATTTGACATTCATTTAAAACTAATGTAATATCCACCGAAAAACAATCTATGGTTATTTTCTTCAATATGATGATACCTACAATCATCAATACCCATAACAAATTCAGACAGCTAGAATTCACTAGATTTAACGGTTATGCTTGTTGGAGACATAAAGGTAGCATGCTTCTCAACAAATCAAATTAGTAAAAACCTTGGAGCCATTGTAGTTGCATGCACAAATGGCAACCATAGAATGGATGGATATGACCCTGATAATCTATATAGAGCTGACGGTTTGGTGACAAGATCGCATTGTTCCAGATCAAGGTGAACCCACTGCCCACATTTACAACAAACATTCGATTCAACATCCAACATCCAAAATACTACCATGAAGCATTGCAACGCAAAATTACCTCAGTATAATAGTCGCTGTCTATCTTCTGCACTAGGCCTAGGCCCTTTGAGCTGTTGGAGGAATTCTTAAAACCCTGACATAACATAAGCAATTGATGAAACCATGTAACAACGCATTGAAATAAACAGACAAACATACAATTGAATAAGTATGAAGAATCATAACCCACCCAATGTCATTTAAGGTATTGTTTCTAGAAATATCACCTTTATAATCACATATTTATTGAAAATTAATTGAAAGGTGCTACTAGTCTACCACACATGGACAGATAATAACACAACATTTTCCAACATATAGCAACAGCAAGTTCCTGTAAAAATTTATCTTTCAGCAATGATCAGGAAATTGTAACATATACACGGGCCCGAAGAAAATCAGAATTAGCGACAAGCTAGACTATATCTTGAAGTGGGACTAAATGGGTCCAAGCAAAATCAAAAGTAGGACTAACTAAGCTATGCTGTAGCTTGAATGCAAAGCGCTATTTTAGAATCTTGCCTTTAACTCTTCAAATCGAAGAGAATAATTACTTGATTCCTCTCCATCAGAAACAAGCATCACATCATCCCTCATGGAACCAGCCCGGAGATAAAAATTCATCTACAAGCAGTTTTACAAAATATGATCAGCCAGAATGTAAAAGCATAGTAGAAGATCTGCTGCTTGATTCTGCAGCCCTCAAGTAATAGTTCATCTACAATATATGATCATCCAAAATGTAAAAAAAAAATCAGTACATTGCAAGCTCTCAGATAATTAGTGTGTCAAAGTACCTTTGAGATGTAATTCCATGTTCCATTATTAGACGCAGGGCAGCCTCCCCTATCACTACAGACAAAATCTGGAAAATCACTAAATGCCTGCAATGAACAGAAAGTATTAGTGCAAAAACAATGCGTTTGTTCCATCTAAAAAGGGAACACTCTTTGAGCAAGCCAAGAATATCTTATCAGCATGATTTCATACTTATCAATGTATTACGCATCACATACCTCATAATCTTGTGGTTTTAAGCTGTTATCCCTCGCTCTTTGAGCCAATTGCTTCACCTCCTCACCGATTGTAGCAAGTCCTGTCTTGTCTGCATCCTGCAACACAAGTAATGAGTTAGAAAAGAGAAAGACACAAAACGTAGATGGTTATACATTCTTTCGGCAGTAAATGTATACCCAGCCAACTTTATTCTCTTTGGCAAACCTTCCACATGAGCGACTTAAAAGACAACAATATACATATAAGAACCGGTGATTACCTTTCTAACAAGGTCTTTAGATATCTTCTTTCCACCAGATGCTTCCGGCAGTGGGTTCAGTTCCCCTCGCAACCTGTATCACAACAAAAAGAAGAACTCTTCTTTATACAAAAGTTCGGTACTTAAATGGTCAATTGCATGCTTTGCAACATCAGGCGTGAAACATACTTGATAAGTTTGTCGACGGGTGTGTCAACTGTCAAGTAGTAATGTGGGATGGTTTGTTTAGAGGCTAAGAGGCGGTCTGCAGTAACCTGAAATGAACAGGACTTAAACCACTACAAGGCAGATAGGATCAACCAAAAAAATCCCATCGGCAATCTTCACAGTTGAAACATATACCTTTCTTATCTGCGCATTTGGAATATCAGTGCAATCTAATCCTGAAGCTGCAAAAGACTCGCTCTTGCCACCCTTGGCTACAGAAGCTTTGTTAAGAAAAAATAGTCATTAGATGCAGGCTAGGTTCCATTTGATTCACATGATATAAGGAAAGCATAAGCCAAATGCATGACATAATGAGCTTAGAGGCAGGCTCAAGTTTAGTGCAGAACTTTTACTTGGATCTCACAAGAATGCTGGTAAAAATGATTATTACGGAATTCGCGCACACATTTTGAAGTAGAGAACTAACATGAAAAGAAAAGGAAACAATAAGGAATGACACATAAAAAAGCATGGAGTTATTTTTTTATGAGACCGGGATAGAGGTCTGATTAGGATAAACAATCAAGAACACACGACTAGACAGCAAGTTAACAACAAACAGAAGTGATTTACAACCAAATCTAGCTAGGAAGAGAGTTCAGTTTGTATAATAATTAATGCTTTCACCCATCTGGGGAATGCAATCAGAGAGAAAATAGCATACCCAAGTAATCTTCAATGTCTGCTTTCAGGACCGGTGCCTTTTACACTTGACAGTTGGACCTCCTGTTTGACAAAACACAGACATATGTCTTAATTGACTGCGCACTGCCTACAGCAACTATCTAGATAGACTAGCTCAACTAAAGACTTCCATAGTTATCCTCTGTGAAATTTTTGGAAAGGGAACACTTACATTGTTAGGCTTGGGAGGTTCTCGCGTAGCCTTTGATACATCTGCAGCCGACGGTTTGTAACCTTTGCACTTATCGATGTCACCTTCTTCTTCCAGAATCAAACAAATTACCTAATGGCATAGGCCACACAGTACAAGCAATAGTACAATGTTAGCAAAACATGCAAGCACTAGCACTACAACATGAAACAATAGGTAGAAGGTTATACGTTCTTTGGACAGTAGATGTATACCTCACCAACTTTAATCTCGTTGGCACAATCACCATGAACAATTTTATCAAGATAGCCCTCTTCCATCCATTCTATCTCAGATCTGGCTGCGGAGGTGCCCTCGCCGCGGCGGGCCTGTCGCTCATGGTCGGGGGCGCGCGGTGCTCGGATCGGGAGGCCGCTGGGTCGCCGCCGGGACCGTCGGACGGCGCCATGCTCGACCCTCGTCGTCGGCCGCTAAAACCCTAGGGGAGAGGAAGGGGACGGAAAAAATGGAGACGACGAAGGCCGCGTCTGTCGCTGCGCATTCCTCTCCTCGCTGTGCGTGTTCGGGGGTGTGGGGTGGTGCCGCGGCGCTAGGTGTGGTGCGGCTGGGGGGTAGGCTAGGTGCGCGCGGTGCATGGACCCAGTAGAGGAGGGCAGCGTACGATAACTCCGGATGGGCCATTGACACGCCACTCGGGTCAGCTGCGTGGACTGGTGCGCGGTGCGGGGGGTGCTCCTGCCCGTCCGATCGCATTGGAGGCGCAGGATTCTTTGCGCCGCCGGCGCGTGGACGCGGCCTAGGGTCTTCCCGCGCGGGGCGAAGCGTGGAGCCACATATCGAGCCATACGCCTACATGCGGCCAACGGACCCGCCAATCAGAGCCCGGCACCTCGGGTGGGCCATGGCTAGGCCTAGACACCATGGGTAGACGGGCACGTACATGTAGGGCTTTCTTGTTCAGCCACCTGCTCCAAACCCAAAATTCTACCCTTCCTTGCTCGTTCTTGTTCCGTGCATGGGCATGTGCTGCTTCGGTAGGAGTTCATTTCAAAATTCAAATCACGGCAGCAGCCCAAGCACAATGGTTCATCATGGAGTACGTGCATCTTTTCCCCAAAACTTTTATTTACGCGTATTTTTATTTATTTGGTACTAAAAAATACTTTTGGATCTTACTACTTCTCGGCACATATTTTTCAAATGTGCATGCATTTTTATTGCTTCTCTAGCCATTCTTTCGAACTCTATAAATGTATCGAGACAAAGCATCTGATCTTCCTCATGAAATTTTTGCGCATGTGGCATTGCAGGAACTAAAGTCACCCGCCATAAGGCAGTGCCGCTAATGGAGAGCTCAAGGAGACTTTTGAATAGCTACATTGAGTCCCTCGTGTGTATCAAGCAAAAACCGCATTACGACTTTGGTGAACCAAGATGGTGGTCACCATCAGCAATAAGTCAACACAGGTGCGACCCGACCCATGGCGCATACGACACGAAAGGAGGCAGAGGAACATTGGGACAGGTGGGACTTGCTACCACGGTGGTGTGCCATGTAGGCAGAGTCAGCAAACCACTTGACGGCGAGTGACGAAAATCATCCCAAGTGTTCCCGACACTTTTTTCAAGTCGATGCATGACTGTGCCCCTGTTTGGTTCATAAGTCCTAGGACTTTTTTTAGTCCCAACTAAAAAGTCTCTAGTCCCTCCATGTTTGTTTCCAGAGACTAAAAAGTCCCTAGTCCCTTTCTAGAGGTTATTAAATGACCATGTTGCCCCTAGTATATAGAAAAATAACAATCAAACAACACCATGGGGTGGCGGGCCATTGAATGCATGGAGGGGCATTGTTGGAAAAGTCCCAAAAAAGACTCTCCTTGAGAGTCTTCTTCATTTAGTCCCAAATGCCAGTTTAGTCCCTAAAAAGTCCCTCCCGTTTGGTAAAAAAATCTCTAAGAGGAACTTTTTCTAGTCCCTACATAAAAAAGTCCCTGGAATCAAACACCCCCTATGTATCCACCGTGCAAGTTCATGCTTCATAGGTGCAATTACTCTTTTTAGCCTTCCTTCCACTTCTCACCGAGGTAGTTGTCGGCCTTGTTCTTTGCCGCATGTGTCGTTAGTGACATCTCATCCTTAGTTGTCTCTGCCATCTGGGACGTCTTGTACATATCCTCGCCATTTTTAAGTTCTTTTTTTTTGCGATGCCATTTGTAAGTTTGTTGGCGTGGCGGTGATGGCAGCTCCCCTTCACAATTTGGCCATTCAGATTCCTCTTCGTCAGATTGGTGAGGGCTCCGGTGTTATCATGAGGCGTGCGAACTTATTTTCAAAGGTTGTGATCTTGGATGTGTGGATCTTCCGGCGGTGAATGCTTCGACGTTTGTTTTATCGAAAGCATTGGTCATGTAGGCCTTGATGGCTTACCACACGCAATCTACAACGACGAGCTGGCTCTGCCGATGGAGGGGCATCAGGGGTGGCGCGCCATCAGCCAGCTCTCGAGGAAGAAGACAATCAGACCCTAGGGACATTGGTGTATTTTTTGTTTATTTTAAAGGGGTGTGATGCCTCTTTCGCAAAAGAAAGTAAAGAAAAACAAAAATACAAACCTGGGTCCCTCTCCGCTGACTTTGTTACAAAGAAATATATTTTTCACATTGTACGTCTTTTTAACAAAGAAAACCTGGTGTAATGCAAAAGGAATAACATAAACTTTCGAAAAACACAGTAAGTACTCCATATTAACCGTGTTAATTCGAAGCCTTTAACGGAAAACAAAATAATGTAGGCTAGTTTTTAAAATACATACTTTAAATATATTTTTGTGTAATCTTCGGCTTTTATTTCTTTTTTGCATAGGAAAACGATGTCCAGTTAATGTAATGCAAAAAAGAATCATGCATGTAAACTTTCTAAAACTATAGTAAGCACTACAGATTAGTCACCTTTGAAGGCTTAATGAAAGAGCAAAATAACTCTTGCGTGTCTCAAACCGGCCCTCCTCTCTCTCTCTCTCTCTCTCTCTCTCTCTCTCTAGCCTGCCTTTTCCTCTCCTCCCCCCAGCGGGCCTCTCTCTCCAATCCCCAACTCCCATGATCTCCTCGGTCCGCTTCTTACCTGTGTTCTCTTGATTGATTGGTTGCCTGGCACTACATGGCACAGAGCTGGAGGCCGCGCGACGTACGTACGTCCGCCCGGCAGGACGACTCGGCTCGGACGCAGCCAATGCAAGCAGCACCGCACAGCGGTGCGCGGTGGCCGATGAATGTCGCCGTGCGTGCGTGCGTGCTCGTGTACGCGACGGCAAGGGAGCGGCGTGCGTGCGTGCGTGCATGCATGCAAGGACGGACCGGGCGGCGGCCGAGGCGCAACGCACAGGAGCTCGCTCGCAGTCGCAGGCTTTGGTGCGCAGTCTGCTGGCCGGCCATCGCAGGTGTTCTGTGTTCAGACCTGGCCCCGTCGCGATGTGCACCGCAGCGCACCTGACAAGCCCCCTCGTGAGGGAGGGAGCCAGCAACGCGTGCCCGGGCTTCCCGGAGCTCAAAGTGAACGTTTGCCTTTTTTTTGATGAGAAGATGAGCTTCTGTTTCGATGCTTTCACCGCAAAGGCAACAACGGTTAGATTTCGGCTAAACTTGACTAGAACAGTCGGACGAAACAAGCTAGAGTTGGAATCTGATAATGCCAAGCTGGTTTCGGCCTTTCAAGCGGTGATGGGACCTATTTTTTTTCGAAACGGAGGCAAAAGTTTTGCCTCGTCTATTAATTAAGCAAAAGTGAGTCGGCCGGTTAATTAACAAGAAGCCAGGCTAAAACCGTCACAACCACTGAGCGGCACACACAAGATACCCCACACATGCCACTCCAAAGGGTGCCTCGTCGAGACAGCACACGCGCATCATCGTCATCATTCCTCCCCTAGAGGCGTCATCGTCAACCCTAAACCCTGAGCAAACGAATCCAATTTGCTGTAGGCGATCGTCGACTCAACCCACACTGTAGAGGCCGAGTGAAGTTCTATGAAGATCCGCGCCAAACTCAGTCACCTACGATCAAACAAACGTAGCTCCGACTCAGACGGAGAACAACGAATGGCAAAACCAAGCACGACTGCCCGCCACGGAAGATCACCCAATGGTCCACCTGCACCATTCATCATATACCACAGGGCCCCGCCGCCGCAGCTTCAACTTTACAACAACAAAACAAACCGAGGAAATCCCGTGGACACGACGAAGAAGAGCCGACTACCACAACTATTGTCGCGCTGCCGATGTCGCTCCCACCATCATTATTGCCACAGAAATCTGAACCCCAAAACCACCGCCATCCACTGGCCCCACTCACCGATGCCGAGCTCCAAAGATGAAGCCCCCAAGAGGGAATACGACACCAAGGCGTCGCCATCGTTCAATCACACAAGATCAAAGGTTGCGAACACTGAAATCCCGTTTTGGTACCCACACATCCCAATACAAAAGTTTACATATTTTGATGCAGATTAAAGGTGAAGATTATAAGTTACCCCTTCAATAAAAAATGTTTTGATCTCTTATTCAGTCCATTGGGAGAACGAGGATCAACGAGAAGGGGTTGTTGGTGCTATAATCTGTGACCATTGAGAAGATGAGTTTCTGTTTCGATGCTTTTACCGCAAAGGCGACAACTGTTAGATTTCGGCTAAACTTGTCTAGAACAGTCTGATATGACAAGGTAGCACTACTAGGGAAAACCTTATACACAGAATCATAGCAGCAGCGCGGTCTAAAAACAGACGCTACTGCTAATTAGCAGCAACGAGCTTTAGAAAAGAGCGCTGCTAATGACTGAGTACCAGTAGCGCTCTAGGTGAAAAGAGCGCTACTACTATAATTGCCACGGTGTTGCCTCCAGGCTAGATATAGTAGTAGCGCCCTTCCCGTGGACGCGCTACTACTAAAGAACTTAGTAGCAGCGGTTTTGCTCAAAACTCGCTGCTGGTAAGTATGACCGCAACTAATTAAGTTTAATCTCATACTGCTAAGCGAACAAGGTGTTTACCACCTTAAATATGTTGCTTCTCAACCTGTCTCAAGCACTTGGTCTTCATTGAACTGTATGTGTATGATTTGTGGTTGCAATATGAATCCTCGCCTGTACCTATACAGGTACAGTGAGGATTCATGTTGACTATTTAGATTATACACAAAAAGATCAATGATGACCAATGTATATTTTTGATGTTTTTACTAAACAAAAGAAATAACTGCTTCCATTAGCAGTAGCGGTTTTTCCCAAAACGCGTTGTAGATAAGTTAGCTATAGCGCGTTTTCTGTATGTGCGCTACTGCTAGTTCGAGTTAACCACCCCCCGCATCAAAATTTCGCTAAGTACTCCTTCCCCCCCACCGGCCTGTTCCCCTACTCCCTGTCGCCGCCACCCGAGCCCGAGCGCGCCTGCGCCCTCACCGCGCCGCCGCCGCCCGCCCTCAACCTCACCACCCCCGCTCTCGACCACACTGTC
>NC_041382.1:8443916-8474318 GCF_002162155.2 Triticum dicoccoides | reverse complement strand
AATTTAGGGTTCATAGATAATGATTTTTAGAAGTAGTGTATTTTAATTACTAGTAGCGATGGTAAACTAGTTGTATAATTAGCAGTAGTACATGTTAATTAGTAGTATATGTAGTAGTTAGATATTAATTAGTAGTAGTAGATGTGCTAGTTTCTTTCTATTTATAGTAAGTTTATATTTAGTAAGAACTAGTTGAATTAATAGAACTAGTTTAGTTTTAGTTGAACTAGTATAGTAAGTAAATTAATAACTAGTTGAACTACTTCATTTTTAGAAAGAACTAGTTTTTTTCTTTTTATACTAAGTTTATATTTAGTAAGAACTAGTTGAATTAATAGAACTAGTTGAATTAATAGAACTAGTTGAACATGCCATATTTGGTGTTATTTTTTAGTTTAAGCAATTATTTCATGTTTTGGTTACACCTCCGAGTGGTCTATGTTTTGCCGGAGTGTTGATTAATTTCCGTTCCGCCAAATTTCAGGCGCTCGATATGTCCTTTTTAGCAAAGGTCATGCCGGATTTTTCCGTGAATTCTAGCATGACTTGTGCTAGAATATGTGGGAAATATCGAGTGGCCTGGATTTTCTTTGAAAAATAATGATCTAATTTAGGTTTTTTAGTACATATATTTAATTGTACAAGTTTAATCTTTGAATTATGAACGTAGGAAATGTCGTACTCGGACGACGACAGTCTCCCGGGGGAGTGCAGCTGGTGCCACGACGATCGAGGTATGTGCGACAGGTTCGTTGAGCTGGACGAAGATCGACGCTTCAGCATTAAGCTCGAGGAGACCTTCGATGTTGAAACGGTACGCAACAATGACAAGTGTTTTTTTCGTAATTAAGCATGACTTCAACTATTTCAACGTCTAATTTTCATCTTTTACAATTCGACTAGCTTATCCCATGTCATGCAAGACGCTATGTCTTGAAGAGGATGAGTCTTGAAGACCATGAAAATTTTCAAACAAAGAAAATACACCTAAGGACCCATCATGATATCAATTTTGAAGTAAATCTGTATAATTCTCAGAGTGTAACCCATTTCGGTTGTCAAAATTGGGAAGCACTTTGCAAAATGTATGGTTTTTATGAGGGTATGATTGTCACCATGGATCTTGGTCATCCTGACATCGAGCAAGACAATATGGACATTTGGGTCCTTGTTGATACGCTTCCGATTCTATCACAATGTGAGTTTCTCAAACATAGTTATTAACTAATTTATATTGTTTATTTCAAAATAGTTGACAGCTTATTTCCATTGACAGCTTATTTTGAATCTTCAAAGGATGTGCAGAAGTTGGTAGACAAAACCCACTACACTGATGGCTCCGAATTAACTTATAAGGAGAAAAATCATCTGATTGCTTATTGTACTTTTTTGAGAATTACAATACCTATTATCGAACTCCTTCAAATTATGGTGAATACGTGCCACTAGTGCACGTGATGAACCACGATAACTTCTATGGAGATACCCTGGTAAGATATTTTACTATTACAACATCCGTGCATCTTTTGCATACTTCTAAAACTAGTACATCATTGCTAACTACGAAGTTATTACTATGTTTTTCAACAGAAAATCCTGATGGATTGTGTGCCTCATCTGATGTATTACAATGGTCGCCTTAGAGTTCTGAACCTACAGCCAGGTCATCCTACGGATCTCACCTGTGCAAATCGAATTTCTGAAACCGGTGAACACATGCTAATCAAAGAGTGGAAAAAATGTTTAGACATTCGTAAGAAGGTTCTTGGAAGCAACATTAAGCGAAAGGCAAGAATTGAAGACAGGATAATCTGCATTCTCAATAATGGAGAGCAAGGGGCTATCTTGTTTTTTGCTATTTTACCTTAGAGAATATAGTAGGTCCTAAGAGAATGTAGTAGGTCCTATGAGGTACAATATGTTTATTATGTCATGTCAGGAGTACTTGTGATTACGACTAGTGACCAATGATATGATGATGATGATAAGTTGTTAATGATATGATGATGATGATGATGATATTTATTATATCATTGGGTGAAAGAACCGTGGATTAGTTTCAAGTGGATGTCCGTCCACTTGAAACTAGTCCACACGGTTCTTTCACCCCGTGATGTAATAACTCATTATGATGTAAAAACAATTTGTAAATTCCTGTTGTATGAAAATTTGTGTAAAGGTGTACGAATACAACATGAAATAAAAAAGAAACAAAATACGAAATAATAGTAGCAGCGCGGGCAGAGAGAAGCGCTACTACTAATTACCAGCAGCGCTCCTCCTGAAACTCGCTGCTACTAAGTCGATTTAGCCGTAGCGTGGGTGGAGGCACGCTTCTTCTATTCGTTAGCTGTAGCGCCTTATCAGTAGCGCACCACCCCGCACTACTGATAGGTCTAAAACCCGCGCTGCTGCTAACCTTTTCCCTAGTAGTGTAGAGCTGGAATCTGATAACGACGAGGTGGTTTCGGTCTTGCAAGAGGGAAGATTGAGTTCAGTGACGCGACCTATCTTTGATGATTGCTACTACATGATTCAGGACTTTAAGCATGTTTTTCTTCACTCGTTGTGACAGGGAGAGTAATCAAGTTGCCCATGAAATAACGAAGTTAGGTAGATTTTCTACCCCCGGTACCTGGATGGACTCACCTCTAGTTGAGGTGGTCTTGTTTATTATATTTGATACCCTGGTTCTCACAAATAATTAAATAAAATATCATTTGTCAGAAAAAGAATTAGAATTAGTTGATTGTGAGTGTGCGAGAATACCCTTTTAAATAATTTTAAGATTCGTGTAAACTTTTCAGGTGGTGTACCGAAGCAAAACGAGTGAAAGGCAAGATAGTAACACTACTATCACCGTCCGTCTTCCTCTTGAATATCCATTTATTTTCTATGGCTTGCCGATCATCGGGCAAGTCAACCAAAATCCACACTTTGATCTCATATATGGATCCCATCTCAGATTTCATGGCCTCAATTTCGCGGAATCTGGGCTCATCATCGCTTCCTCATATTTCGTAGGTTCATCATGGTCAAGTAACATGAACTCCAGAGTAGGATTACCGTACAACTCTGGTGCGGACCTTACTCTGGCTGACCTACGAGGTTCGGTAGTAACTTTATCTGAAGTTTCATGATCATCATCATTAACTTCCTCACTAATTGGTGTAGGCATCACTGGAACTGATTTCTGTGATGAACTACTTTCCAATTCGGGAGAAGGTACAATTACCTTATCAAGTTCTAGTTTTCCTCTCACTCACTTCTTTCGAGAGAAACTCCTTTGCTAGAAAGGATCCATTCTTAGCAACGAATATCTTGCCTTCGGATCTGTGATAGAAAGTGTACCCAACAGTTACTTTTGGGTATCCTATGAAGATGCACTTCTCCGATTTGGGTTTGAGCTTATCAGGATGAAACTTTTTCACATAAGCATCGCAACCCCAAACTTTAAGAAATGAAAGCTTAGGTTTCTTGCTAAACCATAGTTCATACGATGTTGTCTCAACGGATTTATATGGTGCCCTTTTAACGTGAATGCAGCTGTCTCTAATGCATAACCCCAAAACGATAGTGGTAAATCGGTAAGAGACAACATAGATCACACCATATCTAGTAAAGTACAATTACGACGTTCGGACACACCATTACGCTGTGGTGTTCTAGGTGGCGTGAGTTGCGAAACTATTTCACATTGTTTCAAATGAAGACCAAACTCATAACTCAAATATTTTCTTGTAGAAACTTTATTTTCTTGTTATGATGATTTTACCCTTCACTCTGAAATTCTTTTGAACTTTTCAAACGTTTCAGACTCATGTTTCATCAAGTAGATATACCCATATCTGCTCAAATCATCTGTGAAGTTCCCGCCGCGAGCCTCAACACTCATCGGATCGCATACATCAGTATGTATTATTTCCTATAAGTTAGTTGCTCGCTCCATTGTTCCGGAGAACGGAGTCTTAGTCATCTTGCCCATGAGGCATGGTTCACAAGCATGAAGTGATTCATAATCAAGTGATTCCAAAAGCCCATCGGCATGGAGTTTCTTCATGCGCTTTACACCAATATGACCTAAACGGCAGTGCCACAAATAAGTTGTACTATCATTATTAACTTTGCATATTTTGGCTTCAATATCATGAATATGTGTATCACTACGATCGAGATCCAACAAACCATTTTCATTGGGTGTATGACCATAGAAGGTTTTATTCATGTAAACAGAACAACAATAGTTCTCTAACTTAAATGAATAACCATATTGCAATAAACATGATCAAATCATATTCATGCTCAACGCAAACACGAAATAACACTTATTTAGGTTCAACACTAATCCCCAAGTATAGGGAGTGTGCGATGATGATCATATCAATCTTGGAACCACTTCCAACACACATCGTCACTTCACCCTTAACTAGTCTTTGTTCATTCTGCGACTTCCGTTTCGAGTTACTAATCTTAGCAACTGAACCAGTATCAAATACCGAGGGGTTGCTATAAACACTAGTAAAGTACACATCAATAACATGTATATCAAATATACTTTTGTTCACTTTTCCATCCTTCTTATCCTCCAAATACTTGGGGCAGTTCTGCTTCCAGTGACCAGTCCCTTTGCAGTAGAAGCACTCGGTTTCAGGCTTAGGTCCAGACTTGAGCTTCTTCACTTGAGCAGCAATTTGCTTGCCGTTCTTCTTGAAGTTTCCCTTCTATCCCTTTGCCCTTTTCTTGAAACTAGTGGTCTTGTTAACCATCAACACTTGATGCTCTTTCTTGATTTCTACCTTCGTCGATTTCAGCATCGCGAAGAGCTCAGGAATTACTTTCGTCATCCCTTGCATATTATAGTTCATCACAAAGTTCTAGTAACTTGGTGATAGTGACTACAGAATTTTGTCAATTACTATCTTATCTGGAAGATTAACTCCCACTTGATTCAAGCAATTGTAGTACCCAGACAATCTGAGCACATGCTCACTGGTTGAGCTATTCTCCTCCATCTTGTAGGCAAAGTAGTGTCATAGGTCTCATACCTCTCGACACGGGCATGAGTATGAAATACCAATTTCAACTCTTGGAACATCTTATATGCTCCATGGCGTTCAAAACGTTTTTGAAGTCCCGGTTCTAAGCCGTAAAACATGGTGCACTAAACTATCAAGTAGTCATCATACCGAGCTTTTGTCAAAACATTCATAATGTATGCATCTACTCCTACAATCGGTCTGTCACCTAGCGGTGCATCAAGGACATAATTCTTCTGTGCAGCAATGAGGATAATCCTCAGATCACGGATCCAATCCGCATCATTGCTACTAACATCTTTCAACATATTTTTTCTCTTGGAACATATCTAAATAAACATAGGGAAGCAACAACGCGAGCTATTGATCTACAACATAATTTGCAAAATACTATCAGGACTAAGTTCATGATAAATTGAAGTTCAATTAATCATATTACTTAAGAACTCCCACTTAGATAGACATCCCTCTAATCATCTAAGTGATCACGTGATCCAAATCAACTAAACCATGTCCGATCATCACGTGAGATGGAGTAGTTTTCAATGGTGAACATCACTATGTTGATCATATCTACTATATGATTCACGCTCTACCTTTCGGTCTCAGTGTTCCGAGGTCATACCTACATATGCTAGGCTCGTCACGTTTAACCCGAGTATTCCGCATGTGCAAAACTGGCTTGCACCCCTTGTAGATGAACGTAGAGCTTATCACACCCGATCATCGCGTGGTGTCTCGGCACGACGAATTTTGGCGATGGTGCATACTCAGGGAGAACACTTTTATCTTGAAATTTAGTGAGAGATCATCTTATAATGCTACCGTCAATCAACGCAAAATAAGATGCACAAAAGATAAACATCACATGCAATCAATATAAGTGATATGATATGGCCATCATCATCTTGTGCTTGTGATCTCCATGTCCGAAGCACCGTTATGATCACCATCGTCACCGGCGCGACACCTTGATCTCCATCGTAGCATCATTGTCGTCTCGCCAACTATTGCTTCTACGACTATCGGTACCGCATAGCGATAAAGTAAAGCAATTACAGGGTGATTGCATTGCATACAATAAAGCGACAACCATATGGCTCCTGTCAGTTGCCGATAACTCGGTTACAAAACATGATCATCTCATACAACAAAATATAGCATCATGTCTTGACCATATCACATCACAACATGCCCTGCAAAAACAAGTTAGACGTCATCTACTTTCTTGTTGCAAGTTTTACGTGGCTGCTACAGCCTGAGCAAGAACTGTTCTTACCTACGCATCAAAACCACAACGATAGTTCGTCAAGTTAGTGTTGTTTTAACCTTCTCAAGGACTGGGCGTAGCCACACTCGATTCAACTAAAGTTGGAGAAACTAACACCCGCTAGTCACCTGTGTGCAAAGCACGGCAGTAAAACCAGTCTCGCGTAAGCGTACGCGTAATGTCGGTCCAGGCCGCTTCATCCAACAATAGCGCTGATACGTCTCCAACGTATCTATAATTTATGAAGTATTCATGCTATTATATTATCCGTCTTGGATGTTTATTGGGCTTTAGTATGTACTTTTATATTATTTTTGGGACTAACCTATTAACCCAGAGCCCAGTGCCAGTTCCTATTTTTTCCCTTGTTTCAGTGTTTCGAAGAAAAGGAATATCAAACGGAGTCGAAACGGAATGAAACCTTCTGGAAAAGTTATTTTTGGAAAGAAAGCAAACCAGGAGACTTGGAGTCCACGTCAAGAAAGCAATGAGGAATGCACGAGGCAGGGGGGCGCGCCCACCCCCCTGGGAGCGCCCTCCACCCTCGTGGCTCCCCTGACGTACTTCTTCCGCCTATATATATCCATATACCCTAAAACGATCAGGGAACAGAATAGATCGGGAGTTCCGCCACCGCAAGCCTTTGTAGTCACCAAAAACCAATCGGGACCCTGTTCCGGCACCCTGCCGGAGGGGGGATCCCTCACCTGTGGCCATCTTCATCATCCCGGCGCTCTCCATGACGAGGAGGGAGTAGTTCATCCTCGGGGCTGAGGGTATGTATCAGTAGCTATGTGTTTGATCTCTCTCTCTCTCGTGTTCTTGATTTGGCATGATCTTGATGTATCGTGATCTTTGCTATTTTAGTTGGATCTTATGATGCTCCTCCCCCTCTACTCTCTTGTAATGGATTGAGTTTCCCCTTTGAAGTTATCTTATCGGATTGAGTCTTTAAAGATTTGAGAATACTTGATGTATGTCTTGCCGTGTGTATCTGTGGTGACAATGGGATGTCACATGATTCACTTGTTGTATGTTTTGGTGATCAACTTGCGGGTTCCGCCCATGAACCTATGCATATGGGTTGGCACACGTCTTCGTCGTGATTCTCCGGTAGAAACTTTGGGACACTCTTTGAGGTTCTATGTGTTGGTTGAATAGATGAATCTGAGATTGTGTGATGCATATCGTATAATCATACCCACGGATACTTGAGGTGACATTGGAGTATCTAGGTGACATTAGGGTTTTGGTTGATTTGTATCTTAAGGTGTTATTCTAGTACGAACTCTAGGGTTGTTTGTGACACTTATAGGAATAGCCCAATGGATTGATTGGAAAGAATAACTTTGAGGTGGTTTCGTACCCTACCACTCTTCGTTTGTTCTCCGCTATTAGTGACTTTGGAGTGACTCTTTGTTGCATATTGAGGGATAGTTGTATGATCCAATTATGTTATTATTGTTGAGAGAACTTGCACTAGTGAAAGTATGAACCCTAGGCCTTGTTTCCTAGCATTGCAATACCGTTTACGCTCACTTTTATCATTAGTTACCTTGCTGTTTTTATATTTTCAGATTACAAAAACCTATATCTACCATACATATTGCACTTGTATCACCATCTCTTCGTCGAACTAGTGTACCTATACATTTTACCATTGTATTGGGTGTGTTGGGGACACAAGAGACTCTTTATTATTTGGTTGCAGGGTTGCTTGAGAGAGACCATCTTCATCCTACGCCTCCCACGGATTAATAAACCTTAGGTCATCCACTTGAGGGAAATTTGCTACTGTCCTACAAACTCTGCACCTGGAGGCCCAACAACGTCTACAAGAAGAAGGTTGCGTAGTAGACATCAAGCTCTTTTTCTGGCGCCGTTTGCCGGGGAGGTGAGTGCTTGAAGGTATATCTTTAGATCTTGCAATCGAATCTTTTAGTTTCTTGTTTTATCACTAGTTTAGTCTATAAAAGAAAACTACAAAAAAATGGAATTGAGTTTGTCTCATACGCTTCATCTTTTTAATATCTTTCGTGAGTATGATGGAAAAGAAAATTGTGCCAAAGTGTTAGAAGAAGAATGCATTAAAATGTTTGGCACTAAATTTTGAATAATGAGCATGATTGCAATGTTGTTAGTATGAATTCCTTGAATACCCATGAGGCTAATGATATGCAAAGCCACATGCTTGGGGATGCTATGTTTGATGAAGTTGATATGTTTAGTCCCCCAAGTTTTGATGCGCAAATTTATTATGATGAAAGCATTGCCGCCTATCTATGATGATTATTGTGATGACACGTATGCTATAAAGAATAATGATAACCATGAAACTTGTCATCTTGATCCTAATTTTAAATCACATGATAGTTATTTTGTTGAGTTTGCTTCCACTACTATTCATGAGAATAAATTTGCTTATGTGGAGAGTAGTAAAATTTCTATGCAAGTAGATCATGAAAAGAATGATTTATGTGCTGGTTATATGGTTGAATTCATTCATGATGCTACTGAAAAATATTATGAGGGAGGATTATATGCTTGTAGGAATTGCAATAATATCAAGTTTTCTCTCTATGTGCTTAAAATCTTGAAGTTATGCTTGTTTTGCCTTCCTATGCTAGTTGATTATTGTTCCCATAAGTTATTTTCTCACAAAATCCCTATGCATAGAAAGTGGGTTAGACTTGAATGTGCTAGTAATATTCTTCATGATGCTCTCTTTATGTTTCAACTCTTATCTTTTATGCGAGCATCATTGAAATCATCATGCCTAGCTAGGGGCGTTAAATTAGCGCTTGTTGGGAGGCAAACCAATTTTATTTTAGTTTCTTGATTTTTGGTTTTATTTAGTAATAAATAAATAATCTAGCCTCTGGTTAGATGTGTTTTTATGTTTTAATTAGTGTTTGTGCCAAGTAAGACCTGTAGGATCTTCTTGGATGATAGTTATTTGATCTTGCTGAAAATTCCAGAAACTTTCTGTTCACAAAAACAATTGTTAAAAATCACCAGAATGTGATAAAATACTGATTCCAATTGCAGAAGTTCAATAATCTAATTATCTAGGTCTTCCTATTTTGGTAGAATTCTTTGAGTTCCAGAAGTTTGCGTTAGTTACAGATTACTACAGACTGTTCTGTTTTTCGTGTGTTGTTTGCTTATTTTGCAGGGTTGCTTGAAAGAGACCATCTTCATCCTACGCCTCCCACGGATTGATAAACCTTAGGTCATTCACTTGAGGGAAATTTGCTACTGTCCTACAAACCTCTGCACTTGGAGGCCCAACAACGTCTACAAGAAGAAGGTTGCGTAGTAGACATCAACCGCCGAACCAAAATATGACATGCCGGTAAGCAGTATGACTTGTATCGCCCATAACTCACTTGTGTTCTACTCGTGCATATAATATCTACGCATAAACCTGCCTCGGATGCCACTGTTGGGGAACGTAGTAATTTCAAAAAAAATCCTACGCACACGCAAGATCATGGTGATGCATAGCAACGAGAGGGGAGAGTGTGTCCACGTACCCTCGTAGACCGAAAGTGGAAGCGTCAACACAACACGGTAGATGTAGTCGTATGTCTTCACGATCCGACCGATCCAAGTACCGAATGCACGGCACCTCCGAGTTCAGCACACGTTCATCTCGATGACGTCCCACAAACTCCGATCCAGCAGAGCTTCGAGGGAGAGTTCCGACAGCGTGATGATGGTGATGCTGATGCTACCGATGCAGGGCTTTGCCTAAGCACCGTTACGATATGAGGTGGATTATGGTGGAGGGGGCACCGCACACGGCTAAGAGATCAATGATCAATTGTTGTGTCTCCAAGGGGTGCCCCCCTCCCCGTATATAAAGGAGTGGAGGAGGGGGAGGGCCGGCCCTCTCTATGGCGCGCCCTAGGGGAGTCCTACTCCCACCGGGAGTAGGATTCCCCCTTTGCTAGTAGAACTAGGAGCCCTTCCAAGTAGTAGGAGTAGAAGAGAAGGAAAGGGAAAAGAGAAGAGAAGGAAGGAGGGGGCGCCGCCACTCCCCCTAGTCCAATTCGGACTAAGCATTGGGGGGACGCGCAGCCTCCCCTCTCTCTTTCCCCTAAAGCCCAATAAGGCTCATATACTCCCCGGCGAATTCCCATAACTCTCCGGTACTCCGAAAAATACCCGAATCACTCAGAACCTTTCCGATGTCCGAATATAGTCATCCAATATATTGATCTTTACGTCTTGACCACTTCGAGACTCCTCGTCATGGCCCCAATCTCATCCGGGACTCCGAACTACCTTCGGTACATCAAAACACATAAACTCATAATACAAATCGTCACCGAACGTTAAGCGTGCGGACCCTACGGGTTCGAGAACTATGTAGACATGACCGAGACTCATCTCCGGTCAATAACCAATAGCGGAACCTGGATGCCCATATTGGCTCCTACATATTCTACGAAGATCTTTATCGGTCAAACCGCATAACAACATACGTTGTTCCCTTTGTCATCGGTATGTTACTTGCCCGAGATCCGATCGTCGGTATCTCAATACCTAGTTCAATCTCGTTACCGGCAAGTCTCTTTACTCGTTACGTAATGCATCATCCTACAACTAACTCATTAGTCGCATTGTTGCAAGGCTTATAGTGATGTGCATTACCGAGAGGGCCCAGAGATACCTCTCTGACAATCGGAGTGGCAAATCCTAATCTCGAAATACGCCAACTCAACAAGTACCTTCGGACACACCTGTAGAGCACATTTATAATCTAATCACCCAGTTACGTTGTGACGTTTGGTAGCACACAAAGTGTTACTCCGGTATTCGGGAGTTGCATAATCTCATAGTCATAGGAACATGTATAAGTCATGAAGAAAGCAATAGCAACATACTAAACGATCAAGTGCTATGCTAACAGAATGGGTCAAGTCAATCACATCATTCTCTAATGATGTGATCCCGTTAATCAAATAACAACTCATGTATATGGCTAGGAAACTTAACCATCTTTGATTTAACGAGCTAGTCAAGTAGAGGCATACTAGTGACAGTAAGTTTGTCTATGTATTCACACATGTATCAAGTTTCCGGTTAATACAATTCTAAAATGAATAATAAACATTTATCATGAAATAAGGAAATAAATAATAACTTTATTATTGCCTCTAGGGCATATTTCCTTCAGTCATATGCAAATAGCAAGTTTGTGACAGACGGTGCTTCTCTGCAACTTTAACTCTCTCAATAAATATGTTTCTTCAGCATGATTTAGAAGAGCAGTGAGACGTTCAGTGTATAATCGAAAAAAAATATGATGATAATGGATCACCCTGACGAAGTCCTCTAGTTGGTTCGAAGCTCTCGCTATTTCAAAATTTCCGGGGGACATGATATTCCACTGAAGATACACACTTCATAACCATGTCCACCCGCGAATCAACCTGTTGTTGGATGGTTAGAGGGATTGCGGTATCCCCAACCCACCAGGGTTCAAATCCTGGTACTCACATTTATTCCTGGATTTATTTCAGGATTTCCATCGATAGATGATATACAGGCTCAGTCTTTCGGAGGTGCTCATAGGGATAGGATATGCGTGCGTGCGTTCAGAGAGGTGAGTGTATGATCGTGTATACGAGCGCTTGCGTCTACACTGTGCTCAAAAAATAACCATGTCCACCCAGTTGGCGTGAAAGCCCAACTTCAACAAAATATTGTCCAGAAATATCCAACTTAACTGCACACATACCCTCTTTGCCTAATTTTCATAAGCAACTAGCACATTATCTGTAATAAAGTCTCCCTGGTACAAAGCCGCTCTGGGTAGGGCTAATAACATCCGGAAGAATGAGCTTAAGGTGGGCAGCCAACATTTTAGAGATTACCTTATAGACCACATTACACAGGCTGATAGGTCTGAATTGTGTACCTTCCTCCGGATTAATTACGTTAGGGATGATCACTATTATAGTGTCGTTCCATCCTTCACGAAAGATTCTAGTATTAACAGCAGCAAGAACTTCTGTAACTTCATCATCACCAAACATTGACCAAAACGTTTATAGAATATAAAATGTAGTCCATCTGGGCATCATGCTCTAAGATCCCTAATATCAAACAAAGCCTTTCGGACCTCCTCTGTTGTATATGGCTTTAATAGCGCTTCATTCATCTCAATGGTAACACTTCTTTTTAACCTGAGATAGGACAACCGGGATTGGAACAGGGACCTAAGATGTTAAAATATTAGCAAAATAACTAGTTACATGAGCTTTTAGTTGGTCCGTACCTTCATGCCAAACACCTGCGTCGTCCAATAGTTTCTTAATCTAGGTTCTCTTCTTTCTGGATGTTGCTGCATTGTGAAAATAAGCGGTATTTCGGTCTCCATGGAATAGTCAGTTGGCTCTACCTCTTTGGATCCAGTACATCTCTTCCTGATCCATCAAATTCTCAAAAAGCAACTGGATCTCTCTCAATCTCGCTCGAGCCAGCACTGTGTTAAGTCAATCTAGTTGGAATGAGCTTCACATATCGACGCAAATTTAATACACGCACCGGTGCGAGCCTTGCATGCAGGGGTGGGCCTAGCTCCATTCAAGGAGTGTGGTGTTTTTTTAAGGAACTTCAAGGAGTATGTATGTACGGAATTCCCTATTTGACGCATACTGCATCAAATTGGCGGACCTTCGCAGAGGCGAGCAAGGGGAAGCGCTCAATGGGACAGGGCCCATTATAGTAGTTCAGCGTAGCTATTAGGGACGGTTTTCTACCAATTTGGGGAAAGGTTTCCAGCCGGTTTTTTTCTGGTTTCGGGAACTGAACCAGTTATTTTAATTTTCTTTTTTTCGTTTCTCTTTTTTCTCTTTCTCTTTCCTTTCCTTTTTCTTTTTATCTTTTATGTTTCTTTTTCTTTTATTTGGTTTTTTATTTATTTTTGTTTTTCAAAATTTAAATTCCTTCAAAAGATGTTTAGAAATTTTCAAAATGTTTGCATTTTCAAAATTTGTTCATTTTTTCCGTTTGAAATATTACAAAGTGCTGTCATTTTATAAGTTTGTTCAGAAATTTTGAAAATCATATTGCTCTAAAAAATCAGAAATTCCAAAGAATAGGATTTACAAAATTTTTTGCTCCTGTTCAAAAATACATAGATGTTTAAAATTTATTGTCCGCAAATTCAAAACTGTTCATGAATTTTATATAGTGTTCACATTTTCAAATTCATTCTTTAATATAAAAATGTTCTTGTTTTAAAAAAATTTCAAAAATTCTAAAAAATATTTTTATTCTTTTACAAAAATGTTCTAAAATTTTTAAAAATATAATTTCATATTTCGGAAAATGATCACATTATTAAAAAATCACAAATTCAAAAATTGTTTGTAGATTATAAATAATGTTCTCATTTGAAAAAAATGTTTTTAACTTTCATAAATGTTTGCGTTTTCATTTTTTGATCATGTTTTAAAACAATTGTTCATAATTTCTATAAAAGTTCTCATTTTGAATTTTGTTCCAATTTTTTTCAGAAAATGTTTGAGATTCCTCAGTTCGTCACTTCTGTTTTTGTTATTTTTACTACACAACTCGCTGGTGCCTTTCAATGGGCTGGCCCTGTTGCACGCCTCCTGTCTGCGTTGCGGTCGCAATTCGCCGCAAAATGCGGAGCTCCGTGTATGTACAAGAATGAAACTCAACGTGCTAGCTAACTAATTCAGCCCAAAACAAGAGTCTAGCCCAGCTTTGGAATTCTGCCTCACCACCCACGACATGGCCCATAGGTCCAAACCGGAGACTGCACCATCCACACGCCATATGCATCACCGTGCACACGCCACGCCTTGCTCCTCCATGTTTTGTAGGTTCAACTAGCAGTACATATGATCTGTTCATCGAAATTAGATGTATTCATCTTGTTAATTACTCTCTTCGTTCCTAAATATAAGTCTTTGTAGAGATTTCATTATGAACCAAATACGGATGTATATAGATGCATTTCAGATTGTAGATTCATTCATTTTACTCCATATGTGATTCTTAGTGGAATCTCTACAAAGAGTTATATTTAGGAACATGGATGGATGGATGGATGGATTACATGGTGATTGACGGGTTGGGCCGGGTAGGACAACATTTTATATGCGCGAATTGGCGCGTGGATTCCTCTAGTCTAGAGTAGTTCCAATCGGACTCAAGCGCTCCACCGCGCCAAGTTCTTTCCAAAAAACGACGGAACTCTCCAAATTGGGGCTGCCCGAGTACGATAGCGCCCTCCGTCCGATAATATAAGAACGTGTAGTGTCAAAAACGTTCTTATATTATGAAACAGAGGGAGTAGGTTCGAATTACTTGTGACTTGTACGTCATGTATCAGTTCTTTCCAAATATTAGTATTATTTTTGCGGAATCTTATCTCGTATCTGCCATGTTGGGGAACGTAGCAGAAATTCAAAATTTTCCTACGTGTCACCAAGATCTATCTATGGAGAGACTAGCAACGAGGGGAATGAGAGTGCATCTACATACCCTTGTAGATCGCTAAGCGGAAGCGTTCAAGTGAACGGGGTTGATGGAGTCGTACTCGTCGTGATCCAAATCACCGATGACCAAGTGCCGAACGGACGGCACCTCCGCGTTCAACACACGTACAGCCCGACGATGTCTCCCACGCTTTGATCCAGCAAGGAGAGAGGAAGAGGTTGAGGAAGACTCCATCCAGCAGCAGCACAACGGCGTGGTGGTGGTGGAGGAGCGTGGCAATCCTGCAGGGCTTCGCCAAGCACCACGGGATATGAGGAGAAAGAGAGGGAGGGCTGCACCAACAGGGAGAGATCAAATCATGTGTCATGGGCAGCCCTAGGCCTCACTATATATAGGGGAGAGGGAGGAGGGTGCGCCCCCTATAGGGTTCCCACCCCTGGGGGGCGGCAGCCCTAGATGGCTTTGGGGTGGCGGCCAAGAGGGGAAGAGGGGAGGCGCCCCCTAGGGTGGGCCTTAAGGCCCATCTGGACCTAGGGTTTGCCCCCTCCCACCTCTTAGGCGCCTTGGGCCCTTGTGGGGGGCGCATCAGCCCACCTGGGGCTGGCCCCCTCCCACACTTAGCCCACGCAAGCCTCCGGGGTTGGTGGCCCAACTTGGTGGACCCCCGGGACCCTCCCGGCGGTCCCGGTACGTTACCGATAAACTCCGAAACTTTTCCGGTGACCAAAACAGGACTTCCCATATATAAATCTTTACCTCCGGACCATTCCGGAACTCCTCGTGACGTCCGGGATCTCATATGGAACTCCGAACAACATTCGGTAACCACATACAAACTTCCTTTATAACCCTAGCATCATCGAACCTTAAGTGTGTAGACCCTACGGGTTCGGGAACCATGTAGACATGACCGAGACTTTCTCCGGTCAATAACCAACAGCGGGATCTGGATACCCATGTTGGCTCCCACATGTTCCACGATGATCTCATCGGATGAACCACGATGTCAAGGACTTAATCAATCCCGTATACAATTCCCTTTGTCTATCGGTACGATACTTGCCCGAGATTTGATCGTCGGTATCCCGATACCTTGTTCAATCTCGTTACCGGCAAGTCTCTTTACTCGTTCCGTAACACATCACCCCGTGATCAACTCCTTGATCACATTGTGCACATTATGATGATGTCCTACCGAGTGGGCACAGAGATACCTCTCCGTCACACGGAGTGACAAATCCCAGTCTCGATTCGTGCCAACCCAACAGACACTTTCGGAGATACCCGTAGTGTACCTTTATAGCCACCTAGTTACGTTGTGACGTTTGGCACACCCAAAGCACTCCTACGGTATCCGGGAGTTGCACAATCTCATGGTCTAAGGAAATGATACTTGACATTAGAAAAGCTTTAGCATACGAACTACACGATCTAGTGCTATGCTTAGGATTGGGTCTTGTCCATCACATCATTCTCCTAATGATGTGATCCCGTTATCAACGACATCCAATGTCCATGGTCAGGAAACCGTAACCATCTATTGATCAACGAGCTAGTCAACTAGAGGCTTAGTAGGGACATGGTGTTGTCTATGTATCCACACATGTATCTGAGTTTCCTATCAATACAATTCTAGCATGGATAATAAACGATTACCATGAACAAGGAAATATAATAATAATCAATTTATTATTGCCTCTAGGGTATATTTCCAATAGTCTCCCACTTGCACTAGAGTCAATAATCTAGTTCACATCGCCATGTGATTAACACTCATAGGTCACATCGCCATGTGACCAACATCCAAAGAGTTTACTAGAGTCAATAATCTAGTTCACATCACTATGTGGTTAACACTCAATGAGTTCTGGGTTTGATCATGTTGCTTGTGAGAGAGGTTTTAGTCAACGGGTCTGAACCTTTCAGATCCGTGTGCGCTTTACAAATCTCTATGTCATCTCCTAGATGCAGCTACCACGTTCTATTTGGAGCTATTCCAAATAACTGTTCTACTTGGAGCTATTCTAAATTGTTGCTCCATTATACGTATCCGGTATCTCTACCCAGAGCTATCCGGATAGATGTTAAGCTTGCATCGACGTAACCCTTTACGACGAACTCTTTTACCACCTCCATAATCGAGAAAATTCCTTAGTCCACTAGTTACTAAGGATAACTTTGACCGCTGTCCTATGATCCATTCTTGGATCACTCTTGTACCCCTTGACTGACTCATGGCAAGGCACACTTCAGGTGCGGTACACAGCATAGCATACTGTAGAGCCTATGTCTTAAGCATAGGGGACGACCTTCGTCCTTTCTCTCTATTCTGCCGTGGTCGAGCTTTAAGTCTTAACTTCATACCTTACAACTCAGGCAAGAACTCCTTCTTTGACTGATCCATCTTGAACACCTTCAAGATCATGTCAAGGTATGTGCTCATTTGAAAGTACCATTAAGCGTTTTGATCTATCCTTATAGATCTTGATGCTCAATGTTCAAGTAGCTTCATCTAGGCTTTCCATTGAAAACACTTCCCAAATAACCCTATATGCTTTCCAGAAATTCTATGTCATTTCCGATCTATGATATGTCAACAACATATACTCATCAGAAATTCTACAGTGCTCCCACTCACTTCTTTGGAAATACAAGTTTCTCATAAACTTTGTATACACCAAAATCTTTGATCATCTCATCAAAGCATACATTCCAACTCCGAGATGCTTACTCCAGTCCTTAAAAGGATTGCTGGAGCTTTGCATACTTATTAGCATCTTTCAGGATTGACAAAACCTTCCGGTTGTATCACATACAACCTTTCCTCAAGAAAATCGTCGAGGAAACAGTGTTTTGACATCCTATCTGCAAGATTTCATAAATAATGTAGTAATCGCTAATATAATTCCAACAGACTCTTAGCATCGCTACGAGTGAGAAAGTCTCATCGCAGTCAACTCCTTGAACTTGTCGGAAAACATCTTAACGACAAGTCGAGCTTTCTTAATGGTGACATTTACCATCATTGTCCGTCTTCCTTTTAAAATCCATATGTACCTAACAGCCTTACGACCATCAAGTAGTTCTTCCAAAGGCTACACTTTGTTTTCATATATGGATCCTCTCTCGGATTATTTGGCCTCGAGCCATTTATCAGAATCCGGGCCCACCATCTCTTCTCCATGGCTCGTAGGTTCATTGTTGTCTAGCAACATGACTTCCAAGACAGGATTATGTACCACTCTGAAGCAGTACACATCCTTGTCGTCCTACGATATTTGGGAGTGACTTGATCCGAAATCGCATGATCAATATCATAAGTTTCCACTTCAATTGGTGTAGGTGCCACAGGAACAACTCTTTGTGCCCTGCTATACACTAGTTGAAGTGAAGGTTCAATAACCTCATCAAGTCTCCACCATCCTCCCACTCAATTCTTTCGAGAGAAACTTTTCCTCGAGAAAGGACCCGATTCTAGAAACAATCCCTTATTGCTTTCGGGTCTGAGATAGGAGGTATACCCAACTGTTTTGGGTGTCCTATGAAGATGCATTTATCCGCTTTGGGTTCGGGCTTATCAGCCTGAAACTTTTTCACATAAGCATCGCAGCCCCAAACTCTTTAAGAAATGACAGCTTAGGTTTCTCTAAACCACATTTCATACTGTGTCATCTCATCGGAATTACGTGGTGCCCTATTTAAAGTGAATGTGGCTGTCTCTAATGCCTATCCCATAAACTATCGTGGTAATTCGATAAGAGACATCATGGTATGCATCATATCCAATAGGGTGCAGTTATGATGTTCGGACACACCATCACACTATGGTGTTCCAGGCTGTATCAGTTGTGAAACAATTTCTACAATGTCTTAATTCTGTGCCAAACTCGTAATTAAGATATTCATCTCTATGATCATATCATAGATCTTTTATCCTCTTGTCACGACGATCTTTCCACTTCACCCTGAAATTACTTGAACCTTTCAATAATTCAGACTCGTGATTCATCAAGTAAATATACTCAACATCTACTCAAATCATCTGTGAAGTAAGAACATAACGATATCCACTACACGCCTCAGCACTCATTGGACTGCACACATCAAAATTGTATTACTTCCAACAAGTTGCTTTCTAGTTCCATTTTACTGAAACCGAGGCTTTCAGTCATCTTGCCCATGTGGTATGATTTGCATGTCTCAAGTGATTCAAAATCAAGTGAGTCCAAACGATCTATTAGCATGGAGTTTCTTCATGCATATACACCAATAGACATGGTTCGCATGTCTCAAACTTTTCCAAAACGAGTGAGCCCAAAGATCCATCAACATGGAGCTTCTTCATGTGTTTTATACCGATATGACTTACGTGGCAGTGCCACAAGTAGGTGGTACTATCATTACTATCTTATATCTTTTGGCATGAACATGTGTATCACTACGATCGAGATTCAATAAACCATTCATTTTAGGTGTAAGACCATTGAAGGTATTATTCAAATAAACAGAGTAACTATTATTCTCTTTAAATGAATAACCGTATTGCGATAGACATAATCCAATCATGTCTATGCTCAACGCAAACACCAAATAACAATTATTTAGGTTTAACATCAATCTCGATGGTAGAGGGAGCGTGCGATGCTTGATCATATCAACATTGGAAACACTTCCAACACATACCGTCAGCTCACCTTTAGCTAGTCTCCGTTTATTCCATAGCTTTTATTTCGAGTTACTAACACTTAGTAACCGAATCGGTATCTAATACCCTGGTGCTACTAGGAGTACTAGTAAAGTACACATTAACACAATGTATAACCAATATACTTCTATCTACCTTGCCAGCCTTCTCATCTACCAAGTATCTAGGGTAATTCTGCTCCAGTGGATGTTCCCCTTATTACAGAAGCACTTAGTTTCGGGTTTGGGTTCAATCTTGGGTTTCTTCACTAGAGCAGCAGCTGAATTGCCGTTTCATGAAGTATCCCTTCGTGCCCTTGCCCTTCTTGAAACTAGTGGTTTCACTAACCATCAACAATTGATGCTCCTTCTTGATTTCTACTTTTGTGGTGTCAAACATCGCGAATATCTCAAGGATCATCATATATGTCCCTGATATATTATAGTTCATCACGAAGCTCTAGCAGCTTGGTGGTAATGACTTCAGAGAAACATCACTATCTCATCTGGAAGATCAACTCCCACTCGATTCAAATGATTGTTGTACTCAGACAATCTGAGCACAAGCTCAACAATTGAGCTTTTCTCCCTTAGTATGTAGGCTAAGAAAATCGTTGGAGGTCTTATACCTCTTGACGTGGGCACGAGCCTGAAATCCCAATTTCAGCCCTCGAAACATCTCATATGTTTCGCGACGTTTCAAAACGTCTTCGGTGCCTCAACTCTAAACCGTTTAACTGAACTATCACGTAGTTATCAAAATGTGTATGTCAGATGTTCGCAACTTTCACAGGCAACGTTTGAGGTTCAGCACACTGAGCGGTGCATTAAGGACATAAGCCTTCTATGAAGCAATGAGGACAATCCTCAGTTTACGGACCTAGTCCGCATAATTGCTACTACCAACTTTCAACTAAATTTTCTCTAGGAACATATCTAAACAGTAGAACTGAAGCGCGAGCTACGACATAATTTGCAAAATCCTTTTGACTATGTTCAGGATAATTAAGTTTATCTTATGAACTCCCACTCAGATAGACATCCCTCTAGTCATCTAAGTGATTACATGATCCGAGTCAACTAGGCCGTGTCCGATCATCACGTGAGACGGACTAGTCAACATCGGTGAACATCTTCATGTTGATCGTATCTTCTATACGACTCATGTTCGACCTTTCGGTCTTCTGTGTTCCGAGGCCATGTCTGTACATGCTAGGCTCGTCAGGTCAACCTAAGTGTTTCGCGTGTGTAAATCTATCTTACACCCGTTGTATGTGAATGTCAGGATCTATCACACCCGATCGTCACGTGGTGCTTAGAAACAACGAACTGTCGCAACGGTGCACAGTTAGGGGGAACACTTTCTTGAAATTTTAATGAGGGATCATCTTATTTACTACCGTCGTTCTAAGAAAACAAGATGTATAAACATGATAAACATCACATGCAATCAAATAGTGACATGATATGGCCATCATCACTTTGCTCCTTTTGATCTCCATCTTCGGGGCTCCATGATCATCATCGTCACCGGCATGACACCATGATCTCCATCATCATGATCTCCATCATCGTGTCTCCATGAAGTTGCCTCGCCAACTATTACTTCTACTACTACAGCTAACGGTTAGGAATAAAGTAAAGTAATTACATGACGTTTTGTTGACACGCAGGTCATAAATAAATTAAGACAACTCCTATGGCTCCTGCCGGTTGTCATACTCATCGACATGCAAGTCGTGATTCCTATTACAAGAACATGATCAATCTCATACATCACATATATCATTCATCACATCCTTTTGGCCATATCACATCACATAGCATACCCTGCAAAAACAAGTTAGACGTCCTCTAATTGTTGTTTGCATGTTTTACGTGGCTGCTATGGGTTTCTAGCAAGAACGTTTCTTACCTACGCAAAGACAACAACGTGATATGCCAATTGCTATTTACCCTTCATAAGGACCCTTTTCATCGAATCCGATCTGACTAAAGTGGGAGAGACAGGCACCCGCTAGCCACCTTATGCAACTAGTGCATGTCAGTCGGTGGAACCAATCTCACGTAAGAGTACGTGTAAGGTCGGTCCGGGCCGCTTCATCCCACGATGCCGCCGAATCAAGATTGGACTGGTAACGGTAAGCATATTGAACAAAATCAACGCCCACAACTACTTTGTGTTCTACTCGTGCATAGTAACTACACATAGACCTAGCTCATGATGCCACTGTTGGGGAACGTAGCAGAAATTCAAAATTTTCCTACATGTCACCAAGATCTATCTATGGAGAGACTAGCAACGAGGGGAAGGAGAGTGCATCTACATACCCTTGTAGATCGCTAAGTGGAAGCGTTCAAGTGAACGGGGTTGATGGAGTCGTACTCGTCGTGATCCAAATCACCGATGACCAAGTGCCGAACGGACGGCACCTCCGCGTTCAACACACGTACAGCCCGACGATGTCTCCCACGCCTTGATCCAGCAAGGAGAGAGGGAGAGGTTGAGGAAGACTCCATCCAGCAGCAGCACAACGGCGTGGTGGTGGTGGAGGAGCGTGGCAATCCTGCAGGGCTTCGCCAAGCACCACGGGATATGAGGAGAAAGAGAGGGAGGGCTGCACCAACAGGGAGAGATCAAATCATGTGTCATGGGCAGCCCTAGGCCTCACTATATATAGGGGAGAGGGAGGAGGGTGCGCCCCCTCTAGGGTTCCCACCCCTGGGGGGCGGCAGCCCTAGATGGCTTTGGGGTGGCGGCCAAGAGGGGAAGAGGGGAGGCGCCCCCTAGGGTGGGCCTTAAGGCCCATCTGGACCTAGGGTTTGCCCCCTCCCACCTCTTAGGCGCCTTGGGCCCTTGTGGGGGGGGGGGCGCATCAGCCCACCTGGGGCTGGTCCCCTCCCACACTTAGCCCATGCAAGCCTCCGGGGTTGGTGGCCCCACTTGGTGGACCCCCGGGACCCTCCCGGTGGTCCCGGTACATTACCGATAAACCCCGAAACTTTTCCGGTGACCAAAACAGGACTTCCCATATATAAATCTTTACCTCCGGACCATTCTGGAACTCCTCGTGACATCTGGGATCTCATCAGGGACTCCGACCAACATTCGGTAACCACATACAAACTTCCTTTATAACCCTAGCGTCATCGAACCTTAAGTGTGTAGACCCTACGGGTTCGGGAACCATGCAGACATGACCGAGACGTTCTTCGGTCAATAACCAACAGCGGGATCTGGATACCCATGTTGGCTCCCACATGTTCCACGATGATCTCATCGGATGAACCACGATGTCAAGGACTTAATCAATCCCGTATACAATTCCCTTTGTCTATCGGTACGATACTTGCCCGAGATTCGATCGTCGGTATCCCGATACCTTGTTCAATCTCGTTACCGGCAAGTCTCTTTACTCGTTCCGTAACACATCATCCCGTGATCAACTCCTTGATCACATTGTGCACATTATGATGATGTCCTACCGAGTGGGCCCAGAGATACCTCTCCGTCACACGGAGTGACAAATCCCAGTCTCGATTCGTGCCAACCCAACAGACACTGTCGGAGATACCCGTAGTGTACCTTTATAGCCACCCAGTTACGTTGTGACGTTTGGCACACCCAAAGCACTCCTACGGTATCCGGGAGTTGCACAATCTCATGGTCTAAGGAAATGATACTTGACATTAGAAAAGCTTTAGCATACGAACTACACGATCTAGTGCTATGCTTAGGATTGGGTCTTGTCCATCACATCATTCTCCTAATGATGTGATCCCGTTATCAACGACATCCAATGTCCATGGTCAGGAAACCGTAACCATCTATTGATCAACGAGCTAGTCAACTAGAGGCTTACTAGGGACATGGTGTTGTCTATGTATCCACACATGTATCTGAGTTTCCTATCAATACAATTCTAGCATGGATAATAAAAGATTATCATGAACAAGGAAATATAATAATAATCAATTTATTATTGCCTCTAGGGCATATTTCCAACATGGCAACCATTCGCTCGGAGAGTGGTGGCAAACAAACCCTTTTTTATGGCATTTTTAGTTTTTGTTCGCCAGCCAAGGGCTCCTTTTGAGGAAGAAGTTTCGTTTCTAGTTATGTGAAATCAGGAGAATTTTGTGTTTCTTTTCATGGAGCCGAGGACATGGAAACATGTTGATGTGTCCTGGACTAGGGCTACTGAGCATGTCGTCTTCCAGTCAGGAGCACCGGGCCAAGAATCCCGTGGCGGTTCATTAGCGGGCCATTTGAAGCACCCCATGACGCATATGTGAAAGAATTCAAAAGCCTTGACGTTCAATACAAGGACATCTTTCCACTGACGTAGTCGACTAGGACTCCTGTTATCCTAAGTCTTCGGTAACTTATATAAATCGAGGTTAGGCTAGTCGATAAAACAATCTCAACACATCTTAGAAATGAGACACAACGATCTCGTAGTAGATCAACCTGTACTTTGTACTCCACAGCAAATCGATACAATCATAAGCAGATGTAGAGTATTATCTCTTCGAGATAGCTCAAAACTGGGTAAATCACCGTGTCCATTGTTATCATCGCATCAAGGCTACTAGCCCAGGACCTCTACCTGAGATCTACCGAAATCGTCTCCAACACTGGTGGCCCATACAAGTCCCGCTACATAGTCGTCACAGTGCGATGGGAGATCAGATCGATTCCAACACGATCTACGCGCTGGAACGAATCTTCGTCTTTGGCATCTTCATGGCCGTCTCGGCTGGTCACCTTGGCCAGGTTGAGGATTACACCCCATGCCGGCTCTCTCGCAGATTGATGGGCATCTTCATCAACATCTACTTTGATCTCAACCGAGATCATATAAACTTTCGCACATGGAGCTTGAGGGCACAACTCCAGCCTTGCCCTCGCGCGACCATGCAGAATTTTCTAAACAACAGATTCATTTTTGCTATCGCCACTTTCTCGAGCATTGTTTTGAAAATTCCTTCGGTGGGATTGTGCGAAATTGAGTCTAAAACAACCCTGTAAAATTTCATCGCGTTCCCATGGAGGAATCTGTGGTAACGTCCGATATACCGAGACCCTGTCGGATCTTGACAGAAATCCGTGCGAGTTTGAAAGAAAGGGTCCAGCAGCCAACTCCGTCATCTTCCTAAAGATCCAATCGTTCAAATCATCCCCAATTTCCTTGTCAACAACCCCCCAAATTTGAGGACGATCCGGTGCTGCAAACAACAAGGGGAGCCCGAGGAGTGCATCAATCTTGGATATGTTTTCCGCACAAATGCGATACCAACCTGAGTTCACCCTTCTTCATGAACGGGTTATTGGACGTCATTTTTCTTGGAGAAAGTCACCTTGGTCATTGGTCGGCATGGGCAAGACCGCATCATCGCTCTTTGGATTGCGCGGATCGGGCATGTTGGCATCGCCGCACCTGCACTTCATCAAACGGGCATCAACTGCGTCACAAACTTCGATCTGCGTAGGCATCACCACCCCATCACTTCATCAAGCCAACATCAACCGCGTCACTAACTCTGACCTGTGTTGGCATAGCCGCATCGTCGCTTCATCAAGCCGACATCCACCATGTCGACCGGCTCTGTCACATCGGCTGACGTAGGGGCTCTACGTCACCACACCAACTTGCCCCGCCACCTCTGCCGGCTCAGGGGCTTCGGTGCCATCGCTTCATTGATCTGCTCCGGGAGCTTCGACGTCACCCATTTGACCTGCTTCATCACGCCAGCTGGACCGGGGGCTTCGCCACCTCGTTATCGGCTTGGGGCTGGGACCTCGTCAAGGTCGTGGACTACAAACCATTTGAATTATTTCTATCTAGCTCGCTCATGCATTATATTTGTGTAGAATAAAGACCATTCTAAAACACTTTCTTTATCCAAGTCAACTGGTGGCTCTTAAATTTAAATGTGTCATTTTTAAGTGTTTTATTCTAAGTCGTTGCAAAGTTTTTTTTCTACTACTCGTTCTTTAGCTTGAGTACTCGGCCAAATGAGGAGGAGCCGACGGCAGAGTGAGCGAGGAGGCTCGGACAACCAATCTGGGTGGGGGAAAAATGCCTTTTTATGCCTGGAATGCTGGACTGGAACTTTTGTGATTGGGTGCATGTAGAAACTATGAACACACACCTCTTTTTGGTTGTGATCAGGCGCTATTAACACCACACTTTAATTTGCTGATATTGCTATGAATTGTGCTATTTTATAGAATTGTTTTGAGTGATGCTCTATCGGTGGAGAGGCGCGCTAAACTCGGGGATGATCTTCACGGGGCCTGCGGAGGCGCGCGCAACCGACGGACTAGGTCGGTCGCACGGCGTAGATGAGGCGGATCGCGGTGGTGGGCGGGTGATCAATCCGATCGCGCGCGAGGTCAGGGACGCCGCTCGGTGGAGGCGCGGTGGCGGCGGAGTCCAAGATGAAGCTGGCGGCGGCGGGCGGCAGGGCGGCTATGATTGGCCGCCGCATGGCGTGAGGCCGCCGGGTCGGGGTGATGCAGGAGTCCCGGTCGGAGCAGGGCGGTGATGGCCGGCGTAGATCGACGGGCACGCCGTCGCGCGAACGGCAGTGGTGAAGGCCCGCCGCATGACGCGAGGCCGCCAGGTCGGGGCGACCGGCGGGCCGACGCGTGGACGACGCGCGAGGCCGCCGAGTCGGGGCGACCGACGGGCAGACGCGTGAAAGAAGCGCGAAGCCGCCGGGTCGGTGAAGAAGCCGGCCAATCGCGCCGGTGTTGGAGTAGAGGCGCACAGGGTCGACGGCGGCGGTGGGCGGCGCAAACCGGATCGCATAGACCGAAAAACCAAAAAGTAGAAGCCGATCAAAGCGACCGGTGAGAGAGAGAAAAACCCGGATCAAAGGATCGGAAAAAAAGACTCTCTAGGGCAGCCGCCCAACACGGCCGGCGGACGAATCCTAGGTACGGGCGGCGCGGCCCCTGGCGGCGATCATGGAGGCCGACCGCCCCGGGGGCGGCGCGGAGGTGCGGAAGCGGCAGCGGCTAGGGTTTAGAATCCGAAAACTGATACCATGTTAGAAGGGAGAGAGAGGATTGGTGGAATAGTTCAATTTATTGCTTGAACCTCGTGAGCATATAACTAGGAGTACAAAGACCAACTTGGAGCACAAGATAAGACAAAGATCAAATCCTAGTCTATCCTATACTTCCTAATAATCCTTATACTCAACAGCCTCCTCCTTCTCCAAAAAAGTTGCCCTAACATATCCACCGTTTGCTGGTCGATCCGATGGTCCGAGCGAGTCACCTCGTTCCCTTCACGCCAGTTTCCCTGCTATTTTAGATCTACCAGGCAAAACCACCTTCTCCTTCGTCGATCGATCCCCAAGTCGCTGCCTGCTTCCTCCACCCAGCCCTAACCCTAGCGGTGCCGCCACCATCGGCAATGAAATTGATGTGATTTGAAGAGTGCGGCATTCTCAAAGTAATCAGCATATAGAAGGGTGTGGCCTTCCCTATGACGGTTCAAGGCCGGAGCATGGCCGGGGATTGATCCCCTGAACCGAGGCCGCTTCCTACTAATGTGGTTATGGACGACCAATGCAGCCACCACTAGCTCTTCATCATTCGAGGACGAATCATCCGATTCGCAAATGAAATTGTGAAAGAAATACTCCTCCCCGCTATCCGTTGCGGTCGTCATGGAGACGCGCCAGAAAGTGCACATCGTGCTCCCCTCACAGGCAGCAAAGCAAGGTTTGGGGTCGGTGGTGGTGATGGGCGCCCTGTGGCAAAGCACGACCCGCCGGAAGTTGTTGCGGTCCATGGGCGATGCCGGCGCCGTAACTTCTGTTCCGTCGGCAACAAGGAACCACGAATGCCGGAAAAAAGTTTTTAGGAACGCGGGTGTGGGACTGCTATGGCATGGCGTGGTCGTGGTTTCGACGGCATTGGTGAAAGGCGACGCGGCTGGGAATGGGGGGTGGCGACGGCGATGGCAGGGGAAGGGAGGGCAGGAGAAGAGAAAAGAGGCGTTTGTGCCAACGACAGGCGGGCGTGGGGGAGGAGAAGGGCACGCGCCCCGCCCATCCGCGCTTCCGTTTGGCCCCTCATCCCTACCTCAGCTAGCTAGCCGCCATGGCCCGTTCCATGGCTCTGCTCCACCGCGAGATTTACTTCTCCGACGACGAGGCGTTATCCGGCAGAGTGTCGTCAATCCGCTGCCCGTGGGAAGGGCGAGATGATCCACCAAGTCGCCAAGAGATCAGTGACGCAGTCACCGATTACCTGCGGACCTTCAAGGCGCACGCAGTCGTCGCCGATCCGCCGGCGCTCTCCTTCCTCCACATACTGCGGCCGCCGGCATCTGTCGGGCTCCCGATGCAGTTCCACAGCCTCACCTTGGCCACTATCTCCAGCGCGGACAAGAACCTGGTCGCCATGTACGCCGGAGGGTACCGCCCTGGCAACCGTTTGCCGGGAGGCTACCTCATCTACGACGCCAGGAACGACTCCATCTCTGGGATCCCCGAACTCCCCTCCGACCACTCACATAGAGCCATCGGGTGCGAGTCGGCCGTCGTCATGTGCGAAGCCGCCGCCGCCGCCGCCGGGAACGACTACTTTCTTGCCGAGCTCGTCAGGGTCTGGCCAGAAGGCTACCAAGCTGCGCTCTGGCTGTGGAAGTCGTCCGTCCAAAAATGGGACTTGCATCCCAGTCGCCTGCCCCTTCCATCCAGCACCACCAGCCACTTCTCCCCTGACTTGTGCTTCTCTTGTTGGGGCTCTGTCCTCTGCTGGGTGGATCTGCTCAAAGGCATGGTGCTCTGTGATCTGAAGCAAAACTGCAAGTTCAGCTTTATTCAGTTGCCCAAAGATTGTCCAACCTATGATGCCGACAGCAACAAGTTTACATACGCCTGTGCCGAGGAGTTCCATTCCATGGCCTGTGTTGGTGGCGAAATCAAGTTCGTCGCCCTGGATGAATGTGATGAACACCAGCCGGAAAAAGGATTGGAACTGACCATCTGGACTCTCTCGCATGACCTCTCAGGGTGGAAGGAAAGCCGCAAGTACAATGTTGAAAACATCTGGGCAAACGAGGCCTACAAGCCTGCTGGTATAAGAAATCTTCCTCCGTCGTTCCCTGTTCTGAGCATCCATGAAGACGGCGTCGTCTACCTAGTCTTAGATGATCTCAGGGAGTTGGGCGATGGACTAGAGTACATGGGCCAGTGGATGCTTCGTGTTGACATAGGCAATGACAAGGTCCAGTTCTATCCAAAGGGTGAAAAGAGTTCTGTTAATTCCCAGCTCTTTGCCAGTGAGTTCAGTGCGCACCGACAACATTTACAAGATCACCCGGTACTACTGCCACCACTATGCATCGTTTCATTTGCATGCTACTGTCATTTTATTTGTGTTCACTATCACTAAACATGCTTTCATTTTCACACTGATGTAATTATGCTTAGGTTTTTAAACGATTAAAATTCAAATGCTTGTTCCCGTTTGCTTCATGTACTTGCCAATAGAAATCAAGATATTTGGCCACCTCCTCCGCGATCATGATTCTGTAATCCATTGTTACTACCTAATTACTCTGCCCCTTGTCATATTAGCTTCACCTCTCCACTTAAGATTTGAAGACATGGGCATTCGGTGAATATAGTAGATTATGTGTTAAACTTTAATAGTCGTTTCTGAACTCGGAATTTGTATGAGCCAAGGCCGTTCAAAGATGCACATAGCAAATGAAGCATAATTTCAAACTAGAGTTGAACACAGCTGACACGTGTTTGAATGAAAGATGTCAAAAGTATAAAAGAAATACCTTGGACGCTAGCTGTTTTAACAATTTTATAATTCAGAGCGTGTTTGACTGAAAGATGTCAAAAGTACAAAAAAAACTACCCTGGACGCCTAGCTGTTTTAACAATTTTATAATTCAGAGCAACTTGGCCTTTCACACTGTGTTGGCGGTGCCCAATTAATTAATATCGGTAGCACATTTATACATTCGCAGTTTAAACCACAAATTAGACAGGTCGCTGCAGATCTACTCTGCTCATTCTTTCTCCTTTTTTACGGTAATACTAGCCTGACATATGGTTACATTAAAAGTATTATATTTGATAGACATTCTTTTCTTTTGCAGAGAGAGATAGAAGCAAGTGAGTTGGGGGCATGTGGAAAGAGGATGAAGCTTTGAGGTCTTTTTTTGAACACGTAGGACCACGTTGTATTCATACGAGAAAGGAATATTGCAAATACGCATACAAGTACAGAAACCTGAGAATGATACAAGCTATGACACTATCGAATAGTAACAACACAGTAGCCAAGACCCTTAGAAAACAGAAAACACAAAAGGATCCTTTCAAGGCTCCATCTTCGTCTTGGCCACCAAGCGGCCAAGACTTCCGCCGTTGCTGAAGGAGGAGAGCACCGCTGGCCCAAAAGAACCCTTGGATTAGATTGAAGTGAAGGCAACATGTGCTGCATGTTGAAAGTAGTACTAATCCAAACTAAGAACAATTAAATAGAAAACACAAAATTAAAGGAAAAAGAAATCATAAACCCAAAACCCCCTAAACCTTTTAGTATCGGTTGGTGTTACCAACCGGTACTAAAGGTCTCCCAGCCCCCGGCACGGGCTCGTGCCACATGGTGGCCCTTTAGTGGCAGTTCGTGTTGAACCGATACTAAAGGGGGACCTTTAGTCCCCACCCTTTAGTGCTGGTTACAGAACCGACACTAAAGGGCCTTACAAACCGGTGCAATAGCCCGGTTCTGCACTAGTGGTAGTGTGTCGTCACGAAGTTTGCCGCCTCCTTAGTAATGAATGCATCAGCCATCGATGCTTCAATTCTACGTTTATTTTTACATTTTGCTCGTTGCGTCTTATGCATCCTCTCAGTTGCGTAGCACCAATGATTTTGCAC
>NC_041382.1:8434991-8443604 GCF_002162155.2 Triticum dicoccoides | reverse complement strand
ATCAAGTGCTGCATTGGATTAAAGAAGTCCGACGGAAAGATCTTCTCTAACTTGCAGATCAAATCCAGCGCCAACTCTTCCATTTCTTCTAGCAGGCCAGGCGATAGTTCTTTCGCACACAGAACACAGAAGAAATAGCTCACCTCTGCCAGTACTAGCCATTCATCCTTAGGGATGAAGCCACCAAAACGGTTGTTGACTTTGTACAACTCCGTAGGGCGCGCTACGGCAACTTTTCTAACTACGCTTGCTGCTTGCTGGTTTTTCCATCATCCAATCCACAACGGATTGGATGACGCGTGCGCGGTCTATTTTGGTCAGGGTCACGACAATTATCCTTCTGCAGGTTCACCTACGGAAACCTTGTTACGACTTCTCCTTCCTTTAAATGATAAGGTTCAATGGACTTCTCGCGACGTCGGGGGCGGCGAACCGCCCCCGTTGTCACGACCGGGTTTTCCAGACATGAATTTCCAGAAAAAGACCGTCGTGCTCATCAGCCCCAGGATTACTGTTAGCTGATGAGGCTCCACTTGATACAGAAATTCCAAGCAAAAATACAACATATGTAGTACAAGACCATTCTGGCCTGTGGGTACAACAAATGGTTTTCTAGTGGTCGATGGCGGAAGCGGTTTATGAATCATCACTGTCTATGGGACTCCATTTCCCACGGGAACAGCTGACCAGGTTAGCTCCTATCTTCGCGAGGCTGCTATCACCGTTGCTTAGTTTCCGGGGCTGTCACCGCAACGCTCCTTTCCATGCAGAAATCTGGCCAAGACAATAGCCAGGGACAAGCCAGTGAGTACTTTGAATGTACTCGCAAACATTATGAACACTGGGATAATATAATTGATAATCATGCACTGAAATATTCTATGATCACATCGTCAGTCACAAAAAGTATCTTTTATGCATGCAAGCAGGTTATTTATATGCAACATGAATAAGCAATAATGGAGTGGGAAATAAAATACCGCAGTCGGGCGTCTGAGCGACACCACATAAAGGGCTTAAAGAAGAAATGCCACAGTCGGGCGTCTAAGCGATACCACATAAAGGGCTTTAAAAGAAATGCCACAGTCGGGCGTCTACGCGACACCACATAAAGGGCTTTAAAAGAAATGCCACAGTCGGGCGTCTGAGCGACACCACATAAAGGGCTTAAAGAAAAAATGCCACAGTCGTGCGTCTAAGCGACACCACATAAAGGGCTTTAAAAGAAATGCCACAGTCGGGCGTCTACGCGACACCACATAAAGGGCTTAAAGAAGAAATGCCACAGTCAGGCGTCTAAGCGACACCACATAAAGGGCTTACAAGATAAATAATCACAATGAATATCCAAGAGGTAGAACCGTCCAGGGATACTTGATAATACAAGTAATGCAACGGGTTAGTCCATCATAAAATAATAATCATGGTTCTCACAAGTCACCAGTCGGTATCCAAGTTTGGTTTAACAATTTCACCTCCGAAGACTGACACTAAGACCAACACTTGACCCATCCCAGACTGTAATCCTTAACCATGGACACGGCTATTCGAATAGGTTTAATCTCTGCAGAGGGTGTACTCTTTACCCACGAGTAACGGATTCCTTTAGTCCATCAAGACTAATTCCGTCTACGGCCTTTTAGTTGAAAACACGCCTAACTTGCACACACCAGCTTAACTCATCGGTGTCTGGAATCACCCACGACACTTGTTAAGCAAAACTCTAAGTGGGGAGGCTACAACCTCGCGTAGCATGGGATCAAATTTATATCGCGCGCTCTAAGGGGTGGCCTCCCCTCTCGGTCCCAACCGGAAACACCCATGCCCCCGGACCAGGTGGCATGCCTACCGGCTACAACCGATATCTTCCACCATGGCCTCTCTGTACGGTGTGTGCTTGAAAGGGGTTGACGACTTACTGAACCGTACCCTACCTGCGGCAGGGATGAGTGGTAGTACGAGGCAAGTATGGGGGTTACTGGAACAAGACTCGATCTACGATCGACTTAGGAGGTTTATAAGTTCCCTGCATGACATGTAACAAATATATTTCAATCAACAAAATCACCACTCAATATACCTTACCATGCCATACCAGACATAACCGTCCCGACGGGGACCGGCGACAAGCTCACGCCTACCCAAGGCCGAGGCTTTCCCGGATTCCTTTCCGGCATGCATGCAAGGCACATGAGGATGATTACCATCACAATAATATTCATTTCCAACAGCAAGGAAATCACTAATATGCTTCCATGCAAATGATCATGTCACATGAAATAACAAGACCTATGAAATAAGGTGGTGTTATAAACGTGTAAAATATCACACCAAAAACATTATACCAGGGTTCAGAATGCTTGCCTTTAAGTTGTGGAGGGGTGAGGTGTTCTCCAAAACTTTTGAAAGTTTTCTTCTCTCTCTCCAAAATCCTATTTAAAATAGATTTGAATTAACACACATTTCAAAAAAAGTACAAAAAAGTTGTTTGGAAAATTTTGAAATAAATCTTAAAATAAACTAGACCAAATTTGAGGAAGGTAGGAAAAAGAATCAATTCATTTGGAGTTATACTTAAAAAGTTATAGCCAGTCAAAGTTCTGGTCAAAACTGTTTTTAATAAAAATAGAAAAAGAAAACGTTTCAAACGAGATTACGCTTTCGGTGCAGAGAAAACGTATTTGTGCCCTTTACGACTCCACTTAACCACGTGGACCGGCGCTGGGTCTCTGACGGTGGGCCCTCCTGGCCCACTGGTCAGGTTTGACCAGTCGCCCGCGTCGTCTCCCTCCTCTGCCCGAGTGGAGTGGGGCTCCGGCGATCATCGCCAGCGAATGGTGGCTCCGTTCAGAAAGCTGAGGCCACCAGCGGACTCAGGGGACCGAGGAGGTTACTCCGGTAGTCGTAGGGTCGTCGGAGGTGGAGGATATCGCCGGCGGCGAGCTCCACGGCGGAGGAAAGCTTCGGGAGCAAGGTGGATTTGGGGCTACGGTGGTTCCCGATCAAGATTGAGTAGGGGGATGGGTTCACGGGAGGATGAGGAAGTTTCTGGCGAAGAGAATGGAGAGGGGGAGGCCCTGGTGGTGCCGGAATGGCCGGGGCGGTGGCGGCGGCTGCGGTTGCCGGAGATGTGGAAAGAGGCCTCCCCGGGTCGATTGGCTGCCAATGGGGGTCCTCGGGAGGTGGCTTGGGACTGCCTGCGTGCGGAGATGAGCTCGGGGCTCCTTAAATAGGCGAGTCAAGGCGGTTCAGCGGTGGCCGTGGATAAGTTCTCCGGCGACCGCCATTCTGTAGCTGCAGGGCATCGTGGCGAGGCTGGGGATGGCGGCAAGGGCTAGCGGACGAGCGGCTACTGCTCCAAGGGCGAGCTGGCGAGCGGAGGAAGGCTCGGCAGCGCCGACAAGGGCAGAGGCTGTCGGGCGGCTGCGGCGGCTAGCTCTTGGCCTGCCGGGCGTGGCGAGGGACGGCTTGGCGCGTAGCGGTGAGGAGGGACGTGTGTGGCGTGGCTCTGCAGTGGTGGCAAGGCCAGGGGCGCGACGCGTCGTCTCGGGTGCGGCACGTGCAAGACGCGTGCCAAACGCACGCTCTGCTCGCGCTCCGGGCGTGCACGGGACGTGCTCGACGTAATGCCAGAGCATGCTAGAGGTCGCGGTTGAGGCTGGGAAGAAACAGGGCTAGGTTAGGGTTAGATAGAGGGTGAATGGGCATGGTGGTTAGGTCAGGTGGCCAAGTTCACAATGTAAACTTGAATCCATGCCAAATCTGGCTATGCACACAGGGTGTTTGTCAAAATGCCAAGGGCATCTAGGCAATACTTGGGGTGGCCAAAATCTCCAGATCAAGGTCTCCTTAGATGAATGAGAAGGTGGTGAGGTCAGTTGGTCAAATGCAGCAACTTGTTAGTGCAAGTTTTACAAAACTACAATTCTGGACAGGAAATAAATGGCATTATTTCATGAACCAAAAGTGATCCAAAAGGTGCATGCTCCTGGACTTAAGGGTTTAACATGGAGGACTACAAGTAGGAGAAAGAATCAAGGGTTAAAGAGCAAACAAAAATATGGTTGCTGCACAAACCATCAAGTTGGTCCAGAATGAAAATGAGGTTGATTCACTCAAATTTTTCAAAGAACAGCACTAGGTTTTTGCATAATGTTGAATCATATGCTACTACCATCACCCCATAATTTTGGTGGAGGCTAGAAAGAATTATTTAAAAGAGTTGTAGTGCAAAATTACCCACTGGAACAGAGAAGAAAAATGGGTGTAGAGCTCAAAATATTTCATAAAATAAAGATGTTTTATACAAAGGTGATTTAAAAACATCACATGACATCTCCAAATTTTGGTTGAAATTTTAAGTGAATTTATCAAATGGTTGTAGTTCAAGTATGGCCATTTAACCTTGAAAATCCATTTTCAAGAAAGTAAAGATCAAGCAACTTAATTATTTAATTAGTTATACTGATAAAAGGGAAGTTTTTCTTGAGAGGTTAAACAAGTCCAAAAACATATTTGAAAAGTTTTCTCTTTGGGAAAACTCATCATAACAGGGAAGGAAAAGATTTAAAAATCAAAAAGGAGCTCAGAAATTCAAAGTTTTAGTTCCTGGCAAAAAAAATTTAATTCATTAAAACAAGGCCAAATTCTTGGGGTGTCACAACACTACCCCCCTTAAGAAAAATCTCGTCCTCGAGATTTGTCAAAAGCTGTTTTAAGAAAAACTATAAGCAGTAAAATGTGGCTACAGTGAGAGGGCAATAAGTGGTGTAAAACCACAGTGTCGATACTGGTGCTGCGTGGAACAACCTACGGTTCGGGACAAAAACGTGAGATTCTATGCTAGATATAAATTTAGAATAAATTTCTAAATTTAAATATACGCTGGTCGTACCCGAGAGCACAGTGCTCAGTCTGGCCGACAGGTGGACCCGGGGCCCACTGTCAGCCTCTTCTCTTTCCTCTGGCTCTCTCTTCTTCCTCTCTCTCACGCGCTTCCCCGCGCTTTCTCCACCGGCGACGTTTAGCGCGTAGGGTATCTAGGCCGTACCACGGTAGTGCGCGGCATGCTAGCTGCCGGTGCAGCGTGCACTCACCTCGCGGGCCAGTGTGCTGTCGGCACTGCTTGCGGATTCGTCTCCAAACATCGGCGATTGGCGACGAGCGGCGTTGGTGGACTTCGCCCACCGTACACCGAGCTCGAGCTATAAAACGGCCGGGGTGTTCTCCTCTCTTCTTCCTCACACCTGGCCTCACTTCTTCTCCTCCTTCTTCTTCCTTTACTGCTTACAGAAGCTCGGGTGAGGCTCTAATGGCGGAGGCGATGCCGGACTGGTTTGCGATCTTGATATTCGGAGGGCTGGCGACACTACCGGGGCTCTCCGTGCTCCTGTGCGTGATGATCCTCGACGATTGTCGCGACGCTGCTGCTTGGGTGTTGGCTCTCCGCTGTGGTGGTGATCATGAGGAGTAGATGGGGTGTGCTAGGTGCTAACCGTTGTTAGGGGGTGATTAGCTGGATGCAACACCATTGCAAAGTTTTGCAAACAGTGTATGTGCTCGAATGATTATGGTTGTGAGTCTGCTGCCGTGGTGCTGTGTGAAATTAATAAATCCACGCCGCGAGAAAGTGTAGATGTGGCAACTCAGGAAAAGGAAATCTCACTCCAGGATTTTGCGAGGAAAGCAGTTAATTTAAAAGAGCATAAACCACAACAAAAACTACATCCATTAGTAGAATCCAATTAATTAACTTGTCGTACAAACTCAGGGCATTACGCATAAGTCACACACATAAATAAATGTTGCAATAGTGAACACCGCAGCGACGCCTAAAATGGAAACGGTAATTGGACGGGGTCCTTGGAAAACGTCTCTGGTACTAGGATACACTCCTCTTCTATCGGAGAAAGTGGATTGACCAGTCGATGCACGTGTCTCTCCCGGTCGGGCCTTAGTGCTCTGCCGATGGCGATTTGAGGATTTAAATCTGCGAGGCTCTGGAGATAACCCATCACACGTTGGGTTAAACGCTCTTGAGCGATGACGTACTGGACAAGGTTGGCCAGGACTGGGTCTCTCTCAATTCGTCCACCGGGAAAAGATGTCACTCCTCCGGGTTCTGCACGGCTCGGAAAGTAATAATACCCTCGTTCGCTGGCATAGGGTACCGCGAATCGAAGGCGAGCAAGCGCTTCGTATGCAGCAGCTTCCACGGCCATCTGTGGGGTTGGCATAGATTTCCCCACGAAGGAGACCTCTGTGGGGTCTTGGTTTGAGTTTACGGGAGGGATGTGCACTGCTGCCCAATATCTTGAGGTGGAAGAGGTGATCCTCGATTTGAACAGCTCGTACTGGGGTGGCTGGGTAGCGCCCATGGTACTGCAGGTAAAATCCCACAATATCTTGACAAAACTACCTGGGGTTGCATCTGGGGTTCTCAGATAAATGCTAGGGCTTGGCATGGCAAGAAATGGTTGTGAGGATGGTGCACAAGATGAGGGGTGCTTGGCAAGGTCACGCGGTGGCATTTTATAGCACTGGAGCTGGGTCATTTTTACCGTGGTGAATGGTAAAGAAAATTTTCAGCTCTGTTCCAAGGGTCGGGGTCAAGCCACAGATTCACACATTTCACTGTAGTGATGTGTTACTGTGGGGTTGACGGGGTGGTTTTTGGTAACTGTGTCCGGAAAAAATATGCAGCTGAGTGCTGACATACCCATGCAAGGATACTATTTAAAACAGAGGCACGACAACAGGCGGCGTTTAAAAACAAGGCCACACGATTACAAAGCGAGGGTACACTGGGACTCGATACGATTCGAGTGACTTAGTCTACCTCGTTTACATCCAAGCGGGCGTGCCTTGAGGCTCCTCCACGGGTCTCGTCGTCTGAATTAACTGGAGTGGTCTGAGGGGCTGCAGTCTCGCGGTAGCGATGATGACCATCTCGGGGATTGTTGGCCACAACCCCGTTGGAGTGTGCTCCCAATATGCGACGAAGCACTTCTGGGGTTATCGCAGCACCTTGGCCGATGGCTGGGGCAGTCCTCAGGGACTCGATCGGGTGTCCAAACAGTACGACTGGGTTGTCGGTGTTGGGCTCGTTTTCTCCTCTCGTCGGGGCTCGATGAACTAGCTCTCCACGAGCTGCGATTAGATCAATAGTGATTTGATCGCACAGTTCCTCTAGTGCACTTACATAGCGCACTAGGTGCAACAATGCAGGATCCGTCTCGTGATCTCCGTTGACAACTTGGGGTGGTCTACCATACCCTTCACGTCTGGGGTAGTAGTGGAACGAGCGACAGTTAACTCTGGGCGACAAGTGCCGGAGATGAACTATAGCTTCTCGAGCAGCTAGTTGGATGGCTTGTGGCTCAAAGGAAGTTGTCCTTTCGGTGAACCTGTAGGGGCGCTCGGGCTCTAGTCCCCTACCATAAATGTGTACAGTGGCCCAGAATTGACGGCTCTCACCACTCATGGGTCCTTGGTACACAACATATTCTAGGGGCTCTTCTAACGCATAGGCACGACGGGTGAGGTTTGCGAGTATGGTCACAAAGCCTCCAAGGTTGGTTGCTGTGGTCTCATTGTGCACGACGGGTCCAGGCATTGTGGCTCGGTTTGTGGTAGCGGCTGCTGTGCTGGGTTGGGGCAAGCGTGCCCTTTTTATAGGAAAAGGGGACGGAGTCTTCCTTCGCACGCTTGCGAAAAAGGACTATTTAGGGGCCGGTCACTGGCGCATGAGCGACTGGTTAGATGGATAGGTTGGGCACCGACTGCCGATAAGGGTGTCGGGTCACGGTGTGGCTATCTTGCTAGGCAAGCTTGACTGGGGTTTGGTCAAAGTCTGGTGGGCTGGTTTACTTAGGTTTATTGACCTGGCTAAGATAGGATTAGCCAATCGTCAGCCTGGCTCTGATACCAAGTCTGTCACGACCGGGTTTTCCAGACATGAATTTCCAGAAAAAGACCGTCGTGCTCATCAGCCCCAGGATTACTGTTAGCTGATGAGGCTCCACTTGATACAGAAATTCCAAGCAAAAATACAACATATGTAGTACAAGACCATTCTGGCCTGTGGGTACAACAAATGGTTTTCTAGTGGTCGATGGCGGAAGCGGTTTGTGAATCATCACTGTCTATGGGACTCCATTTCCCACGGAAACAGCTGACCAGGTTAGCTCCTATCTTCGCGAGGCTGCTATCACCGTTGCTTAGTTTCCGGGGCTGTCACCGCAACGCTCCTTTCCATGCAGAAATCTGGCCAAGACAATAGCCAGGGACAAGCCAGTGAGTACTTTGAATGTACTCGCAAACATTATGAACACTGGGATAATATAATTGATAATCATGCACTGAAATATTCTATGATCACATCGTCAGTCACAAAAAGTATCTTTTATGCATGCAAGCAGGTTATTTATATGCAACATGAATAAGCAATAATGGAGTGGGAAATAAAATACCGCAGTCGGGCGTCTGAGCGACACCACATAAAGGGCTTAAAGAAGAAATGCCACAGTCGGGCGTCTAAGCAACACCACATAAAGGGCTTTAAAAGAAATGCCACAGTCGGGCGTCTACGCGACACCACATAAAGGGCTTTAA
>NC_041382.1:8434483-8434981 GCF_002162155.2 Triticum dicoccoides | reverse complement strand
AACAGCTGACCAGGTTAGCTCCTATCTTCGCGAGGCTGCTATCACCGTTGCTTAGTTTCCGGGGCTGTCACCGCAACGCTCCTTTCCATGCAGAAATCTGGCCAAGACAATAGCCAGGGACAAGCCAGTGAGTACTTTGAATGTACTCGCAAACATTATGAACACTGGGATAATATAATTGATAATCATGCACTGAAATATTCTATGATCACATCGTCAGTCACAAAAAGTATCTTTTATGCATGCAAGCAGGTTATTTATATGCAACATGAATAAGCAATAATGGAGTGGGAAATAAAATACCGCAGTCGGGCGTCTGAGCGACACCACATAAAGGGCTTAAAGAAGAAATGCCACAGTCGGGCGTCTAAGCGATACCACATAAAGGGCTTTAAAAGAAATGCCACAGTCGGGCGTCTACGCGACACCACATAAAGGGCTTTAAAAGAAATGCCACAGTCGGGCGTCTGAGCGACACCACATAAAGGGCTTAAAGAA
>NC_041382.1:8417780-8434301 GCF_002162155.2 Triticum dicoccoides | reverse complement strand
CTAAGCAACACCACATAAAGGGCTTTAAAAGAAATGCCACAGTCGGGCGTCTACGCGACACCACATAAAGGGCTTTAAAAGAAATGCCACAGTCGGGCGTCTGAGCGACACCACATAAAGGGCTTAAAGAAAAAATGCCACAGTCGGGCGTCTAAGCGACACCACATAAAGGGCTTTAAAAGAAATGCCACAGTCGGGCGTCTACGCGACACCACATAAAGGGCTTAAAGCAGAAATGCCACAGTCGGGCGTCTAAGCGACACCACATAAAGAGCTTACAAGATAAATAATCACAATGAATATCCAGGAGGTAGAACCGTCCAGGGATACTTGATAATACAAGTAATACAACGGGTTAGTCCATCATAAAATAATAATCATGGTTCTCACAAGTCACCAGTCGGTATCCAAGTTTGGTTTAACAATTTCACCTCCGAAGACTGACACTAAGACCAACACTTGACCCATCCCAGACTGTAATCCTTAACCATGGACACGGCTATTCGAATAGGTTTAATCTCTGCAGAGGGTGTACTCTTTACCCACGAGTAACGGATTCCTTTAGTCCATCAAGACTAATTCCGTCTACGGCCTTTTAGTTGAAAACACGCCTAACTTGCACACACCAGCTTAACTCATCGGTGTCTGGAATCACCCACGACACTTGTTAAGCAAAACTCTAAGTGGGGAGGCTACAACCTCGCGTAGCATGGGATCAAATTTATATCACGCGCTCTAAGGGGTGGCCTCCCCTCTCGGTCCCAACCGGAAACACCCATGCCCCCGGACCAGGTGGCATGCCTACCGGCTACAACCGATATCTTCCACCATGGCCTCTCTATACGGTGTGTGCTTGAAAGGGGTTGGCGACTTACTGAACCGTACCCTACCTGCGGCAGGGACGAGTGGTAGTACGAGGCAAGTATGGGGGTTACTGGAACAAGACTCGATCTACGGTCGACTTAGGAGGTTTATAAGTTCCCTGCATGACATGTAACAAATATATTTCAATCAACAAAATCACCACTCAATATACCTTACCATGCCATACCAGACATAACCGTCCCGACGGGGACCGGCGACAAGCTCACGCCTACCCAAGGCCGAGGCTTTCCCGGATTCCTTTCCGGCATGCATGCAAGGCACATGAGGATGATTACCATCACAATAATATTCATTTCCAACAGCAAGGAAATCACTAATATGCTTCCATGCAAATGATCATGTCACATGAAATAACAAGACCTATGAAATAAGGTGGTGTTATAAACGTGTCAAATATCACACCAAAAACATTATACCAGGGTTCAGAATGCTTGCCTTTAAGTTGTGGAGGGGTGAGGTGTTCTCCAAAACTTTTGAAAGTTTTCTTCTCTCTCTCCAAAATCCTATTTAAAATAGATTTGAATTAACACACATTTCAAAAACAGTACAAAAAAGTTGTTTGGAAAATTTTGAAATAAATCTTAAAATAAACTAGACTAAATTTGAGGAAGGTAGGAAAAAGAATCAATTCATTTGGAGTTATACTTAAAAATTTATAGCCAGTCAAAGTTCTGGTCAAAACTGTTTTTAATAAAAATAGAAAAAGAAAACGTTTCAAACGAGATTACGCTTTCGGTGTAGAGAAAACGTATTTGTGCCCTTTACGCCTCCACTTAACCACGTGGACCGGCGCTGGGTCTCTGCCGGTGGGCCCGCCTGGCCCACTGGTCAGGTTTGACCAGTCGCCCGCGTCGTCTCCCTCCTCTGCCCGAGTGGAGCGGGGCTCCGGCGATCATCGCCAGCGAACGGTGGCTCCGTTCAGAAAGCTGAGGCCACCAGTGGACTCAGGGGACCGAGAAGGTTACTCCGGTAGTCGTAGGGTCGTCGGAGGTGGAGGATATCGCCGGCGACGAGCTCCACGGCGGAGGGAAGCTTCGGGAGCAAGGTGGATTTGGGGCTACGGTGGTTCCCGATCAAGATTGAGTAGGGGGATGGGTTCACGGGAGGATGAGGAAGTTTTTGGCGAAGAGAATGGAGAGGGGGAGGCCCTGGTGGTGCCGGAATGGCCGGGGCGGTGGCGGCGGCTGCGGTTGCCGGAGATGAGGAAGGAGGCCTCCCCGGGTCGATTGGCTGCCAATGGGGGTCCTCGGGAGGTGGCTTGGGACTGCCTGCGTGCGGAGATGAGCTCGGGGCTCCTTAAATAGGCGAGTCGAGGCGGTTCAGCGGTGGCCGTGGATAAGTTCTCCGGCGACCGCCAGTCTGTAGCTGCAGGGCATCGTGGCGAGGCTGGGGATGGCGGCAGGGGCTAGCGGACGAGCGGCTACTGCTCCAAGGGCGAGCTGGCGAGCGGAGGAAGGCTCGGCGGCGCCGACAAGGGCAGAGGCTGTCGGGCGGCTGTGGCGGCTAGCTCTTGGCCTGCCGGGCGTGGCGAGGGGCGGCTTGGCGCGTAGCGGTGAGGAGGGACGTGTGTGGCGTGGCTCTGCAGTGGTGGCAAGGCCAGGGGCGCGACGCGTCGTCTCGGGCGCGGCACGTGCAAGACGCGTGCCAAACGCACGCTCTGCTCGCGCTCCGGGCGTGCACGGGACGTGCTCGACGTAACGCCAGAGCATTCTAGAGGTCGCGGTTGAGGCTGGGAAGAAACAGGGCTAGGTTACGGTTAGATAGAGGGTGAATGGGCATGGTGGTTAGGTCAGGTGGCCAAGTTCACAATGTAAACTTGAATCCATGCCAAATCTGGCTATGCACACAGGGTGTTTGTCAAAATGCCAAGGGCATCTAGGCAATACTTGGGGTGGCCAAAATCTCCAGATCAAGGTCTCCTTAGATGAATGAGAAGGTGGTGAGGTCAGTTGGTCAAATGCAGCAACTTGTTAGTGCAAGTTTTACAAAACTACAATTCTGGACAGGAAATAAATGGCATTATTTCATGAACCAAAAGTGATCCAAAAGGTGCATGCTCCTGGACTTAAGGGTTTAACATGGAGGACTACAAGTAGGAGAAAGAATCAAGGGTTAAAGAGCAAACAAAAATATGGTTGCTGCACAAACCATCAAGTTGGTCCAGAATGAAAATGAGGTTGATTCACTCAAATTTTTCAAAGAACAGCACTAGGTTTTTGCATAATGTTGAATCATATGCTACTACCATCACCCCATAATTTTGGTGGAGGCTAGAAAGAATTATTTAAAAGAGTTGTAGTGCAAAATTACCCACTGGACCAGAGAAGAAAAATGGGTGTAGAGCTCAAAATATTTCATAAAATAAAGATGTTTTTATACAAAGGTGATTCAAAAACATCACATGACATCTCCAAATTTTGGTTGAAATTTTAAGTGAATTTATCAAATGGTTGTAGTTCAAATATGGCCATTTAACCTTGAAAATCCATTTTCAAGAAAGTAAAGATCAATCAACTTAATTATTTAGTTAGTTATACTAATAAAAGGGAAGTTTTTCTTGAGAGGTTAAACAAGTCCAAAAACATATTTGAAAAGTTTTCTCTTTGGGAAAACTCATCATAACAGGGAAGGAAAAGATTTAAAAATCAAAAAGGAGCTCAGAAATTCAAAGTTTTAATTCCTGGCAAAAAAAATTTAATTCATTAAAACAAGGCCAAATTCTTGGGGTGTCACACCCGTCGCCGCGATCCGAACACTTCACCGGACCATTCAATCGGTAGGAGCAACGGGCGGTGTGTACAAAGGGCAGGGACGTAGTCAACGCGAGCTGATGACTCGCGCTTACTAGGCATTCCTCGTTGAAGAACAACAATTGCAATGATCTATCCCCATCACGATGAAATTTCCGAAGATTACCCGGGCCTGTCGGCCAAGGCTATATACTCGTTGAAAACATCAGTGTAGCGCGCGTGCAGCCCAGAACATCTAAGGGCATCATAGACCTGTTATTGTCTCAAACTTCCGTCGCCTAAACGGCAATAGTCCCTCTAAGAAGCTAGCTGCGGAGGGATGGCTCCGCATAGCTAGTTAGAGCGGCATTACCCGCTCAATCCATATGTGCCAATCATGACTCTTGAGACCAAATATCTTCAATTTATCAAGACTCGCTCCCCTCTTTAGATTCGATGCATACCCATCGGGGAACATCAACTGCTGTTGCACCCACAAGATAATTTCCCTCATAACTGGCCTTCCAAGATTGAACCATGTCTTTGGCTTCGTCCAGTTCTGCTTTCCTTTCGGTTGTTTCATGTTTTGTAACGGTCTATCACATAGCGCCTCCAGATCGACTCTAGCCTTAGTATTATCGTTTGACTTTCCATCTATGCTGAACAATCTACCAAAAAGTCCCTCGGCGATATTCTTCTCAGAGTGCATCACGTAGTTGTTGTGTGGGCAAAGGAGGTCTTTGAAGTAAGGCAGATCCCACAAGCATGTCTTATGAGTCTAGGCGTGTTTCGAATTATACCCCTTGAAATACCCTGGGCGCTCTGGATCTGGCTCAAGAGCGTTCAACTGATCCAGGGTATCTTGGCCTGTCAACGCAGGTGGTGCAGAGTTTTTGACAACTCTACCTTTGATGAAGTTCTTCTTGTCTTTCCTGAACTTATGGCGAGGGTCCAGGAACTGTCTATGCATGTCGAAGCAAGAAAACTTGCGACCGGCCTGAAGCCAATGAAACTCAAGAGCTCCCTTGCAAGTGGGGCACGGGAACCTTCCATGCACACACCAGCCAACGAATAGCGCATACGTCGGCAAGTCATGCGTCGAGTACATGTACCAGACATGCATTATGAAGTTCCGTTTGCTAAAGGCGTTGTATGTCTTGAACCCATTATCCCAGGCTTCTTGCAATTCGTCCTTCAGCGGTTGCATGTACACATTCATATTCTTCCCTGGATAGTTGGGCCCTGGAATTATCAACGTTAGGAAAATGTTCTTTCTTTGCATAATCTGTCCGGGGGGAGGGGGGAGATTGAGTGGAAAGACAAATACGGGCCAACAACTGTATTGGGCTGCCGTCAGACCAAACACATTGAACCCATCCGTGTTGATGCCGACTCGAGGATGCCTCGGATCTGCCGCTTTCTCATCATGTAATGCATCGAAGCGCTTCCATGCTTCACCGTCCGATGTGTGCGCCATCATCAGCTTCCCATCTGCATCTAGTTGGGTTCTTTTGCCTGTTTTGTGCTATGTCATCTGTCTGGCTGTCTCTTCGACCATGAAAAAACATTGAAGTCTTGGTACGATTGGCATATACCAAAGAACATTAACGGGGATTTTGGTCTACGTCTTCTCACCCATACCGTTTTCTATCACAGCATACCTGGATGACTTGCAAATGGGACAATAGTTCAAGTCCGCATACTGAAGCCTAAATAAGGCACATCCTTTCTCACAGGCATGTATCTTCTCATAGGGCATCTTAAGAGCACGGAGGATTTTGTCTGACTGGTACAGGTTTGCAGGTAGTACATGGCCTTTGGGTAGAAAACGTCCAAATATTGCCATCATTGCGTCGTAGCATTCTCTTCTCAAGTTGAATTGAGCCTTCAGAGCCATTATTTGTGAGATGGCATCCAGCTGACAAAGCTCAGTGTGCTTGTGGAGAGGACGTTTTGAAGACTCCAACATTTCATTGAAGGCCTTTGCAGATTCCTCCATCTCATCGTCTGAGTCCCGAGCATCATCAAAGTCTTGCACTATGTCTTGCATCCCGGTACCATGCTTGTCGGTGCGACGACAAAGCACCTCAGCTCTGGCATGTTGGGCAGACTCGCCATGAAATGTCCATACCGTATAATGTGGCGTAAAACCCCTCTTCTGCAGGTGTTTGCCCATTTCATCCTCTGTCCTCTTTGTGCCAATTGTTGCACCCGACACAGGGGCACCATGTTGTCCTCTAGCCATTTGCAAATGTGGCTCTCAGAAACCCCTTGGTTTTTGTTAACCATTCAATGGTCATGTCTTTCTGACTAGTGTGACCAGTGCACATCCACGCACGATCACTCATCTTGCCTATCTACTGGACACATAAGATATATATATATATATATATATATATATATATATATATATATATATATATATATATATATATCAGCATATATATATTCATCAGTTAATGGAGTTTGTCACTTTTATTACGTCCATGCAACCTAGACGCTAATAGGTAAATATAGGTCCTAATCCCACCCGAGTATCTGTAGATTGGGTTCATTTTCCCATGCTCTACTCCAGATCCGACGCAAAATTTCGTCAGTACCTCCCAGCTGTTCTCCTGATACACGTCTCGGAAATAAGCAGAGAGAATGTGTACCCGAAGAACAATAGGGAGGCACTGACGAAATTCTGCATCGGATCCGGAGCAGAGCATATGGGAAAAAGAACCCAATCTACACATACTTGGGCTGTCCATGGATAACGTTGGACAATTCAAAAGAATAGCGGTTATAAATATGCAAATACATGCATATTTATAGATGTAACCCTTTCAAACAGGAGACGCATAGTGGTCACGCATACTGATGATTGAAGACACCTATAGCTAGCAAGTTTCATTAGCACGAAGACCGGAACAGAGCAAATGAAGGGGGAGGAGGAGATGTCATTTGTGCTCACCCACGAACGCAGGGGTGGAGCTCGTCGAACACTAGACCCTCGCAGCGACGAAAAAACTGCACATTTAAATCGAAAGAAGAGTAACATAGCTATTTTGTTTTTTCCGTCAAACTAACTAAATATTTACAACCAGACGAGCAGGTTAGGGGGTTCCTCAACGTTGATGGAACCCTAAATAGCAAGTATCATCAGTGCGAGATACATGTTGCTCTCGGCGTTGAACACTAGATCCACATCCCACAAGTGATGCTGGCGCCCGGCGTCCCGTGTGCAGCAATAGTTCTAGGGGCCGATGACGGTCGAACACCTTGGCGAATTTGTCTGGCAGCCTATGCGATGAGGATTAAAGCCAAGTTTTGAAACTTTAAACAACCAAACCGACTAGAGTCAGTTTGGGTGTTTCAAGTTTCAACATTTGGCTTTTAATCGTCATCGCAGAGACTGCAAGACAAATTTGCAAAGGTGTTCGACCGCCATCGACCCCGACAACTTTTGCTGCGGGACGCCGGGCGTCGGCGTCACTTGTGGGGCGTGGATGTAGTGTTCGACACCAACGGCCACATGTATCTCGCACCGACGATACTTGCTATTTAGGGTTCCATCGATGCCGAGGAACCCCCTAACCTGCTCGTCACCGGGCGCCCCCTTTTCCTACTTCTTCTTTTCATCTTCTACTTCTACTTCTTTTTTCATCATCATCATATTCTTCTTCTTCTACTACTTATTGTTCTTTTTTTATCTTCTTCCTCTTCTCCTTTTTCTTCCTCTTCTTCTTTTACTTCTTTTTTTCATCTTTCTTGTTTATTCTTAAATGTAAACCAAAACTTAAAAAACATAAACAAAACCTAAAGTAAACCAAACCTAAACAAATCCTAACTTTAACTAAACCTAAACTAAATCTAATAAAAAGAAAAAAAACAAGGTCTCACCGGAGAAGGGGTCGCCGGAGCGACGGGGCTGGCCCGGGGGTGGAGGAGAGGGGCGCTAGGGCGGCCGGGGTGGAGGAGGGGGCGCCGGAGCGGCAGGGCGGCCGCGGGGGTGGAGGAGAGGGTCGCCAGGGTAGCCGGGGTGGAGAAGGGGGCGCCGGAGTGGCGGGGCATCCACGGGGGTGGAGGAGGGGGCGCCGCGGCGATGGGGGTGGCGCGGGGCGACGGCGGCTCGGGCTGTTGGGGAATGTAGTATTTCAAAAAAATTACCTATGATCACGCAAGATCTATCTAGGAAAGGCATAGCAACGATCGGGGAGAGTGTGTCCACGTACCCTCGTAGATCGAAAGCGGAAGCGTTTAGTAACGCGGTTGATGTAGTCGAACGTCTTCACGATCTGACCGATCCAAGTATCGAACGTACGGCACCTCCGTGTTCAGCACACGTTCAGCTCAATGACGTCCCACGAACTCTTGATCCAGTTGAGGTCGAGGGAGAGTTCCGTCAGCACGACGGCGTGGCGACGGTGATGATGATGTTACCGGCGCAGGGCTTCGCCTAAGCACTATGACGATATGACCGAGGTGTGTAACTGTGGAGGGGGGCACCGCACACGAGTAAGAGATCAACTTGTGTGTCTTTGGGTGCCCCCCTCCCCACGTATATAAAGGAGGGAGGGGTGAGGAGGCCGGCCAAGAGGAGGCGCGCCCAAGGGAGGGACTCCTACTCCAAGTAGGAATAAACTCCCCCCTTTTCTAGTCCAACAAGGAGAAGAAGGAAGGAGAGGGGAGAAGAGAAGGAAAGGGGGCCCGGCCCCCTAGTCCAATTCGGTTTGCGCTAGGGGGCGCGCGCCACTCCTTGGCCTGCCTTCTCTCTTCCACCACTAGGCCCATGAGGCCCAATACTTCCTCCGGTGAATTCCCGTAACTCCCCGGTACTCCGAAAAAATACCCGAATCACTCGGAACCTTTCCGATGTCCAAATATAGCTTTCCAATATATGAATCTTTACGTCTCGACCATTTCAAGACTCCTCGTCATTTCCGTGATCTCATCCGGGACTCTGAACAATCTTCGGTCATCAAATCACATAACTCTTTAATACAAATCGTCATTGAACGTTAAGCGTGCGGACCCTATGGGTTCGAGAACTATGTAGACATGACCGAGACACATATCAGGTCAATAACCAACAGTGGAACCTGGATGCTCATATTGGTTCCTACATATTCTAGGAAGATCTTTATTGGTCAAACCGCATAACAACATACGTTATTACCTTTGGCATCGGTCTGTTACTTGCCCGAGATTCAATCGTCGGTATCATCATACCTAGTTCAATCTCGTTACCGGCAAGTCTCTTTACTCGTTTCGTAATGCATCATCCTACAACTAACTCATTAGTCACATTGCTTGCAGGGCTTATAGTGATGTGCATTACCGAGAGGGCCCAGAGATACCTCTCCGAAACACGGAGTGACAAATCCTAATCTCGATTTATGCCAACCCAACAAACACCTTCGGAGACACCTATAGAGCATCTTCATAATCACCTAGTTACGTTGTGACATTTGATAGCAAACTAAGTGTTCCTCTGGTATTCGGGAGTTGCATAATCTCATAGTCAAAGGAATTTGTATAAGTCATGAAGAAAGCAATAGCAATAAAACTTATCGATCATAATGCTAAGCTAACAGATGGGTCTTGTCCATCACATCATTCTCTAATGATGTGATCCCGTTCATCAAATGACAACTCGTGTCTATGGTTAGGAAACTTAACCATCTTTGATTAACGAGCCAATCAAGTAGAGGCATACTAGGGACACCTTGTTTTGTCTACGTGTCCACACATGTATCAAGTTTCCGGTTAATACAATTCTAGCATGAATAATAAACATTTATCATGATATAAGGAAATATAAATAACAACTTTATTACTGCCTCTGGGGCATATTTCCTTGAGTCTCACACTTGCACTAGAGTCAATAATCTAGTTCACATCGCCATGTGATTTAACACCAATAGTTCACATCACCATGTGATTAACACCCATAGTTCACATAGCCATGTGATCAACACTCAAAGGGTTTACTAGAGTGAGTAGTCTAGTTCACATTGCTTATGTGATTAACACCCAAGAGTAATAAGGTGTGATCATGTTTTGCATGTGAGAGAAGTTTTAGTCTACGGGTCTGCCATATTCAGATCCGTAAGTATTTTGCAAATTTCCATGTCTACAATGCTCTGCATGGAGCTACTCTAGCTAATTGCTCCCACTTTCAATATGTATCCATATTGAGACGTAGAGTCATCTGGATCGGTGTAAAAGCTTGCATTGGCGTAACTCTTTACGACGAACTCTTTATCACCTCCATAACCGAGAAATATTTCCTTAGTCCTCTAAGGATAATTTTGACCGTTGTCCAGTGATCTACTCCTAGATCACTATTGTACCCCCTTGCCAAACTTATGGCAAGGTACACAATAGATCAGGTATACAGCTTGGCATACTTCATAGAACCTATGACTGAGGCATAGGGAATGGCTTTCATTCTCTTTCTATCTTCTGTCGTGGTCGGGTTTTGAGTCTTGCTCAACTTCATACCTTACAACTCAAGCAAGAACTACTTCTTTGACTGATCCATTCTGAACTCCTTCAAAATCTTATCAAGGCATGTACTCATTGAAAATCTTATCAATCGTCTTGATCTATCTCTATAGATCTTGATGCCCAATATGTAAGCAACTTCACTGAGGTCTTTCTTTGAAAAAACTCCTTTTAAATACTCCTTTATGATTTTCAGAAAATTCTACAACATTTCCTATCAACAATATATCATTCACATATACTTATCAGAAAGGTTGTATGGCTCCCACTCGCTTTCTTGTAAATACAGGCTTCACCACAAGTCTGTATAAAACTATATGCTTTGATCAACTCATTAAAGCGTATATTCCAACTCCGAGATGCTTGCACCAGTCCATAGATGGATCGCTGGAGCTTGCATATTTTGTTAGCACCTTTAGGATCGACAAAACCTTTTTGGTTGTGTCACATACAATTCTTCTTTAATAAATCCATTAAGGAATGCAGTTTTGACATCCATTTGCCAGATTTCAAAAATGCGGCAATTGCTAACATGATCCAGACAGACTTAAGCATCGATACGAGTGAGAAAATCTCATAGCAGAAAACCTTTTGCGACAATTCGAGCTTCGTAGATAGTAACACTACTATCAGCGCATGTCTTCCTCTTAAAGATCCATTTATTCTCAATGGCTTGCCAATCATTGGGCAAGTCCACCAAAGTCCATACTTTGTTCTCATACATGGATCCTATCTCAGATTTCATGGCCTCAAGCCATTTTGCGGAATCTGGGCTCATCATCGCTTTCTCATAGTTCGTAGGTTCGTCATGGTCTAGTAACATGACTTTCAGAACCGGATTACCGTACCACTCTGGTGCGGACCGTACTCTGGTTGACCTACGAGGTTCGGTAGTAATTTGATCTGAAGTTTCATGATCATCATCATTAGCTTCCTCATTGATTGGTGTAGGCATCACTGGAACTGATTTCTGTGATGAACTAATTTCCATTTCGGGAGAAAGTACAATTACCTCATCAAGTTCTACTTTCCTCCCACTCACTTCTTTCGAGAGAAACTCCTTCTCCAAAAAGGATCCATTCTTAGCAACGAATTTCGTGCCTTCGGATCTGTGATAGAAGGTGTACCCAATAGTTTCTTTTGGGGTGTCCTATGAAGACTTGCTTCTCTGATTTGGGTTCGAGCTTATCATGTTGAAACTTTTTCACATAAGCAACGCATTCCCAAACTTTAAGAAACGACAGCTTAGGTTTCTTGCCAAACCACAGTTCATACGGTGTGGTCTCAACAGATTTAGATGGTGCCCTATTTAACGTGAATGCAGCTGTCTCTAATGCATAACCCCAAAATGACAGTGGTAAATCAGTAAGAGACATCATAGATCGCACCAAATCTAATAAAGTACGGTTACGACATTCGGACACACCATTACGCTGTGGTGTTCCAAGTGGCGTGAGTAGTGAAACTATTTCACATTGTTTTAACTGAAGGCCAAACTTGTAACTCAAATATTTTACCTCTGCGATCATATCGTAGAAACTTTTATTTTCTTGTTACGATGATTCTCCACTTCACTCTGAAATTCTTTGAACTTTTCAAATGTTTCAGACTTGTGTTTCATCAAGTAGATATACCCATATCTACTCAAATCATCTGTGAAGGTCAGAAAATAACGATACCTGCCGCGAGCCTCAACACTCATTGGACCACATACATCAGTATGTATTATTTCCAATAAGTTAGTAGCTCGCTCCATTGTTCCGGAGAACAGCGTTCTAGTCATCTTGCCTATGAGGCATGGTTCGCAAGCATCAAAATGATTCATTAATCAAGTGATTCCAAAAGTCCATCAGCATGGAGTTTGTTCATGCGCTTTACAACAATATGACCTAAACGGCAGTGCCACAAATATGTTGCACTATCATTATTAACTTTGCATCTTTTGGCATCAATATTATGAATATGTGCATCAGACGATCGAGATTCAATAAACCATTCACATTGGGTGTATGACCATAGAAGGTTTTATTCAAGTAAACAGAACAACAATTATTCTCTGACTTAAATGAGTAACCATGTTGCAACAAACATGATCTAATCATATTCATGCTCAACACAAACACCAAATAACATTTATTTAGGCTTAACACTAATCCCGAAAATAGAGGGAGTGTGCGATGGTGATCATATTAATCTTGGAAACACTTCCAACACACATCGTCACCTTGCCCTTAACTAGTCTCTATTATTCTGCAACTCCTGTTTCAAGTTACTAATCATAGCAACTGAATCGGTATCAAATATCAAGGGGTTGCTTATGAGCACTAGTAAAGTACACATCAATAATCTGTATATCAAATATACCTTTGTTCACTTTGCCATCCTTCTTATCCACCAATTATTTGGGGTAGTTCCGCTTTCACTGATTATTCCCTTTGCAGTAGAAGCACTCAGTTTCAGGCTTAGGTCTATCTTTGGGATTCTTCATGGATGCAGCAACTTGCTTGCCATTCTTCTTGAAGTTCCCCTTCTTTCTTTTGCCCTTTTACTTGAAACTAGTGGTCTTGTTAACCATCAACAATTGATGCTCTTTCTTGATTTCTACCTTCGTCGATTTCAGCATCACGAAGAGCTCGGGAATCGTTTTTCGTCATCCCTTGCATATTATAGTTCATCACGAAGTTCTAGTAACTTGTTGATAGTGACTAGAGAATTCTGTCAATCACTCTCTTATCTGGAAGATTAACTCCCACTTGATTGAAGCGATTGTAGTACTCAGACATTCTGAGCACATGCTCACTAGTTGAGCTATTCTCCTCCATCTTGTAGGCAAAGTACTTGTCGGAGGTCTCATACCTCTCGATTCGGGCATGAGTCTGAAATACCAATTTCAGCTCTTGGAACATCTCATATGCTCCGTGTCGTTCAAAATGTTTTTGAAGTCCCGGTTCTAAGCCGTAAAGCATGGTGCACTAAACTATCAAGTAGTCATCATACCGAGCTTTTGTCAAACGTTCATAACGTCTGCATCTGCTCCTGCAATAGGTTTGTCACCTAGCGGTGCATCAAGAACATAATTCTTCTGTGCAGCAATGAGGATAATCCTCAGATCACGGACCAAGTCCGCATCATTGCTACTATCATCTTTCAACTTATTTTTCTCTAGGAACATATCAAAAATAAACGGGGAGCTATATCGCGAGCTATTGATCTACAACATAATTTGCAAAAACTAGCAATACTAAGTTCATGATAAATTAAAGTTCAATTAATCATATTACTTAAGAACTCCCATTTAGATAGACGTCCCTCGAGTCATATAAATGATCACGTGATCCAAATCAACTAAACCATGTCCGATCATCACGTGAGATGGAGTAGTTTTCAATGGTCACTACTAGGAAAACCCTTACCAGTAGCGCTGGTTTTTTGCCTATTAGTAGCGTGGGCAGACGCGCTACTGCTATGGCGCTACAACTATTTTTTAGCAGTAGCGCTTGTTTAGGATAGCGCTACTGGTATTTTCAGATACTAGTAGCGTGCCTCTGGAGAGCGCTACTGGTAAATGAGCGCTGCTGGTAATATTTTGGCCCGCGCCACTGCTAAAATTTATGTTTTTTTCATATTTTGGCGATGTACATGTTTAAACAGATCTATCTTTTATAGAATAACAACCCATCATGAACTAGTCTGTTTAAATAACATATTCATTACCACTAGTCATCACCACCAAACAATGTTCGTCAATGAGACATCATATAACAAGTTGATCACTAGTCATAATCATAACTCCTCCTCATCATCATCAACTCTAACACATTGTAGAACATAATAACATATTCTACCTAGGACCTACTCCTCTCATAGGACCTACTCTACCCTCTCTTAGGTAAAATATCATGAAACAAGATAGGCATTGACTCTCCATTAAGGAAAATGGACTCTCCATAATGAAGAACGGAGATCATCCTGTCTCCAAGTCTTGGCCTACTCACAATGTTGCTTCCAAGTAGCTCTCTAGATGGTCGAAACATTTTTTCCAATCATTTATTATCATGGCTTCCTCGCTTTTAGAAATCTGGTATGGACAGGAGTGATGTGGATACTGCGGCTGACCTGGCCGTGGTGACTGTAAGCTCATAACATCAACGCGACCTCTCGGCAACATCAGATGAGGCACAAAATCCATCGGGATTTTCTGTTCGAAAACATAGTAATAACTTTGTAGTTAGCAATGTAGTTTAGTTTTAGAAGAATTTATGCAAAAGATGCACGGATGTCGTAATAGTAGAAAACCTTACCATGCTATCTCCATTGATGTTACCGTAGCACACCGCATGCACTAGTGGCACATATTCACCATAATTTTGAGGAATTCTATAATAGCTATTGTAATTCTCAAGATTAGTAAGGAATGTGATAAGACCATCTTTCTCCTTATAAGTTAATTGTGCTTCATCATTGTAGTAGTAGGTTTTGTCTACCATCTTCCGTACATTTTTTGAATAATGAAAATAAGCTGCCAATGGAAATAAGCTGTCAACTATTTTGAAATAAACATTATAAATTACTTAATAAATATGTTTGAGAAACTCACATAGTGGTAGAACTGGAAGCGTGTCAACAAGGACCCAAATGGTCATATTCTTTTCGTTGATGTCAGGATCACCAAGATCGAAGGTGAGAAGCATACCCTCATGAAAATCATACGCCTTGCAAAGTGCTTCCCAATTCGGGCAACCAAAATTGGATGAGTTCACAGAATTGTATAGATTTACAGCAAAATCATAACCATGATGGGTCCTTAGTTGAATTATCTTTGTCTCCATGCTTTCATGATCTTCAAAACCCATCTTCTCCAAGACATAGCGTCTAGCATGGCATGGGATAAACTAGTTGAATTGTAAAAGACGGAATTTACATGTTGAAGAAGCAGAGAAGTCGTGCAAAAAAATAACAAAAAACACTTGTCGTCATTGCGTACCACTTTCAACATCGAAGGTCTCTTGGAGCTTGATGCTGAAGCGCCGACCTTCTACCAGGTGAGGCCTGTCGCACAGACCGCGCTCATCTTCGCAGTAGTCGCACATAGCAAATTCCCTTTCGTCGTCAGACATTTCCTAATAGGTAATTAATAATCCATCATCGAATACATATATAGTAGTTTGTAGCAAAGATCATCATATAACAACTAAAACACCTAAAATTTGTAGTTTGTAGTAGTTTGTAGCAAAGATCATCATCGAACCTAGTTTATAGCAAAGATCATCATGTAATCCATCATCGAATACATATATAGTAGTTTGTAGCACAGACCGCGCTCATCTTTTGCATTCAATAAGGAAATAACTAATAGGTAATTAATAATCCATCATCGAATACATATATAGTAGTTTGTAGCAAAGATCATCATATAATATCACTAATACATCTCGAATAGTAGCTCCTCTGGGTTCAGTGGGCCGCGGTGGACACCCAAAGAGAAGGAACCATCACCGGATCATAGCTCCGGTGAGATCCCCAAAGAACCTGCCAGGTATTGGAGAGCGCGCCGTCCGCCAACGCAACCATGTAGCACTGGACGTGCGCGTCCTCCTCCATGACACGGTGCTGTACCACCTGCGCGGGGGACTCAAGCCTCTGCACCGATGCAGGCCCACGTGACTGCCACCAAAGAAGCTCCGGGTCGACGGCAGGCTGGGTCCTCACTAAGCTGCGCTCACCAGAAGGTAGCACAACCCAGTACCAGCCCGGCGGAGCCCAGTCCCGGACATGGCCCCTCGGCTCAAGCAGGAGTCCTCCACCGAGTCGACAACGAGCATGCGGGATAGGCATCATCGACGTCGAGAACAAAATGCTTAATTATGAAAACAAAAATAATAAACACTTAGCAAAATTCGGCATGACCTTTGCTAAAAGCTGGACATCGAGCGCCTGAAATTTGCCAGAACGTAAACAAATCGACATTTCTGGCAAAACATAGGCCACTCGGTTAAACAACTAAGATTGTGACATGTTCAAAATATGACATATATTCACTTCAAATTTGCACATGACAGGAATAATTGTTTTTACTAAAAAACAACAAATGTGATAGTTCAAAATATGATCCTAAGATTAACTAGCTAGGGTTCATACTAAATTAACCTAAGATTCATACTACATTATCCTAAGATTATACAACTAAGATTAAACACCTAAGATTAAACAACTAAGATTAAAAACCTACATTATCCTAAGATTCATACTACATTATCCTAAGATTAACTAGCTAGGTTTCATACTACATTTTCCTATGATTAAACAACTAAGATTAAAAACCTAAAATTTTCAACTTTCTAGGGTTCAAAAGAAACTAGGGAGGAGGAGGAAGGAGGGAGGAGGATGTACCTCTCGGTGGAGGAGGGCCGGCGCG
>NC_041382.1:8401045-8417357 GCF_002162155.2 Triticum dicoccoides | reverse complement strand
GGGATGAGAGCCGGTGCGGGGGCCGGGGCGGCCAGCGAGGGAGGGCGACCGGCGGGGAGGAGGGCCGGCGCAGGCGAGGGCGGCCGACGCAGGGAGGAGGGGCGGCGCGGGGGACGACACCGTGCAGGGGTCGATGGCAGCGCGCGGGGGATTGAGTGAGGAGTGAGAGTGAGAGAGAGGAAAGAGTTGTGTCTATCTAGGCGACTAAGCTATACAGCGCGGGGCAGCAACACACGCTACTGGTAAAATGTTATACATAGAAAAATTGGCAGTAGCGCTCTTGGATAAACAGGCGCTATAGATCCTAACCTAGCAGTAGCGCAGGTTGGATGACAGGCGTTGTTGCTATTTTTTGACCAGGGGGTGTGGTGTGTTACACTTAGCAGTAGCGTGGGGCTAGGTAACAAGCGCTGCTGCTGACTGATACCAATAGCGCTCTTTATAGCCAGTGCTACTACTAACTACTAGTAGCATGGGGTTATAAACAAACGCTACTGGCAAACTTCTATCTATAAGCATTTTCCTAGTAGTGGGTGAACATCACTATGTTGATCATATCTATTATATGATTCACGCTTGACCTTTCGGTCTCAGTGTTCCGAGGCCATATCTGCATATGCTAGGCTCGTCAAGTTTAACCCGGGTATTCTACATGTGCAAAACTGGCTTGCACCCGTTGTATGTAAACGTAGAGCTTATCACACCCGATCATCACGTGGTGTCTTGGCACGAAGAACTGTAGCAATGGTGCATACTCAGGGAGAACACTTATACCTTGAAATTTAGTAAGGGGTCATCTTATAATGCTACCGTCGTACTAAGCAAAATAAGATGTATAAAAGATAAACATCACATGCAATCAAAATATGTGACATGATATGGCCATCATCATCTTGTGCTCATGATCTCCATCACCGAAGCATCGTCATGATCTCCATCGTCACCGGCGCGACACGTTGATCTTCATCGTAGCGTCGTTGTCGTCTCGCCAATGTTGCTTCCACGACTATCGCTACCGCTTAGTGATAAAGTAAAGCAATTACATGGTGATTGCATTTCATACAATAAAGCGACAACCATAAGGCTCCTGCCAGTTGCCGATAACTTTACAAACCATGATCATCTCATACAACAATTTATATCTCATCACGTCTTGACCATATCACATCACAACATACCCTGCAAAAATAAGTTAGACGTCCTCTACTTTGTTGTTGCAAGTTTTACGTGGCTGCTACGGGTTTAGAAGAACCGATTCTTACTTACGCAAAACCACAACGTAGTGTAGTGATTGCTTTTTGATCTTCTAAAAGAACCCTCTTCATTGAAATCGGCTCAACTAAAGTGATAGAGACAGACACCCGCCAGTCACCTTTAAGCAATGAGTGCTCGAAACGGTGAAACCAGTCTCGCATAAGCATACGCGTAATGTCAGTCCAGGCCGCTTCATCTCACAATACTGCTGAACCAAGTAACAACTAGTAACGGCAAGCAATATGTATACACCCACGCCCACAACTCCTTTGTGTTATACTCGTGCATATAACATCTACGCATAGACCTGGCTCGGATGCCACTGTTGGGGAACGTAGTATTTCAAAAAATTACCTACAATCACGCAAGATCTATCTAGGAGATGCATAGGAACGAGCGGGGAGAGTGTGTCCACATACACTCGTAGACCAAAAGCGGAAGCATTTAGTAACGCGGTTCATGTAGTTGAACGTCTTCACGATCTGACCGATCCAAGTACCGAACGTATGGCACCTCCGTGTTCAGCACACGTTCAGCTCGATGACGTCCCACGAACTCTTGATCCAGTTGAGGTCGAGGGAGAGTTCCGTCAGCACGACGGCGTGGCGACGGTGATGATGATGTTACCGGCGCAGGGCTTCACCTGAACACTACGACGATATGACCGAGGTGTGTAACTGTGGAAGGGGCACCGCACCCGGCTAAGAGATCAACTTGTGTGTCTTTGGGTGCCCCCTCCCCACGTATATAAAGGAGGGAGGGAGGAGGAGGTCGGCCAAGAGGAGGCGCGCCCAAGGGGGGGGAGTCCTACTCCAAGTAGGAGTAAACTCCCCCCTTTCCTAGTCCAACAAGGAGAAGAAGGAAGGAGAGGGGAGAAGAGATGGAAAGGGGCCCACCCCCTGTTGGAAATATGCCCTAGATACAATAATAAATTGATTATTATTATATTTCCTTGTTCATGATAATCGTTTATTATCCATGCTAGAATTGTATTGATAGGAAACTCAGATACATGTGTGGATACATAGACAACACCATGTCCCTAGTAAGCCTCTAGATGACTAGCTCGTTGATCAATAGATGGTTACGGTTTCCTGACCATGGACATTGGATGTCGTTGATAACGGGATCACATCATTAGGAGAATGATGTGATGGACAAGACCCAATCCTAAGCCTAGCACAAAGATCATGTAGTTCGTGTGCTAAAGCTTTTCTAAATGTCAAGTATCATTTCCTTAGACCATGAGATTGTGCAACTCCCGGAGACCGTAGGAGTGCTTTGGGTGTGCCAAACGTCACAACGTAACTGGGTGGCTATAAAGGTACACTACGGGTATCTCTGAAAGTGTCTGTTGGGTTGGCACGAATCGAGACTGGGATTTGTCACGCCGTGTGACGGAGAGGTATCTCTGGGCCCACTCGGTAGGACATCATCATAATGTGCACAATGTGATCAAGGAGTTGATCACGGGATGATGTGTTACGGAACGAGTAAAGAGACTTGCCAGTAACGAGATTGAACAAGGTATCGGGATACCGATGATCGAATCTCGGGCAAGTATCGTACCGCTAGACAAAGGGAATTGTATACGGGATTGATTAAGTCCTTGACATTGTGGTTCATCCGATGAGATCATCGTGGAACATGTGGGAGCCAACATGGGTATCCAGATCCCGCTTTTGGTTATTGACCGGAGAACGTCTCGGTCATGTCTGCATGTCTCCCGAACCCGTAGGGTCTACACACTTAAGGTTCGATGACGCTAGGGTTATAAAGGAAGTTTGTATGTGGTTACCGAATGTTGTTCGGAGTCCCAGATGAGATCCCGGACGTCATGAGGAGTTCCGGAATAGTTCGGAGGTAAAGATTTATATATGGGAAGTCCTGTTTTGGTCACCGGACAAGTTTCGGGGTCACCGGTATTGTACCGGGACCACCGGAAGGGTCCCGGGGGTCCACCGGGTGGGGCCACCTGCCCCGGGGGGGCACATGGGCTGTAGGGGTGTGCGCCTTGGCCTATATGGGCCAAGGGCACCAGCCCCAAGAGGCCCATGCGGCAAGGGATAAGGAAAGGAAGAGTCCTAAAAGGGGAAGGCACCTCCGAGGTGCCTTGGGGAGGAGGGACTCCTCCTAGCCGCACCCTTCCTTGGAGGAAGGGCCAAGGCTGCGCTTCCCCCCCTCTCCCTTGCCCCTATATATATGTAGGGGGTGGGAGGACAGCCGTACCAATGTTCTGGTGCAGCCCTCCCCTTCTCCCAAGTCCTTCTCCTCTCCCGTGGTGCTTGGCGAAGCCCTGCAGGATTGCCACGCTCCTCCACCACCACCGCGCCGTTGTGCTGCTGCTGGATGGAGTCTTCCTCAACCTCTCCCTCTCTACTTGCTGGATCAAGGCATGGGAGACGTCACCGGGCTGTACGTGTGTTGAACGCGGAGGTGCCGTCCGTTCGGCACTTGGTCATCGGTAATTTGGATCACGACGAGTACGACTCCTTCAACCCTGTTCTCTTGAACGGTTCCGCTTAGCGATCTACAAGGGTATGTAGATGCACTCTCGTTCCCCTCGTTGCTAGTCTCTCCATAGATAGATCTTGGTGACACGTAGGAAAATTTTGAATTTCTGCTACATTCCCCAACAGTGGCATCATGAGCTAGGTCTATGCGTAGTTTCTATGCACGAGTAGAACACAAAGTAGTTGTGGGCGTTGATTTTGTTCAATATGCTTGCCGTTACTAGTCTTATCTTGATTCAGCGGCATCGTGGGATGAAGCGGCCCGGACCAACCTTACACGTACGCTTATGTGAGACCGGTTCCACCGACTAACATGCACTAGTTGCATAAGGTGGCTGGCGGGTGTCTGTCTCTCCCACTTTAGTCGGATCGGATTCGATGAAAAGGGTCCTTATGAAGGGTAAATAGCAATTGGCATATCACGTTGTGGTTTTGCGTAGGTAAGAAACGTTCTTGCTAGAAACCCATAGCAGCCACGTAAAACATGCAAACAACAATTAGAGGACGTCTAACTTGTTTTTGCAGGGTATGCTATGTGATGTGATATGGCCAAAGGATGTGATGAATGATATATGTGATGTATGATATGATCATGTTCTTGTAATAGGAATCGCGACTTGCATGTCGATGAGTATGACAACCGGCAGGAGCCATAGGAGTTGTCTTTATTTATTATATGACCTGCGTGTCATTAAACAACGCCATGTAATTACTTTACTTTATTTGCTAACCGTTAGCTGTAGTAGTAGAAGTAATAGTTGGCAAGACAACTTCATGAAGACACGATGATGGAGATCATGATGATGGAGATCATGGTGTCATGCCGGTGAGGATGATGATCATGGAGCCCCGAAGATGGAGATCAAAAGGAGCAAAGTGATATTGGCCATATCATGTCACTATTTGATTGCATGTGATGTTTATCATGTTTATACATCTTATTTGCTTAGAACGACGGTAGTAAATAAGATGATCCCTCATTAAAATTTCAAGAAAGTGTTCCCCCTAACTATGCACCGTTGCGACAGTTTGTTGTTTTGAAGCACCACGTGATGATCGGGTGTGATAGATTCTTACGTTCACATACAACGGGTGTAAGACAGATTTACACACGCGAAACACTTAGGTTGACTTGACGAGCCTAGCATGTGTACAGACATGGCCTCGGAACACAGAAGACCGAAAGGTCGAGCATGAGTCGTATGGTAGATACGATCAGCATGAAGATGTTCACCGATGTTGACTAGTCCGTCTCACGTGATGATCGGACACGGCCTGGTTGACTCGGATCATGTAATCACTTAGATGACTAGAGGGATGTCTATCTAAGTGGGAGTTCATAAGATGAACCTAATTATCCTGAACATAGTCAAAAGGATTTTGCAAATTATGTCGTAGCTCGCGCTTCAGTTCTACTGTTTAGATATGTTCCTAGAGAAAATTTAGTTGAAAGTTGATAGTAGCAATTATGCGGACTAGGTCCGTAAACTGAGGATTGTCCTCATTGCTTCACAGAAGGCTTATGTCCTTAATGCACCGCTCAGTGTGCTGAACCTCGAACGTTGTCTGTGGATGTTGCGAACATCTGACATACACGTTTTGATAACTACGTGATAGTTCAGTTAAACGGTTTAGAGTTGAGGCACCGAAGACGTTTTGAAACATCGCGAAACATATGAGATGTTTCGAGGGCTGAAATTGGGATTTCAAGCTCGTGCCCACGTCAAGAGGTATAAGACCTCCGACGATTTTCTTAGCCTACCAACTAAGGAGAAAAGCTCAATTGTTGAGCTTGTGCTCAGATTGTCTGAGTACAACAATCATTTGAATCAAGTGGGAGTTGATCTTCCAGATAAGATAGTGATGTTTCTCCGAAGTCATTACCACCAAGCTGCTAGAGCTTCGTGATGAACTATAATATATCAGGGACATATATGATGATCCTTGAGATATTCGCGATGTTTGACACCACAAAAGTAGAAATCAAGAAGGAGCATCAATTGTTGATGGTTGGTGAAACCACTAGTTTCAAGAAGGGCAAGGGCAAGAAGGGATACTTCATGAAACGGCAATTCAGCTGCTGCTCTAGTGAAGAAACCCAAGGTTGAACCCAAACCCGAGACTAAGTGCTTCTGTAATAAGGGGAACAGCCACTGGAGCAGAATTACCCTAGATACTTGGTAGATTAGAAGGTTGGCAAGGTCGATAGAAGTATATTGGATATACATTGTGTTGATGTGTACTTTACTAGTACTCCTAGTAGCACCAGGGTATTAGATACCGGTTCGGTTGCTAAGTGTTAGTAACTCGAAATAAAAGCTACGGAATAAACAGAGACTAGCTAAAGGTGAGCTGACGATATGTGTTGGAAGCATTTCCAATGTTGATATGATCAAGCATCGCACGCTCCCTCTACCATCAAGATTGGTGTTAAACCTAAATAATTATTTGGTGTTTCTGTTGAGCATAGACATGATTGGATTATGTCTATCGCGATACGGTTATTCATTTAAGGAGAATAATGGTTACTCTGTTTATTTGAACAATACCTTCAATGGTCTTGCACCTAAAATGAATGGTTTATTGAATCTCGATCATAGTGATACACATGTTCATGCCAAAAGATATAAGATAGTAATGATAGTACCACCTACTTGTGGCACTGCCACTTAAGTCATATCGGTATAAAACGCATGAAGAAGCTCCATGTTGATGGATCTTTGGGCTCACTCGTTTTTGAAAAGTTTGAGACATGCGAACCATGTCCATTGGTGTATATGCATGAAGAAACTCCATGCAAATGGACCGTTTGGACTCACTTGATTTTTGAATCACTTGAGACATGCAAAATATACCACATGGGCAAGATGACTGAAAGCCTCGTTTTCAGTAAAATGGAACAAGAAAGCAACTTGTTGGAAGAAATACATTTTGATGTGTGCAGTCCAATGAGTGCTGAGGCGTGTAGTGGATATCGTTATGTTCTTACTTCACAGATGATTTGAGTAGATGTTGAGTACATTTACTTGATAAATCATGACTCTGAATTATTGAAAGGTTTAAGTAATTTCAGGGTGAAGTTGAAAGATCGCCGTGACAAGAGGATAAAATATCTATGATATGATCATAGAGATGAATATCTGAATTACGAGTTTGGCACAGAATTAAGACATTGTGGAAATTGTTTCACAACTAATACAGCCTAGAACACCATAGTGTGATGGTGTGTCCGAATATCATAACTGCACCCTATTGGATATGATGCATACCATGATGTCTCTTATCAAATTACCACGATAGTTTATGGGTTAGGCATTAGAGACAACCACATTCACTTTAAATAGGGCAGCACGTAATTCCGATGAGATGACACCGAATGAACTATGGTTTAGAGAAACCTAAGCTGTCATTTCTTAAAAGTTTGGGGCTGCGACGCTTATGTGAAAAAGTTTCAGGCTGATAAGCTCGAACCCAAAGCGGATAAATGCATCTTCATAGGACACCCAAAACAGTTAGGTATACCTCCTGTCTCAGATTCGAAAGCAATAAGGGATTGTTTCTAGAATCGGGTCCTTTCTCGAGGAAAAGTTTCTCTCGAAAGAATTGAGTGGGAGGATGGTTGAGACTTGATGAGGTTATTGAACCGTCACTTCAACTAGTGTATAGTAGGGCACAAAGAGTTGTTCCTGTGGCACCTACACCAATTGAAGTGGAAGCTTATGATATTGATCATGAGATTTCGGATCAAGTCACTCCCAAACCTCATAGGACGACAAGGATGTGTACTACTTCAGAGTGGTACATAATCCTGTCTTGGAAGTTATGTTGCTAGACAACAATGAACCTACGAGCTATGGAGAAGCGATGGTGGGCCCGGATTCCGATAAATGGCTCGAGGCCATAAAATCCGAGAGAGGATCCATGTATGAAAACAAAGTGTAGACTTTGGAAGAACTACTTGATGGTCGTAAAGCTGTTGAGTACAGATGGATTTTTAAAAGGAAGACGGACAATGATGGTAAGTATCACCATTAAGAAAGTTCGACTTGTCGTTAAGATGTTTTTCGACAAGGTCAAGGAGTTGACTACGGTAAGACTTTCTCACTCGTAGCGATGCTAAAAGTCTGTTGGAATTATATTAGCAATTACTGCATCATTTATGAAATCTTGCAGATAGGATGTCAAAACATTGTTTCCTCGACAATTTTTGAGGAAAGGTTGTATGTGATACAACCGGAAGGTTTTGTCAACCCTGAAAGATGCTAATAAGTATGCAAAGCTCCAGCAATCCTTCTGAGGACTGGAGTAAGCATCTGGAGTTGGAATGTATGCTTTGATGAGATGATCAAAGATTTTGGGTGTATACAAAGTTTATAAGAAACTTGTATTTCCAAAGAAGTGAGTGGGAGCACTATAGAATTTCTGATGAATATATGTTGTTGACATGTTGTTGATCAGAAATGACATATAATTTCTGGAAATCATATAGGGTTATTTGGAAAGTGTTTTTCAATGGAAAGCCTGGATTAAGCTACTTGAACATTGAACATCAAGATCTATAAGGATAGATCAAAATGCTTAATGGTAATTTCAAATGAGCACATACCTTGACATGATCTTGAAGGTGTTCAAGATGGATCAGTCAAAGAAGGAGTTCTTGCCTGAGTTGTAAGGTATGAAGTTAAGACTTAAAGCTCGACCGCGGCAGAATAGAGAGAAAGGACGAAGGTCGTCCCCTATGCTTAAGACATAGGCTCTACAGTATGCTATGTTGTGTACCGCACCTGAAGTGTGCCTTGCCATGAGTCAGTCAAGGGGTACAAGAGTGATCCAAGAATGGATCACAGGACAGCGGTCAAAGTTATCCTTAGTAACTAGTGGACTAAGGAATTTTCTCGATTATGGAGGTGGTAAAAGAGTTCGTCGTAAAGGGTTACGCCGATGCAAACTTTGACACTAATCCAGATTATTCTGAGTAGTAAACTAGATTCGTATAGTAGAACAGTTATTTGGAATAGCTCCAAATAGAGCGTGGTAGCTGCATCTAGGAGATGGCATAGAGATTTGTAAAGCACACACGGATCTGAAAGGTGCAGACCCGTTGACTAAAAACCTCTCTCACAAGCAACATGATAAAACCTAGAACTCATTGAGTGTTAATCACATAGTGATGTGAACTAGACTACTAACTCTAGTAAACTCTTGGGTGTTAGTCACATGGCGATGTGACCTGTGAGTGTTAATCACATGGCGATGTGAACTAGATTATTGACTCTAGTGCAAGTGGGAGACTATTGGAAATATGCCCTAGAGGCAATAATAAATTGATTATTATTATATTTCCTTGTTCATGATAATCGTTTATTATCCATGCTAGAATTGTATTGATAGGAAACTCAGATACATGTGTGGATACATAGACAACACCATGTCCCTAGTAAGCCTCTAGATGACTAGCTCGTTGATCAATAGATGGTTACGGTTTCCTGACCATGGACATTGGATGTCATTGATAACGGGATCACATCATTAGGAGAATGATGTGATGGACAAGACCCAATCCTAAGCCTAGCACAAAGATCGTGTAGTTCGTATGCTAAAGCTTTTCTAAATGTCAAGTTTCATTTCCTTAGACCATGAGATTGTGCAACTCCCAGACACCGTAGGAGTGCTTTGGGTGTGCCAAACGTCACAACGTAACTGGGTGGCTATAAAGGTACACTACGGGTATCTCTGAAAGTGTCTGTTGGGTTGGCACGAATCGAGACTGGGATTTGTCACTCCATGTGACGGAGAGGTATCTCTGGGCCCACTCGGTAGGACATCATCATAATGTGCACAATGTGATCAAGGAGTTGATCACGGGATGATGTGTTACGGAACGAGTAAAGAGACTTGCCGGTAACGAGATTGAACAAGGTATCGGGATACCGATGATCGAATCTCGGGCAAGTATCGTACCGCTAGACAAAGGGAATTGTATACGGGATTGATTAAGTCCTTGACATCATCGTTCATCCGATGAGATCATCGTGGAACATGTGGGAGCCAACATGGGTATCCAGATCCCGCTGTTGGTTATTGACCGGAGAACGTCTCGGTCATGTCTGCATGTCTCCCGAACCCGTAGGGTCTACACACTTAAGGTTCGATGACGCTAGGGTTATAAAGGAAGTTTTTATGTGGTTACCGAATGTTGTTCGGAGTCTCGGATGAGATCCCGGACGTCACGAGGAGTTCCGGAATGGTCCGGAGGTAAAGATTTATATATGGGAAGTCCTGTTTTGGTCACCGGACAAGTTTCGGGGTCACCGGTATTGTACCGGGACCACCGGAAGGGTCCCGGGGGTCCACCGGGTGAGGCCACCTGCCCCGGGGGGCCACATGGGCTGTAGGGGTGTGCTCCTTGGCCTATATGGTCCAAGGGCACCAGCCCCAAGAGGCCCATGCGCCAAGGGATAAGGACAGGAAGAGTCCTAAAAGGGGAAGGCACCTCCGAGGTGCCTTGGGGAGGAGGGACTCCTCATAGCCGCACCCTTCCTTGGAGGAAGGGCCAAGGCTGCGCCTCCCCACCTCTCCCTTGCCCCTGTATATATGTAGGGGGTGGGAGGACAGCCATACCAATGTTTTGGTGCAGCCCTCCCCTTCTCCCAAGTCCTTCTCCTCTCCCGTGGTGCTTGGCGAAGCCCTGCAGGATTGCCATGCTCCTCCACCACCACCGCGCCGTTGTGCTGCTGCTGGATGGAGTCTTCCTCAACCGCTCCCTCTCTCCTTGCTGGATCAAGGCATGGGAGACGTCACCGGGCTGTACGTGTGTTGAACGCGGAGGTGTCGTCCGTTCGGCACTTGGTCATCGGTGATTTGGATCATGACGACTACGACTCCTTCAACCCCGTTCTCTTGAACGCTTCCGCTCAGCGATCTACAAGGTTATGTAGATGCACTCTCCTTCCCCTCGTTGCTAGTCTCTCCATAGATAGATCTTGGTGACACGTAGGAAAATTTTGAATTTCTGCTACGTTCCCCAACACCCCCTAGTCCAATTCGGTTTGGGCTAGGGGGCGCGCGCCACTCCTTGGCCTGCCTTATCTCTTTCACCACTAGGCCCATGAGGCCCAATACTTCCTCCGACGAATTCCCGTAACTCCCCGGTACTCCGAGAAATACCCGAATCACTCGGAACCTTTCCGATGTCCGAATATAGCCTTTCAGTATATGAATCTTTACGTCTCGACCATTTCTACACTCCTCGTCATGTCCGTGATCTCATCCGGGACTCCGAACAATCTTCGGTCATCAAATCACATAACTCTTTAACACAAATCGTCATTGAATGTTAAGCGTGCGGACCCTACGGTTTCGAGAACTATGTAGACATGACCGAGACACATATCCGGTCAATAACCAACAGCGGAACCTGGATGCTCATATTGATTCCTACATATTCTAGGAAGATCTTTATCGGTCAAACCGCATAACAACATACATTATTCCCTTTGTCATCGGTATGTTACTTGCCCGAGATTCGATCGTAGGTATCATCATACCTAGTTCAATATCGTTACCGGCAAGTCTCTTTACTCGTTTCGTAATGCATCATCCCGCAACTAACTCATTAGTCACATTGCTTGCAGGGCTTATAGTGATGTGCATTACCGAGAGGGCCCAGAGATACCTCTCCGAAACACGGAGTGACAAATCCTAATCTCGATTTATGCCAACCCAACAAACACCTTCGGAGACACCTGTAGAGCATCTTCATAATCACCTAGTTACGTTGTGACGTTTGATAGCACACTAAGTGTTCCTCTGGTATTTGGGAGTTGCATAATCTCATAGTCAAAGGAATATGTATAAGTCATGAAGAAAGCAATAGCAATAAAACTTATCGATCATAATGCTAAGCTAACAGATGGGTCTTGTCCATCACATCATTCTCTAATGATGTGATCCCGTTCATCAAATGACAACTCGTGTCTATGGTTAGGAAACTTAACCATCTTTGATTAACGAGCCAGTCAAGTAGAGGCATACTAGGGACACCTTGTTTTCTCTACGTGTCCACACATGTATCAAGTTTCCGGTTAATACAATTCTAGCGTGAATAATAAACATTTATCATGATATAAGGAAATATAAATAACAACTTTATTACTGCCTCTAGGGCATATTTCCTTCAGTCTCACACTTGCACTAGAGTCAATAATCTAGTTCACATCGCCATGTGATTTAACACCAATAGTTCACATCACCATGTGATTAACACCCATAGTTCACATAGCCATGTGATCAACACTCAAAGGGTTTAGTAGAGTCAGTAATCTAGTTCACATTGCTTATGTGATTAACACCCAAGAGTAATAAGGTGTGATCATGTTTTGCATGTGAGAGAAGTTTTAGTCTACAGGTCTGCCATATTCAGATCGTAAGTATTTTGCAAATTTCCATGTCTACAATGCTCTGCAAGGAGCTACTCTAGCTAATTGCTCCCACTTTCAATATGTATCCAGATTGAGACGTAGAGTCATCTGGATTGGTGTAAAAGCTTGCATTGGCGTAACTCTTTACGACGAACTCTTTGTCACCTCCATAACCGAGAAATATTTCCTTAGTCCTCTAAGGATAATTTTGACCGTTGTCCAGTGATATACTCCTAGATCACTATTGTACCCCCTTGCCAAACTTATGGCAAGGTACACAATAGATCTGGTATACAGCTTGGCATACTTCATAGAACCTATGACTGAGGCATAGGGAATGGCTTTCATTCTCTTTCTATCTTCTGTCGTGGTCGGGTTTTGAGTCTTGCTCAACTTCATACCTTACAACTCAAGCAAGAACTACTTCTTTGACTGATCCATTCTGAACTCCTTCAAAATCTTATCAAGGCATGTACTCATTGAAAATCTTATCAAGCGTCTTGATCTATCTCTATAGATCTTGATGCCCAATATGTAAGCAACTTCACTGAGGTCTTTCTTTGAAAACACTCCTTTTAAATACTCCTTTATGATTTTCAGAAAATTCTACATCATTTCCTATCAACAATATGTCATTCACATATACTTATCAGAAAGGTTGTATGGCTCCCACTCACTTTCTTGTAAATACAGGCTTCACTGCAAGTCTGTATAAAACTATATGCTTTGATCAACTCATTAAAGCATATATTCCAACTCCGAGATGCTTGCACCAGTCCATAGATGGATCGCTGGAGCTTGCATATTTTGTTAGCACCTTTAGGATCGACAAAACCTTTTTGGTTGCATCACATACAGTTCTTCTTTAATAAATCCATTAAGGAATGCAGTTTTGACATCCATTTGCCAGATTTCAAAAATGCGGCAATTGCTAACATGATCCAGACAGACTTAAGCATCGATACGAGTGAGAAAATCTCATCGCAGAAAACCTTTTGCGACAATTCGAGCTTTGTAGATAGTAACACTACTATCAGCGCCTGTCTTCCTCTTGAAGATCCATTTATTCTCAATGGCTTGCCGATCATTGGGCAAGTCCACCAAAGTCCATACTTTGTTCTCATACATGGATCCTATCTCAGATTTCATGGCCTCAAGCCATTTTGTGGAATCTGGGCTCATCATCGCTTTCTCATAGTTCGTAGGTTCGTCATGGTCTAGTAGCATGACTTTCAGAACCGGATTACCGTACCACTCTGGTGCGGACCGTACTCTGGTTGACCTACGAGGTTCGGTAGTAATTTGATCTGAAGTTTCGTGATCATCATCATTAGCTTCCTCATTGATTGGTGTAGGCATCACTGGAACTGATTTCTGTGATGAACTAATTTCCAATTCGGGAGAAAGTACAATTACCTCATCAAGTTCTACTTTCCTCCCACTCACTTCTTTTGAGAGAAACTCCTTCTCCAGAAAGGATCCATTCTTAGCAACGAATTTCTTGCCTTCGGATCTGTGATAGAAGGTGTACCCAGTAGTTTCTTTTGGGGTGTCCTATGAAGACTTTCTTCTCCGATTTGGGTTCGAGCTTATCATGTTGAAACTTTTTCACATAAGCAACGCATTCCCAAACTTTAAGAAATGACAGCTTAGGTTTCTTGCCAAACCATAGTTCATACGGTGTCGTCTCAACAGATTTAGATGGTGCCCTATTTAACGTGAATGCAGCGGTCTCTAATGCATAACCCCAAAATGACAGTGGTAAATCAGTAAGAGACATCATAGATCGCAACAAATCTAATAAAGTACGGTTACGACATTCGGACACACCATTACGCTGTGGTGTTCCAAGTAGCGTGAGTAGTGAAACTATTTCACATTGTTTTAACTGAAGGCCAAACTTGTAACTCAAATATTTTACCTCTGCGATTATATTGTAGAAACTTTTATTTTCTTGTTACGATGATTCTCCACTTCACTCTGAAATTCTTTGAACTTTTCAAATGTTTCAGACTTGTGTTTCATCAAGTAGATATACCCATGTCTACTCAAATCATCTGTGAAGGTCAGAAAATAACGATACCTGCCACGAGCCTCAACACTCATTGGACCACATACATCAGTATGTATTATTTCCAATAAGTTAGTAGCTCGCTCCATTGTTCCGGAGAACATCGTTCTAGTCATCTTGCCTATGAGGCATGGTTCGCAAGCATCAAAATGATTCATTAATCAAGTGATTCCAAAAGTCCATCAGCATGGAGTTTGTTCATGCGCTTTACACCAATATGACCTAAACGGCAGTGCCACAAATATGTTGCACTATCATTATTAACTTTGCATCTTTTGGCATCAATATTATGAATATGTGCATCAGACGATCGAGATTCAATAAACCATTCACATTGGGTGTATGACCATAGAAGGTTTTATTCAAGTAAATAGAACAACAATTATTCTCTGACTTAAATGAGTAACCATGTTGCAACAAACATGATCTAATCATATTCATGCTCAACACAAACACCAAATAACATTTATTTAGGCTTAACACTAATCCCGAAAATAGAGGGAGTGTGCGATGGTGATCATATTAATCTTGGAAACACTTCCAACACACATCGTCACCTTGCCCTTAACTAGTCTCTATTATTCTGCAACTCCTGTTTCAAGTTACTAATCATAGCAACTGAATCGGTATCAAATATCGAGGGGTTGCTTATGAGCACTAGTAAAGTACACATCAATAATCTGTATATCAAATATACCTTTGTTCACTTTGCCATCCTTCTTATCCACCAATTATTTGGGGTAGTTCCGCTTTCACTGATTATTCCCTTTGCAGTAGAAGCACTCAGTTTCAGGCTTAGGTCTATCTTTGGGCTTCTTCATGGATGCAGCAACTTGCTTGCCGTTCTTCTTGAAGTTCCCCTTCTTTCTTTTGCCCTTTTACTTGAAACTAGTGGTCTTGTTAACCATCAACAATTGATGCTCTTTCTTGATTTCTACCTTCATCGATTTCAGCATCACGAAGAGCTCGGGAATCGTTTTTCATCATCCCTTGCATATTATAGTTCATCACGAAGTTCTAGTAACTTGTTGATAGTGACTAGAGAATTCTGTCAATCACTCTCTTATCTGGAAGATTAACTCCCACTTGATTGAAGCGATTGTAGTACTCAGACATTCTGAGCACATGCTCACTAGTTGAGCTATTCTCCTCCATCTTGTAGGCAAAGTACTTGTCGGAGGTCTCATACCTCTCGATTAGGGCATGAGTCTGAAATACCAATTTCAGCTCTTGGTACATCTCATATGCTCCGTGTCGTTCAAAATGTTTTTGAAGTCCCGGTTCTAAGCCGTAAAGCATGGTGCACTAAACTATCAAGTAGTCATCATACCGAGCTTTTGTCAAACGTTCATAACGTCTGCATCCGCTCCTGCAATAGGTTTGTCACCTAGCGGTGCATCAAAAACATAATTATTCTGTGCAGCAATGAGGATAATCCTCAGATCACGGACCAAGTCCGCATCATTGCTACTATCATCTTTCAACTTATTTTTCTCTAGGAACATATCAAAAATAAACGGGGAGCTATATCGCGAGCTATTGATCTACAACATAATTTGCAAAAACTAGCAATACTAAGTTCATGATAAATTAAAGTTCAATTAATCATATTACTTAAGAACTCCCATTTAGATAGACACTACTGGAATCAGCTACTTTGCCATCTACCAGCTCTTTGCCGTCTGCTAGCGGACGGCAAAGAAGCTCTTTGCCATCAGCTACCCAAAAGCTGACGGCAAAGAACTGGCTGATGGCAAAGACCTTCTTTGCCATCAGCCAGTTCTTTGCCGTCCGCTAGCGGACGGCAAAGATTCTTTGCCGTCGGCTAGCGGACGGCAAAGAGGGAGGGGGGACCCACTGACGAGCTGGTTAAAAAAACTTAACGCCCCCCTCTTTGCCGTCCGCCAGCAGACGGCAAAGAGCAAGTAAGCGGACGGCAAAGGGGGGCGGACGGCAAACGTTTAGGTTACTAACGGCGCCCCACCCCGCCCATCTCTCTCTGTTCCCTCTCCTCCCCGACGACCACCGCCACCCGCCGCCTCCCCCGCCACCCA
>NC_041382.1:8379912-8399919 GCF_002162155.2 Triticum dicoccoides | reverse complement strand
CGACCCCCTGACCCCTGACCCCGACACCACACCCCGACCCCAAAACAGCACCCCGACCCCGACACGGCACCCCGACACCGACAGGACACCCCGACCCCCGACACCTCCCGAAAAGGTGTTCTTTGGCCTTCCAGAGGCCGACGGGGTCATATATTTGTGAATTATTAGTTAGGTCATATATTTTTCGATTTTGTTATGAAAAACATCATATATAATTGTGTTGATCGTGTAGTTTTAAATGTGCAGTTGTTTCATCGCTGCGAGGTTTGGTGTTCGACGACCTTGCCATGCATTTGACGAGCTCTGCCCCTTCATTCGTGGGTGAGCACAAATGACAAGTCCTCCTCCCCCATTAATTATTTGGTCTATTCTGATGAAACTTGATAGCTAGCTATGTATGTGTCTTGAATCATCAGTATGCGTAACCAATATGTGTCTCCCGTTCGAAAGCATCATAGTTATAAATATGCATGCATTTGCATATATATAACCTTGATTCTTTCGAATTGTCCAACGCTATCCATGGACAGCCCGAGTATGTGTAGATTGGGTTCGTTTTCCCATATGCTTTGCTCCGGATCCGACGCATATATTTCGTCAGTGCCTCCCCTGTTGTTCTCCGGGTACACATCCTCTCTGTTTATTGCAGAGACGTGTATCAGGAGAACAGCGGGGAGGTGCTGCCGAAATTTTGCGTCGGATCCGGAGCATAGCATGGGAAAATAAACCCAATCTACACATACACGGGTGGGATTAGGACCTATCATTACCTATTAGAGTGTAGGTTGCATGGATGTAATAAAATTGACAAAGTAGATCAACTGATGAATATATACATGGTGAATTACATATATAATTGTTGTGTGTCCAGTAGCTATGAAAGTCAAGATGAGTGACCGTGCTTGGATGTATACCGGTCACACTGGTCAGAACAAATGGAGCGCTGAATGGTTCACAAAAACTAAGGGGTTTGTGCAAGCCGCATTTGCAAATGGCCAAAAGAAAACCTGGTGCCCCTGTTTCCGGTGCGGCAATTGGGAAAAGAAGACAGAGGCTGAAATGGGCAAACACCTGCAGAAGAGTGGTTTTACGCCTGATTATACGGTGTGCACATTTCATGGTGAGTCTGCCCAACGTGACCGAGCTGAGGTGGATCGTCATCGCACCGACGAGCATGGTACTGGGATGGAAAACATGGTGCAAGGCTATGATGATGCTCGGGATTCGGACAAGGAGATGGAGGAATCAGCAAAGGCCTTCAATGAAATGTTGGAGTCTTTGAAACGTCCGCTCCACGAGCACACTGAGCTTTGTCAGTTGGATGCCATCTCACAAGTAATGGCTCTGAAGGCTCAGTTCAACTTGGGCAGAGAATGCTATGACGCAATTATGACAGTATTTGGACGCTTTCTACCCAAAGGCCATGTAATGCCTGGAAACCTGTACCAGTCGGACAAAATCCTCCGTGCACTGAAGATGCCCTATGAGAAGATACATGCCTATGAGAAAGGATGTGCCTTATTTAGGCTTGACTATGCGCAATTGAACTATTGTCCCATTTGCAAGTCTTCCAGGTATATTGTGGTAGACAACGGTATGGGTGAGAAGACACAGACCAAAATCCCCGTTACTGTTCTTCGGTATATGCCAATCGTACCAAGACTTCAACGTCTTTTCATGGTCGAAGAGACGGCCAGACAGATGACATGGCACAAAACAGGCAAAAGAACCGAACTAGATGCAGATGGGAATCTGATGATGGTACACACATCGGATGGTGTTGCGTGGAAAAAGTTTGATGAATTACATGCTGACAAAGTGGCAGATCCGAGGCATCCTCGAGTCGGCATCAGCACGGATGGGTTCAGTGTGTTTGGTATGACAGCAGCCCAATACAGTTGTTGGCCCGTATTTGTCTTTCCACTCAATCTCCCCCCCGGACAGATTATGCAAAGAAAGAACATTTTCCTGACGTTGATAATTCCAGGACCCAACTATCTGGGCAAAAATATGAATGTGTACATGCAGCCGCTTAAGGACGAATTGCAAGAAGCCTGGGATAATGGGTTCAAGACATACGACGCCTTTAGCAAACGGAACTTCATAATGCGTGTCTGGTACATGTACTCGACGCATGACTTGCCGGCGTATGCGCTATTCGTTGGCTGGTGTGTGCATGGAAGGTTCCCGTGCCCCACATGCAAGGGAGCTCTTGAGTTTTGTTGGCTTCAGGCCGGTCGCAAGTTTTCTTGCTTCGACATGCATAGACAGTTCCTGGATCCTCGCCATAAGTTCAGGAAAGACAAAAAGAACTTCATCAGGGGTAGAGTTGTCAAAAACTCTGCACCACCTGCATTGACAGGCCAACAGACCCTGGATCAGTTAAACGCTCTCGAGCCAGATCCACAACGTCCAGGGTACTTCAAGGGGTATAATACTAAGCATGTGTGGACTCACAAAACATGCTTATGGGATCTGCCTTACTTCAAAGACCTCCTTTGCCCACACAACATCGACGTGATGCACACTGAGAAGAATATCGCCGAGGCACTTTTTGGTACATTGTTCGGCATAGATGGGAAGTCAAAGGATAATACTAAGGCTAGAGTCGATCTGGAGGCGCTATGTGATAAGCCAAAAATCGTCATTTGCATAATCCGAAGCCTCGGTACAATGCTGACGAGCCTAAAAAGGGTGGATCCAACCTCAGCCTATTCAAAGGGAATCTCGCACCAGCTAGTGTTTCACATTCAGTATCTTTGGATAACGAAGAATGGCGGACAATTTCGTTGTATATCTTCAACAACCTGATAGAAGTGCGGCCGTACATCGAGTAAGTTCTCGGTACATTGATTCGCAACTTCTATTTCCTTTGAACTACTCTTATTCCTGGATATGTCATGGCCCACACTGCCTGCTTGGTCTTCTTGATACTGGGTATGTGGTTTGCTTCATGATTCATGCAATTCATTCATCATGCTAGCTTGAGCCCTTTAATTACTAATTTTCATTGTTTCTTTCTTTCAGGCACGCTACAATAAGGCGGATAAGGTGCCAGAGGTGTACGACCTGTATGCCATGGCCCACACTGCCTCTTTCAAGAAAGTCAAGGATTTCTCTCAGTCTGACCTCGATGATGCAAACAACTTCACCAACATCTCCTCCCACAACAAGCTCGTGAGATATAGAGATGAGGGGAAGGCGAGGAAAGGGGAGGACTTTAACCCGAGCCAGGGTCCCATTGATCCAGAGCTGTTGATGATATCTGGTGGCGGGAGGTCCCATGGCTCCATAGCCATTGGAGATGGACTTATCCGTTGTCCTAGCACTCTCCCAGAGATCAAGGCGCGCCAGTCGAGCTCCGCTCCTGAGATAAGGCCTCGTGAACGGCCAGTGCAACTCGCCATCAAGGTTAGTGATACGTACTCAGTTATCTTTCTCCATTACATTCTGTGCGCTTCCATCAATGATTACAAATGGTCATGTGAGTGGTGTTGTAGGCTGCTATACAGAGTGAGAGAGATAGAACGGAGAAACTTCTGGCGGAGGTGGCGGAGAGGCAGCGGGAGTTGGAGGAAAGGACGACAAAGATGATGGAGGAGGAGAGGGCACGGAATGACATGCAGGCAAGGGCCATGTACGAGCTCCTTGTGGTAAGTTTCTTCTGCAGATTAGCCAAAACATTCATGTAGTGTTTGTCTCATTACTAACTAGTATGACTGAGTCGTCAAAACCAAATGTGCAGTCTGTGTGCGAGAAGACAGGTCAGACCGCTCCGCCGATGCCAGTGATTGCTCCTAGGACCACAGTGAGTTTTATTGAATGGACATTACTTGCTAGTCTTAACATTTGAGTGTCATCATGCTAACAAGACATTGGAAATGATCTTTGGTGCAGCGTAACTCCAGACAAGCATCGCACGATCCTTCTCCAGCTACCGACACGAGCCACCCCGCTCCTACACCTCCTACATCTTGGTAAGTTTATCTAGTGTTTTGCTTAACACATGCATAAAGACCTAGACTTAGCTTTATTTCCTCCAATGCTTACCATAATGACCTAGACTTAGCTTCTTCACCTCCAAAATGACTTAATAAGCTTACTGACCTCCAAAACCATCCATTTTACCTAAGTTAGCTCTAAAACGATCTGTACTTAGCTTTGTTTCCTCCAAAATGACCAAAGTTAGCTCTAATATGCTTAGTTAACTAGGTTTGCTCAATAATGACATGTACTTAGCTTACTTATGTCAAAAATGGCATAATTAGCTTAGTTAGCTCATAAACGATCCATTTTACCTAAGTTAGTTCTAAAATGATCCATTTTACCTTACTTAGCTCATAAACGATCCATTTTACCTACGTTAGCTCTAAGATGACCCATTTAACCTTACTTAGCTCATAAATGATCCATTCTACCCAAGTTAGCTCTAAAATGACCCATTTTACCTAGGTTAGCTCCAAAATGATCCATCTTACCTAGGTTACCTCTAAAATGATGCATTTTACCTAAGTTTGCTCATAAGCGATCCATTGCACCTAGGTTAGCTCATAAACGATCCATTTCACCTAAGTTAGCTCACAAATGATCAATTTCACCTAAATTAGCTCATAAATGTCATATATTCTTCTTCTTCTTCATTTTCTTCTTCTTCTTCTTCTTCTAATCTTCTTCTTCTTCTAATCTTCTTCTTCTAACTTTCTTATTTCCCATTTTGCAGAATTCATTCACTTCAGGGAAGCTTGCATAGATGGAGTGCTTGTTTGGATGAACTATGTTTCCTTTGTATCTATGAACTATGCATGTATGGTAGGATGACACTATTGTAATATGTATGGTTGGATGCATGTATGTCGAACTTGCTATGTGTGATTGATGGAACTATGCATGTATGATGAAATTATATGTGTTGGATATCTCATATGTTTGCTGTGAACTTGCCATGTGAAAAATATATATGTATCATCTATTTGCTGTGAAAATGGTTGGGTATATGAAAAAACAGAGGCAATGCAGGCTCTTTGCCGTCTGCCACTGACGGCAACGGGCTCTTTGCCGTCTGCCGCTGACGGCAAAGAAGCCACATGGCATCCAGCTGTGCTTCCTGGTAGCTGACCCATTTGGTCAGTTTGCCTACAGTGGCAGACGGCAAAGACTTTGCCGTCAGTGGCGGACGGCAAAGAACCTGTCATGTAGTGACGTATAGATGACATCATACGGCGGACGGCAAAGATCCTAGAAAGTTTGCCGTCAGCAGCGGACGGCAAAGGCCTTCCGTTAGCCACTTAACGGACTGACAGCGCAATTATTGCCGTCCGCTCTCTTTGCCGTCCGCCGCGCTCTCTTTGCCGTCCGCCGCAGACGGCAAAGACTTTGCCGTCAGTAGCAGACGGCAAAGTAGCTGTTTACCGAAGCCTACTTTGCCGCAGCCTTTTGCCGTCCGTGGCTGACGGCAAAGGCCTTTGCCGTCCGCCGTTCGGGCCTTTGCCGTCCGCCGTAGCGGACGGCAAAGTAGCTGATTCCTGTAGTGAGACGTCCCTCGAGTCATATAAATGATCACGTGATCCAAATCAACTAAACCATGTCCGATCATCACGTGAGATGGAGTAGTTTTCAATGGTCACTACTAGGAAAACCCTTACCAGTAGCGCTGGTTTTTTGCCTATTAGTAGCGCGGGCAGACGCGCTACTGCTACGGCGCTACAACTATTTTTTAGCAGTAGCGCTTGTTTAGGATAGCGCTACTGGTATTTTCAGATACTAGTAGCGTGCCTCTGGAGAGCGCTACTGGTAAATGAGCGCTGCTGGTAATATTTTGGCCCGCGCCACTGCTAAAATTTATGTTTTTTTTCATATTTTGGCGATGTACATGTTTAAACAGATCTATCTTTTATAGAATAACAACCCATCATGAACTAGTCTGTTTAAATAACATATTCATTACCACTAGTCATCACCACCAAACAATGTTCGTCAATGAGACATCATATAACAAGTTGGTCACTAGTCATAATCACAACTCCTCCTCCTCATCATCAACTCTAACACATTGTAGCACATAATAACACATTCTACCTAGGGCCTACTCCTCTCATAGGACCTACTCTACCCTCTCTTAGGTAAAATATCATGAAACAAGATAGGCATTGACTCTCCATTAAGGAAAATGGACTCTCCATAATGAAGAACGGAGATCATCCTGTCTCCAAGTCTTGGCCTACTCACAATGTTGCTTCCAAGTAGCTCTCTAGATGGTCGAAACATTTTTTCCAATCATTTATTATCATGGCTTCCTTGCTTTTAAAAATCTGGTATGGACAGGAGTGATGTGGATACTGCAGCTGACCTGGCCGTGGTGGCTGTAAGCTCATAACATCAACGCGACCTCTCGGCAACATCAGATGAGGCACAAAATCCATCGGGATTTTCTGTTCGAAAACATAGTAATAACTTTGTAGTTAGCAATGTAGTTTAGTTTTAGAAGAATTTATGCAAAAGATGCACGGATGTCGTAATAGTAGAAAACCTTACCATGCTATCTCCATTGATGTTACCGTAGCACACCGCATGCACTAGTGGCACATATTCACCATAATTTTGAGGAATTCGATAATAGCTATTGTAATTCTCAAGATTAGTAAGGAATGTGATAAGACCATCTTTCTCCTTATAAGTTAATTGTGCTTCATCATTGTAGTAGTAGGTTTTGTCTACCATCTTCCGTACATTTTTTGAATAATGAAAATAAGCTGCCAATGGAAATAAGCTGTCAACTATTTTGAAATAAACATTATAAATTACTTAATAAATATGTTTGAGAAACTCACATAGTGGTAGAACTGGAAGCGTGTCAACAAGGACCCAAATGGTCATATTCTTTTCGTTGATGTCAGGATCACCAAGATCGAAGGTGAGAAGCATACCCTCATGAAAATCATACGCGTTGCAAAGTGCTTCCCAATTCGGGCAACCAAAATTGGATGAGTTCACAGAATTGTATAGATTTACAGTAAAATCATAACCATGATGGGTCCTTAGTTGAATTATCTTTGTCTCCATGCTTTCATGATCTTCAAAACCCATCTTCTCCAAGACATAGTGTCTAGCATGGCATGGGATAAACTAGTTGAATTGTAAAAGACGGAAATTACATGTTGAAGAAGCAGAGAAGTCGTGCAAAAAATAACAAAAAACACTTGTCGTCATTGCGTACCACTTTCAACATCGAAGGTCTCTTGGAGCTTGATGCTGAAGCACCGACCTTCTACCAGGTGAGGCCTGTCGCACAGACCGCGCTCATCTTCGTAGTAGTCGCACATAGCAAATTCCCTTTCGTCGTCAGACATTTCCTAATAGGTAATTAATAATCCATCATCGAATACATATATAGTAGTTTGTAGCAAAGATCATCATATAACAACTAAAACACCTAAAATTTGTAGTTTGTAGTAGTTTGTAGCAAAGATCATCATCGAACCTAGTTTATAGCAAAGATCATCATGTAATCCATCATCGAATACATATATAGTAGTTTGTAGCACAGACCGCGCTCATCTTTTGCATTCAATAAGGAAATAACTAATAGGTAATTAATAATCCATCATCGAATACATATATAGTAGTTTGTAGCAAAGATCATCATATAATATCACTAATACATCTCGAATAATAGCTCCTCTAGGTTCAGTGGGCCGCGGTGGACACCCAAAGAGAACGAACCATCACCGGATCATAGCTCCGGTGAGATCCCCAAAGAATCTGCCAGGTATTGGAGAACGCGCCATCCGCCAACGCAACCATGTAGCGCTGGACGTGCGCGTCCTCCTCCATGACACGGTGCTGTACCACCTGCGCGGGGGACTCAAGCCTCTGCTCCGATGCAGGCCCACGTGACCGCCACCAAAGAAGCTCCGGGTCGACGACAGGCTGGGTCCTCACTAAGTTGCGCTCACCAGAAGGTAGCACAACCCAGTACCAGCCCGGCGGAGCCCAGTCCCGGACATGGCCCCTCGGCTCAAGCAGGAGTCCTCCACCGAGTCGACAACGAGCATGCGGGATAGGCATCATCGACATCGAGAACAAAATGCTTAATTATGAAAACAAAAATAATAAACACTTAGCAAAATTCGGCATGACCTTTGCTAAAAGCTGGACATCGAGCGCCTGAAATTTGCCAGAACATAAACAAATCGACATTTCTGGCAAAACATAGGCCACTCGGTTAAACAACTAAGATTGTGACATGTTCAAAATATGACATATATTCACTTCAAATTTGCACATGACAGGAATAATTGTTTTTACTAAAAAAACAACAAATGTGATAGTTCAAAATATGATCCTAAGATTAACTAGCTAGGGTTCATACTAAATTAACCTAAGATTCATACTACATTATCCTAAGATTATACAACTAAGATTAAACACCTAAGATTAAACAACTAAGATTAAAAACCTACATTATCCTAAGATTCATACTACATTATCCTAAGATGAACTAGCTAGGTTTCATACTACATTTTCCTATGATTAAACAACTAAGATTAAAAACCTAAAATTTTCAACTTGCTAGGGTTCAAAAGAAACTAGGGAGGAGGAGGAAGGAGGGAGGAGGATGTACCTCTCGGTGGAGGAGGGCCGGCGCGGGGGGGGGATGAGAGTCGGTGTGGGGGCCGGGGCGGCCAGCGGGGGAGGGCGGCCGGCGGGGAGGAGGGCCGGCGCGGGCGAGGGCGGCCGACGCAGGGAGGAGGGGCGGCGCGGGGGACGACACCGTGCGGGGGTCGATGGCAGCGCGCGGGGGATTGAGTGAGGAGTGAGAGTGAGAGAGAGGAAAGAGTTGTGTCTATCTAGGCGACTAAGCTATACAGCGCGGGGCAGCAACACACGCTACTGGTAAAATGTTATACATAGAAAAATTGGCAGTAGCGCTCTTGGCTAAACAGGCGCTATAGATCCTAAACTAGCAGTAGCGCAGGTTGGATGACAGGCGTTGCTGCTATTTTTTGACCATGGGGTGTGGTGTGTTAGACTTAGCAGTAGCGTGGGGCTAGGTAACAAGCGCTGCTGCTGACTGATACCAATAGCGCTCTTTATAGCTAGTGCTACTACTACCTACTAGTAGCGTGGGGTTATAAACAAACGCTACTGGTAAACTTCTATCTATAAGCATTTTCCTAGTAGTGGGTGAACATCACTATGTTGATCATATCTATTATATGATTCACGCTTGACCTTTCGGTCTCAGTGTTCCGAGGCCATATCTGCATATGCTAGGCTCGTCAAGTTTAACCCGGGTATTCTGCGTGTGCAAAACTGGCTTGCACCCGTTGTATGTAAACGTAGAGCTTATCACACCTGATCATCACGTGGCGTCTTGGCACGAAGAACTGTAGCAATGGTGCATACTCAGGGAGAACACTTATACCTTGAAATTTAGTAAGGGGTCATCTTTTAATGCTACCGTCGTACTAAGCAAAATAAGATGCATAAAAGATAAACATCACATGCAATCAAAATATGTGACATGATATGGCCATCATCATCTTGTGCTCATGATCTCCATCACCGAAGCATCGTCATGATCTCCATCGTCACCGGCGCGACACGTTGATCTTCATCGTAGCGTCGTTGTTGTCTCGCCAATGTTGCTTCCACGACTATCGCTACCGCTTAGTGATAAAGTAAAGCAATTACATGGCGATTGCATTTCATACAATAAAGCGACAACCATAAGGCTCCTGCCAGTTGCTGATAACTTTACAAACCATGATCATCTCATACAACAATTTATATCTCATCACGTCTTGACCATATCACATCACAACATACCCTGCAAAAATAAGTTAGACGTCCTCTACTTTGTTGTTGCAAGTTTTACGTGACTGCTACGGGTTTAGAAGAACCGATTCTTACTTACGCAAAACCACAACGTAGTGTAGTGATTGCTTTTTGATCTTCTAAAAGAACCCTCTTCATTGAAATCGGCTCAACTAAAGTGAGAGAGACAGACACCCGCCAGTCACCTTTAAGCAATGAGTGCTCGAAACGGTGAAACCAGTCTCGCGTAAGCATACGCGTAATGTCAGTCCAGGCCGCTTCATCTCACAATACTGCTGAACCAAGTAACAACTAGTAACGGCAAGCAATATGTATACACCCACGCCCACAACTCCTTTGTGTTATACTCGTGCATATAACATCTACGCATAGACCTGGCTCGGATGCCACTGTTGGGGAACGTAGTATTTCAAAAAATTACCTACAATCACGCAAGATCTATCTAGGAGAGGCATAGGAACGAGCGGGGAGAGTGTGTCCATGTACACTTGTAGACCAAAAGCGGAAGCATTTAGTAACGCAGTTCATGTAGTTGAACGTCTTCACGATCTGACCGATCCAAGTACCGAACGTATGGCACCTCCGTGTTCAGCACACGTTCAGCTCGATGACGTCCCACGAACTCTTGATCCAGTTGAGGTCGAGGGAGAGTTCCGTCAGCACGACGGCGTGGCGACGGTGATGATGATGTTACCGGCGCAGGGCTTCACCTGAACACTACGACGATATGACCGAGGTGTGTAACTGTGGAAGGGGCACCGCACCCGGCTAAGAGGTCAACTTGTGTGTCTTTGGGTGCCCCCTCCCCATGTATATAAAGGAGGGAGGGAGGAGGAGGTCGGCCAAGAGGAGGCGCGCCCAAGGGGGGGGAGTCCTACTCCAAGTAGGAATAAACTCCCCCCTTTCCTAGTCCAACAAGGAGAAGAAGGAAGGAGAGGGGAGAAGAGAAGGAAAGGGGCCCGCCCCCTGTTGGAAATATGCCCTAGAGACAATAATAAATTGATTATTTCCTTGTTCATGATAATCGTTTATTATCCATGCTAGAATTGTATTGATAGGAAACTCAGATACATGTGTGGATACATAGACAACACCATGTCCCTAGTAAGCCTCTAGATGACTAGCTCGTTGATCAATAGATGGTTACGGTTTCCTGACCATGGACATTGGATGTCGTTGATAACGGGATCACATCATTAGGAGAATGATGTGATGGACAAGACCCAATCCTAAGCCTAGCACAAAGATCATGTAGTTCGTATGCTAAAGCTTTTCTAAATGTCAAGTATCATTTCCTTAGACCATGAGATTGTGCAACTCCCGGAGACCGTAGGAGTGCTTTGGGTGTGCCAAACGTCACAACGTAACTGGGTGGCTATAAAGGTACACTACGGGTATCTCTGAAAGTGTCTGTTGGGTTGGCACGAATCGAGACTGGGATTTGTCACGCCGTGTGACGGAGAGGTATCTCTGGGCCAAGGGCACCAGCCCCAAGAGGCCCATGCGCCAAGGGATAAGGAAAGGAAGAGTCCTAAAAGGGGAAGGCACCTCCGAGGTGCCTTGGGGAGGAGGGACTCCTCCTAGCCGCACCCTTCCTTGGAGGAAGGGCCAAGGCTGCGCCTCCCCCCCTCTCCCTTGCCCCTATATATATGTAGGGGGTGGGAGGACAGCCATACCAATGTTCTGGTGCAGCCCTCCCCTTCTCCCAAGTCCTTCTCCTCTCCCGTGGTGCTTGGCGAAGCCCTGCAGGATTGCCACGCTCCACCACCGCCGCGCCGTTGTGCTGCTGCTGGAAGGAGTCTTCCTCAACCTCTCCCTCTCTCCTTGCTGGATCAAGGCATGGGAGACGTCACCGGGTTGTACGTGTGTGGAACGCGGAGGTGTCGTCCGTTCGGCACTTGGTCATCGGTGATTTGGATCACGACGAGTACGACTCCTTCAACCCTGTTCTCTTGAATGCTTCCGCTTAGCGATCTACAAGGGTATGTAGATGCACTCTCCTTCCCCTCGTTGCTAGTCTCTCCATAGATAGATCTTGGTGACACGTAGGAAAATTTTGAATTTCTGCTACGTTCCCCAACACTGGCATCATGAGCTAGGTCTATGCGTAGTTTCTATGCACGAGTAGAACACAAAGTAGTTATGGGCGTTGCCTTTGTTCAATATGCTTGCCGTTACTAGTCTTATCTTGATTCGGCGGCATCGTGGGATGAAGCGGCCCGGACCAACCTTACACGTACGCTTATGTGAGACCGGTTCCACCGACTAACATGCACTAGTTGCATAAGGTGGCTGGCGGGTGTCTGTCTCTCCCACTTTAGTCAGATCGGATTCGATGAAAAGGGTCCTTATGAAGGGTAAATAGCAATTGGCATATCACGTTGTGGTTTTGCGTAGGTAAGAAATGTTCTTGCTAGAAACCCATAGCAGCCACGTAAAACATGCAAACAACAATTAGAGGACGTCTAACTTGTTTTTGCAGGGTATGCTATGTGATGTGATATGGCCAAAGGATGTGATGAATGATATATGTGATGTATGAGATGATCATGTTCTTGTAATAGGAATCACAACTTGCATGTCGATGAGTATGACAACCGGCAGGAGCCATAGGAGTTGTCTTTATTTATTATATGACCTGCGTGTCATTAAACAACGACATGTAATTACTTTACTTTATTTGCTAACCGTTAGCTGTAGTAATAGAAGTAATAGTTGGCGAGACAACTTCATGAAGACACGATGATGGAGATCATGATGATGGAGATCATGGTGTCATGCCGGTGAGGATGATGATCATGGAGCCCCGAAGATGGAGATCAAAAGGAGCAAAGTGATATTGGCCATATCATGTCACTATTTGATTGCATGTGATGTTTATCATGTTTATACATCTTATTTGCTTAGAACGACGGTAGTAAATAAGATGATCCCTCATTAAAATTTCAAGAAAGTGTTCCCCCTAACTGTGCACCGTTGCGATAGTTCGTTGTTTCGAAGCACCACGTGATGATCGGGTGTGATAGATTCTTACGTTCACATACAACGGGTGTAAGACAGATTTACACACGCGAAACACTTAGGTTGACTTGACGAGCCTAGCATGTGTACAGACATGGCCTCGGAACACAGAAGACCGAAAGGTCGAGCATGAGTCGTATGGTAGATACGATCAGCATGAAGATGTTCACCGATGTTGACTAGTCCGTCTCACGTGATGATCGGACACGGCCTAGTTGACTCGGATCATGTAATCACTTAGATGACTAGAGGGATGTCTATCTGAGTGGGAGTTCATAAGATGAACCTAATTATCCTGAACATAGTCAAAAGGATTTTGCAAATTATGTCGTAGCTCGCGCTTCAGTTCTACTGTTTAGATATGTTCCTAGCGAAAATTTAGTTGAAAGTTGATAGTAGCAATTATGCGGACTAGGTCCGTAAACTGAGGATTGTCCTCATTGCTTCACAGAAGGCTTATGTCCTTAATGCACCGCTCAGTGTGTTGAACCTCGAACGTTGTCTATGGATGTTGCGAACATCTGACATACACGTTTTGATAACTACGTGATAGTTCAGTTAAACGGTTTAGAGTTGAGGCACCAAAGACGTTTTGAAACGTCGCGAAACATATGAGATGTTTCGAGGGCTGAAATTGGGATTTCAGGCTCGTGCCCACGTCAAGAGGTATAAGACCTCCGACGATTTTCTTAGCCTACCAACTAAGAAGAAAAGCTCAATTGTTGAGCTTGTGCTCAGATTGTCTGAGTACAACAATCATTTGAATCAAGTGGGAGTTGATCTTCCAGATAAGATAGTGATGTTTCTCCGAAGTCATTAACACCAAGATGCTAGAGCTTCGTGATGAACTATAATATATCAGGGACATATATGATGATCCTTGAGATATTTGCGATGTTTGACACCACAAAAGTAGAAATCAAGAAGGAGCATCAATTGTTGATGGTTGGTGAAACCACTAGTTTCAAGAAGGGCAAGGGCAAGAAGGGATACTTCATGAAACGGCAATTCAGCTGCTGCTCTAGTGAAGAAACCCAAGGTTGAACCCAAACCCGAGACTAAGTGCTTCTGTAATAAGGGGAACAGCCACTGGAGCAGAATTACCCTAGATACTTGGTAGATTAGAAGGCTGGCAAGGTCGATAGAAGTATATTGGATATACATTGTGTTGATGTGTACTTTACTAGTACTCCTAGTAGCACCAGGGTATTAGATACCGGTTCGGTTGCTAAGTGTTAGTAACTCGAAATAAAAGCTACGGAATAAACGGAGACTAGCTAAAGGTGAGCTGACGATATGTGTTGGAAGCGTTTCCAATGTTGATATGATCAAGCATCGCACGCTCCCTCTACCATCAAGATTGGTGTTAAACCTAAATAATTATTTGGTGTTTGCGTTGAGCATAGACATGATTGGATTATGTCTATCGCGATACGGTTATTCATTTAAGGAGAATAATGGTTACTCTGTTTATTTGAATAATACCTTCAATGGTCTTGCACCTAAAATGAATGGTTTATTGAATCTCGATCATAGTGATACACATGTTCATGCCAAAAGATATAAGATAGTAATGATAGTACCACCTACTTGTGGCACTGCCACTTAAGTCATATCGGTATAAAATGCATGAAGAAGCTCCATGTTGATGGATCTTTGGGCTCACTCGTTTTTGAAAAGTTTGAGACATGCGAACCATGTCCATTGGTGTATATGCATGAAGAAACTCCATGCAAATGGACCGTTTGGACTCACTTGATTTTTGAATCACTTGAGACATGCAAAATATACCACATGGGCAAGATGACTGAAAGCCTCGTTTTCAGTAAAATGTAACAAGAAAGCAACTTGTTGGAAGAAATACATTTTGATGTGTGCAATCCAATGAGTGCTGAGGCGTGTAGTGGATATCGTTATGTTCTTACTTCACAGATGATTTGAGAAGATGTTGAGTACATTTACTTGATAAATCATGAGTCTGAATTATTGAAAGGTTCAAGTAATTTCAGGGTGAAGTTGAAAGATCGTCGTGACAAGAGGATAAAATATCTATGATATGATCATAGAGATGAATATTTGAATTACGAGTTTGGCACAGAATTAAGACATTGTGGAAATTGTTTCACAACTAATACAGCCTAGAACACCATAGTGTGATGGTGTGTCCGAACATCATAACTGCACCCTATTGGATATGATGCATACCATGATGTCTCTTATCAAATTACCAAGATAGTTTATGGGTTAGGCATTAGAGACAACCACATTCACTTTAAATAGGGCACCACGTAATTCCGATGAGATGACACCGAATGAACTATGGTTTAGAGAAACCTAAGCTGTCATTTCTTAAAAGTTTGGGGCTGCGACGCTTATGTGAAAAAGTTTCAGGCTGATAAGCTCGAACCCAAAGCGGATAAATGCATCTTCATAGGACACCCAAAACAGTTGGGTATACCTCCTGTCTCAGATCCGAAAGCAATAAGGGATTGTTTCTAGAATCGGGTCCTTTCTCAAGGAAAAGTTTCTCTCGAAAGAATTGATTGGGAGGATGGTTGAGACATGATGAGGTTATTGAACCGTCACTTCAACTAGTGTATAGTAGGGCACAAAGAGTTGTTCCTGTGGCACCTACACCAATTGAAGTGGAAGCTTATGATATTGATCATGAGATTTCGGATCAAGTCACTCCCAAACCTCGTAGGATGACAAGGATGTGTACTACTTCAGAGTGGTACATAATCCTGTCTTGGAAGTTATGTTGCTAGACAACAATGAACCTACGAGCTATGGAGAAGCGATGGTGGGCCCGGATTCCGATAAATGGCTCGAGGCCATAAAATCCGAGAGAGGATCCATGTATGAAAACAAAGTGTAGACTTTGGAAGAACTACTTGATGGTCGTAAAGCTGTTGAGTACAGATGGATTTTTAAAAGGAAGACGAACAATGATGGTAAGTATCACCATTAAGAAAGTTCGACTTGTCGTTAAGATGTTTTTCGACAAGTTCAAGGAGTTGACTACGGTGAGACTTTCCCACTCGTAGCGATGCTAAAAGTCTGTTGGAATTATATTAGCAATTACTGCATCATTTATGAAATCTTGCAGATAGGATGTCAAAACATTGTTTCCTCGACAATTTTTGAGGAAAGGTTGTATGTGATACAACCGGAAGGTTTTGTCAATCCTGAAAGATGCTAATAAGTATGCAAAGCTCCAGCAATCCTTCTGAGGACTGGAGTAAGCATCTCGGAGTTGGAATGTATGCTTTGATGAGATGATCAAAGATTTTGGGTGTATACAAAGTTTATAAGAAACTTGTATTTCCAAAGAAGTGAGTGGGAGCACTATAGAATTTCTGATGAATATATGTTGTTGACATGTTGTTGATCAGAAATGACGTAGAATTTCTGGAAATCATATAGGGTTATTTGGAAAGTGTTTTTCAATGGAAATCCTGGATTAAGCTACTTGAACATTGAACATCAAGATCTATAAGGATAGATCAAAATGCTTAATGGTACTTTCAAATGAGCACATACCTTGACATGATCTTGAAGGTGTTCAAGATGGATCAGTCAAAGAAGGAGTTCTTGCCTGAGTTGTAAGGTATGAAGTTAAGACTTAAAGCTCGACCGCGACAGAATAGAGAGAAAGGACGAAGGTCGTCCCCTATGCTTAAGACATAGGATCTACAGTATGCTATGTTGTGTAACGCACCTGAAGTGTGCCTTGCCATGAGTCAGTCAAGGGGTACAAGAGTGATCCAAGAATGGATCACAGGACAACGGTCAAAGTTATCCTTAGTAACTAGTGGACTAAGGAATTTTCTCGATTATGGAGGTGGTAAAAGAGTTCGTCGTAAAGGGTTACGCCGATGCAAACTTTGACACTAATCCAGATTATTCTGAGTAGTAAACTGGATTCGTATAGTAGAATAGTTATTTGGAATAGCTCCAAATAGAGCGTGGTAGCTGCATCTAGGAGATGGCATAGAGATTTGTAAAGCACACACGGATCTGAAAGGTTCAGACCCGTTGACTAAAAACCTCTCTCACAAGCAACATGATCAAACCTATAACTCATTGAGTGTTAATCACATAGTGATGTGAACTAGACTACTGACTCTAGTAAACTCTTGGGTGTTAGTCACATGGCGATGTGACCTGTGAGTGTTAATCACATGGCGATGTGAACTAGATTATTGACTCTAGTGCAAGTGGGAGACTGTTGGAAATATGCCCTAGAGGCAATAATAAATTGATTATTATTATATTTCCTTGTTCATGATAATCGTTTATTATCCATGCTAGAATTGTATTGATAGGAAACTCAGATACATGTGTGGATACATAGACAACACCATGTCCCTAGTAAGCCTCTAGATGACTAGCTCGTTGATCAATAGATGGTTACGGTTTCCTGACCATGGACATTGGATGTCGTCGATAACGGGATCACATCATTAGGAGAATGATGTGATGGACAAGACCCAATCCTAAGCCTAGCACAAAGATCGTGTAGTTCGTATGCTAAAGCTTTTCTAAATGTCAAGTTTCATTTCCTTAGACCATGAGATTGTGAAACTCCCGGACACCATAGGAGTGCTTTGGGTGTGCCAAACGTCACAACGTAACTGGGTGGCTATAAAGGTACACTACGGGTATCTCTGAAAGTGTCTGTTGGGTTGGCACGAATCGAGACTGGGATTTGTCACTCCGTGTGACGGAGAGGTATCTCTGGGCCCACTCGGTAGGACATCATCATAATGTGCACAATGTGATCAAGGAGTTGATCACGGGATGATGTGTTACGGAACGAGTAAAGAGACTTGCCGGTAACGAGATTGAACAAGGTATCGGGATACCGATGATCGAATCTCGGGCAAGTATCGTACCGCTAGACAAAGGGAATTGTATACGGGATTGATTAAGTCCTTGACATCGTGGTTCATCCAATGAGATCATCATGGAACATGTGGGAGCCAACATGGGTATCCAGATCCCGCTGTTGGTTATTGACCGGAGAACGTCTCGGTCATGTCTGCATGTCTCCCGAACCCGTAGGGTCTACACACTTAAGGTTCGATGACGCTAGGGTTATAAAGGAAGTTTTTATGTGGTTACCGAATGTTGTTCGGAGTCCCGGATGAGATCCCGGACGTCACGAGGAGTTCCGGAATGGTCCGGAGGTAAAGATTTATATATGGGAAGTCCTGTTTTGGTCACCGGACAAGTTTCGGGGTCACCGGTATTGTACCGGGACCACCGGAAGGGTCCCGAGGGTCCACCGGGTGGGGCCACCTGCCCCGGGGGGCCACATGGGCTGTAGGGGTGTGCGCCTTGGCCTATATGGGCCAAGGGCACCAGCCCCAAGAGGCCCATGCGCCAAGGGATAAGGAAAGGAAGAGTCCTAAAAGGGGAAGGCGCCTCCGAGGTGCCTTGGGGAGGAGGGACTCCTCATAGCCGCACCCTTCCTTGGAGGAAGGGCCAAGGCTGCGCCTCCCCCCCTCTCCCTTGCCCCTGTATATATGTAGGGGGTGGGAGGACATCCATACCAATGTTCTGGTGCAGCCCTCCCCTTCTCCCAAGTCCTTCTCCTCTCCCGTGGTGCTTGGCGAAGCCCTGCAGGATTGCCATGCTCCTCCACCACCACCGCGCCGTTGTGCTGCTGCTGGATGGAGTCTTCCTCAACCTCTCCCTCTCTCCTTGCTGGATCAAGGCATGGGAGACGTCACCGGGCTGTATGTGTGTTGAACGCGGAGGTGTCGTCCGTTCGGCACTTGGTCATCGGTGATTTGGATCACGACAAGTACGACTCCTTCAACCCCGTTCTCTTGAACGCTTCCGCTTAGCGATCTACAAGGGTATGTAGATGCACTCTCCTTCCCCTCGTTGCTAGTCTCTCCATAGATAGATCTTGGTGACACGTAGGAAAATTTTGAATTTCTGCTACGTTCCCCAACACCCCCTAGTCCAATTCGGTTTGGGCTAGGGGGCGCGCACCACTCCTTGGCCTGCCTTATCTCTTTCACCACTAGGCCCATGAGGCCCAATACTTCCTCCGACGAATTCCCGTAACTCCGCGGTACTCCGAGAAATACCCGAATCACTCGGAACCTTTCCGATGTCCGAATATAGCCTTTCAGTATATGAATCTTTACGTCTCGACCATTTCGACACTCCTCGTCATGTCCGTGATCTCATCCGGGACTCCGAACAATCTTCGGTCATCAAATCTCATAACTCTTTAACACAAATCGTCATCGAATGTTAAGCGTGCGGACCCTACGGGTTCGAGAACTATGTAGACATGATCGAGACACATATCCGGTCAATAACCAACAGCGGAACCTGGATGCTCATATTGATTCCTACATATTCTAGGAAGATCTTTATCGGTCAAACCGCATAACAACATACATTATTCCCTTTGTCATCGGTATGTTACTTGCCCGAGATTCGATCGTCGGTATGATCATACCTAGTTCAATCTCGTTACCGGCAAGTCTCTTTACTCGTTTCGTAATGCATCATCCCGCAACTAACTCATTAGTCACATTGCTTGCAGGGCTTATAGTGATGTGCATTACCGAGAGGGCCCAGAGATACCTCTCCGAAACACGGAGTGACAAATCCTAATCTCGATTTATGCCAATCCAACAAACACCTTCGGAGACACCTGTAGAGCATCTTTATAATCACCCAGTTACGTTGTGGCGTTTGATAGCACACTAAGTGTTCCTCCGGTATTCGGAAGTTGCATAATCTCATAGTCAAAGGAATATGTATAAGTCATGAAGAAATCAATAGCAATAAAACTTATCGATCATAATGCTAAGCTAACGGACGGGTCTTGTCCATCACATCATTGTCTAATGATGTGATCCCATTCATCAAATGACAACTCATGTCTATGGTTAGAAAACTTAACCATCTTTGATTAACGAGCTAGTCAAGTAGAGGCATACTAGGCACACCTTGTTTTGTCTATGATCCACACATGTATCAAGTTTCCGGTTAATACAATTCTAGCATGAATAATAAACATTTGTCATGATATAAGGAAATATAAATAAAAACTTTATTATTGCCTCTATGGCATATTTCCTTCACGGGCACGGGGCGGGGCGGCGGCACGACGGGGCT
>NC_041382.1:8350793-8379406 GCF_002162155.2 Triticum dicoccoides | reverse complement strand
GTGCGGGGTGGGGGAGGGGGTCGCCGGGGCGGCGCGGCGACAGGGCTGGCGCGGGGCGGCCGGCAACAGGTGTGGCGCGGGGCGGTGCGGGGCGGCGGCGGCTCGGGCACGGGGCAGAGAGAGAGGAAGGGGACAGAGAGGGGTGGGGCGCGGGCGTTGGCTTTTTAGTTAGGGCACGGTTCTTTGCCGTCTGCTAGCAGACGGCAAAGAGCCTAGTTAACGGACGTTAGTTTGGCCACTTTCTTTGCCGTCTGCTAGCTGATGGCAAAGATGCTTTGTCGTCCGCTAGCGGACAGCAAAGGAAGTGGCCGTTAGGTGGTTCTCGCTAGTGGGCCACCCTCCCTCTTTGCCGTCTGCTAGCGCACAGCAAAGCTTTTATGACGTCCGCTAGCTGCCTGCAAAGAGCTGGCTGACAGCAAACATGATCTTGCCGTCAGCTTTCCTTTAGCTGATGGCAAAGAGATTCTTTGCCATCAGCTAGCTGACGGCAAAGATCCTGATTCCAGTAGTGATACAGAGAAAATGGAAGTCATTCCCTATGCCTCAGCCATAGGTTCTATCGTGTATGCTATGCTGTGTACCAGACCTGATGTGTGCCTTGCTATAAGTTTGGCAGGGAGGTACCAAAGTAATGCAGGAGTGGATCACTGGACAGCGGTCAAGAACATCCTAAAGTATCTGAAAAGAACTAAGGATATGTTTCTCGTCTATGGAGGTGACAAAGAGCTCATCGTAAATGGTTACGTCGATGCTAGCTTTGACACTAATCCGGATGACTCTAAGTCCACTACAAGAATACCCCCTATAAAGCAACACATATTCTACATTGTTTTGACTGTTTGTTGCAAAATTCACAGTAGATACGCATATAAGCGGTGTAACATATGCGTTGCAGACTTGCAACTTGTGACCCTGCCCTGGTGCAACATATATCTTATATGTTGCCATGTATTGGTTGCAAATTGTATCTATTATAGGCTCCTGATCTAGATTGATATTTTCCTTCAAGTCCGGATCGATCTAGGTCTATTACGACACAAATCAATCATCCAATCTCCTCTCGCTGAGCGCAAAGGCTTGAAGGCAGACGGAGAGGGAAGCGGCGGAAAGGCGGCGATGGACTGCGGAGCAGCGGGAAGGCGGCGACGGACTGCGGAGCGGCGGCTTTGCGGGCAGCACATAAAGGAGAAGCAGCAAGGCCGCGGTAGGAGGGCTCGAAGTCGTCTGCTAGCGTCCCCTGCTCCTCCGGCCTGCCCGTTGCCGGAGCGCTGCTCCTCCGGCCGCCCCTCTTCTCCCTCGCCGTGTAGGACGGTGAGACTGACCTCTGAGGTAACCCTCTCTTCTTCCCTTCTCCTCTCATCCAGTCAACTTATTAGTGGGCACCTCGACACATGGCCGTGTGATGTAGGGGATTTGGTAGATGACAAAGAGGATGTATTTCAGAGCTGTACTGTACCACCTGGGCTATGTTCAGTTGTTTGGACTACCCTTGCTATTCAGACCAATCGTTCTATAGTTGTTTGGACTACTCCATCAGCTCTCATGACTGCCAACATAAGTGACATGACATTTGAAGCTAATCTGACTACCCTGGCTGTGTTGTTTTGTTCTATAGTTGCTTTTTGTGTGTAGATTACTACTGGAGTAGTGTTGTAACTAGATCTATTACCGTCTGAGTATTTCACTTATGTTATTTCGGTACTTCTGACTAGATTATAGATTTTTTTAGGAACGTCTCTATTGCCTGCTCTTTCTAGAACTTTAAGTTTGATGTAACTGAATCATAGGTGTAGCTATGTAACTAAATCTATTAGTTTAGGACACCATTGGTGTTAATTGGGTATTGTCTTGTCAAAAGTGCTGTGGACTTCATATTTCGGTTGTATTGATTTTCTGAACAATTGGAGAAATGACTCATGAATTTTCAAGGAACATGCCGAGCATAGATGCCAATGATATGGTTTGTGTATAGTTTCCGTTGATCTCTTTTCTCCACATTTTAAGCTTGCTGTTCCAGTTCACAACTGCAGTCTGCCGGGCAATGGTTTGACAACTTGAAAACTCGTGTTTGTTTCGTACACAATTACTACAAATGATGAATGTGCCACTTTTTTTCTAGTTGGGCTTTGAGTGCAGATTACTACTGGAGGCGATGTTCAACTGCGTTATTTCTGGACAGTTGGAATACAGATTTTTTAAGAACATGTCTACTCTGTTTGTTTCTAGAAATAAGTATGCATTTCTTATATTGTGTTGAAAATGATATAATTGTGAATTTCAGTGGTGCTACTTAAACGTGAATGGGTTGATGTTACCAAAGGAAAAGGTATGCAAATAGATAAGTATGGGTGTAAACTTGTGAATTTCTCTAGTCAAATTCACACTGGTAAAAAGGCAGAGGATGGACTTTTTCTATTTGCAAATCAAGTTGACCAAGTGTTCTACATGGATGACCATCTTTATCCAGGATGGTCAATTGTTTTGAAGATGAATCCTCGAGATAATTTTGATATGGGTGAAGAATCAAATGATGTGGAAACAAAACCTTATCATGTTTTTCTTTTTGGCGCATGAACCTTATCATGTCAGCAATTTTTTTGAGCTTTCTGATACTGCCAATCAGAAATAAAATTGGATGAGAAGAGATATAGAGGGAGAAACTGTAGATGCTCGTATAGTGCCAAGTGATGACACAGTACCTCAATATAGGCCAGCTTCCAATGTGATTCTGTTATTTACATTTTAGTATCATCTGCTGCAACTTATGTCATTTCGGACATGAAACTTACTACTATATTGCTTCCACATGCAGGTTCGATGGATAATGAAAGTCATCGTTCTGAAAATGTGGAACCTAGTTGAAGTGACGAATTCATTACTATTATTTGCTATTTTTTTCTTTTATGTCCATGTACTTTATAATTCGGACAACAAGATTTGTAGGTCTGACAGGCCTAAAGTATCAATACTTGATCCTAAATACGTTGGTGTTGGTTATTCTGTTTCCTACACATGCTTACACATGTTCATATTTACCTACATCCAGGTTGTTGCCTATCTCTTAGACATCATACAAGTGTTAAATAGGCTGGTTCCACAAACTCGATCAATACATTGGTGTTGATTGTCTTGCCACTATATCATGAGGGCATCTCTAACTTGGAGGGCAACAGCAGTGGAGTGTTAGTGTTAATCTCTGTGCACCAGAATAATGTAGCTGTAGCTTTTCTTTCTTCAGTTAGCACGGAAAAGACTTGTTCAGCACAGAAAATACTCTGTCGTGCGTGTCTCTGTTCTTTGCTAGTGTGTGTGCGGGAGTTGAATTCGAGCTCATCGTTCAATATATTTTATCTGGTGAACAAAATTAAAAAAATAATCCTAAACTACCCTATACTTATCTCTGACCTCGTACGCTTGGCTGGCGGCACCTCCTTCGTCGTCGCCTTTGTCAGAGTCGGGCTTTCAGACGTGGAAGGGAGCGAGGTCGCGGCAGGGCTTCATAGTCGTCGCCTGACGCTCACGGATGATCCATGGCGGGACTTACTAGAGATGACTGCGTCGGAGGTGGTCTTGCCTAGAGACCACTGCTTGCCGTACTTTAGCATCTCCTCATCGAGACGACACTTTTTTGTCTCTGCTGTGCTTCGATCGGTCGATGACCCAGGCTGTTGTGTCCAATGACATCTATCCGGCATTGAACGGGAGCGGAGACCAGGACGCGGCATGGGCGGCTCTCTAGGTCAGCCGACGCTTCAATGCCGGCTAGACTACAACTCGCGCCCGCTTTTGTACGGACATGAATGCGGCGATGGGAGCGGAGGTGCATTCGCATGGGAGAGGGTGCAAACAAACGGGTCGGGGCTTCATGCTCGTCGCCTGACGCTCGCGGATGATCCGTGGCTGGACTTACTGGAGATGGCTGCGTCGGAGGTGGTCTTGCCTAGAGACCACTGCTTGCCGTACTTTAGCATCTCCTCATCGAGACGATACTTTTTTGTCTCCGCTGTGCTTCGATCGGTCGATGACCCAGGCTGTCGTGTCCAATGACATCTATCCGGCATTGAATGGGAGCGGAGACCGGGACGCGGCGTGGGCGGCTCTCTAGGTCAGTCGACGCTTCAATGCCGGCTAGACTACAACTCGCGCCCGCTTTGTACCGACATGAATGCGGCGATGAGAGCGGAGGTGCATTCGCATGGGAGAGGGTGCAAACAAACGGGTTGGTGTTGGATGGTAAACTGCGCCATGACACGTCCGTCAGTACATTCGCGGACGTTTTTAGGGTCCGCGTTGGCGCTGACCCCCAAAACCGACAGACTATTTTGTCGTCGGACTCGTCCAAACTTTTACACGGACAGTGATTTAACCCTGCTCGCATCCATTTCAAAGCAAATTAGAAATGCCGGACAAATTTGATCAACACTATGTAATTCATTAAAGATCGTACATAATTTACATAAAAAAACGGTGATCTCTTACACGTGGCTGCGTTGGCTGGCCGCATCGTCGTCAGCCGTTTGTGCCATCGTCATCCTCCAAGTAGTCCGTCCAGTAGCAAAAGGGCGCCGACACGCGACAACTCTGTCCGCCCGCCGCTCGCGGAGGAGTTGCTCCGCTTCCTCCTCTGCCACGCGGAGGGCCTCCGCGGCCGTGCCCCTGCCGCCGTCAGTGGAGATGTCACTTAGCAACCACTTGTCGCCGATCTTGACGAACTGAAGGTCGAGGCGGTGGTGGCGCTGCGTGGCCGTCTCTGCATTCGTCGGACCGGTTGCAGGTCCAGTCCTCTGCCAGGTCAGGGTCCTCGTGGACCACGCCTACGCCTCATCGAACTTGGCAAAATGAGGAGCAGCTCGTCGCGTTGCGGCACTCCTATCGCGCCGCCCTCACCTCGCCTGACACGATGGCCCGTGATGAGGAGTCGGTGCCGTCGCGGCTACCGAGGTAGTGGAGGAGTGATGCTTGTCCGTTGAACCGGGTGTAGTGGCTGTGCGGCGGTGAGGACGGCTCCACCTTCCTGCGGCATCCAATTTGGACGTCGCGGTTGCATGTGTGGGGAGGGATGGGGGATGTCTACTCTGCAGATCAATGGGTTACCGTGTTGGATGGCAAAATATGTCCGAACCGAGCTTAGAGGTCATGTGTGTGTGCGTGCGGATGCGCAAACTTTAAAAAATGTTGCTTTTGCCTTCATGTCATGAAACACTAAACTAATACAACTATGTTCATGAAAACTAGTGGTCTTGGATCACAACTAGTGATCTTTGGATATGATGGATGACAATTAGTGATCTTGGAAGATAATTATACACGTAGCTTGGAACATGGAAGCCAGGGAATTTCTTGTGTTTTGGATTAACTTTTTTCAATTGTTTGAGCAATAGAATTCATTTTTAATTCACCTATGTTGCACTGAATTTGAAGAAACATAGAAGAAGAAGAACGTTCTGTTTTGTGCCTGTCACGGGCCAGATAATAATAACAATATTTATAATTTGTTCCGGTCCAATTATTGGACTCCATCGCAATTATTTTTTGGTTTCGCTCCAATTTTCCCTTTCCCTCCGTTCTCTCCCGCCAATAGCGACTAATCTGGCAAAAAAAAATGTACGCGCGCTTAATTACAGTGGCCCACCTGTCATAGGAATCCAGGACGTAGACTAAATTGAGTCAAAGAGATCGCGATGAGGTAACTGCGCAAATAAAATCGGCACGGTTCCCTTCCTCGTCTGGTACTGGATTCAACTCACGCCCAGCGGCCGGTGGCGGAGGCATCACCACAAGCTGAGCAAGGTTAGTTGCGGATCTGCTCTCCTAGAATTCATCCTCTCTTGCTACCTACTCCACCGATCTGTGCTCGAAATCTATTCACATCTCTCCTTCCAGGAAAATCCGGCTGGTACGTGGTGGCGGCAATCCCGCGAGTTCATCTAGTCAGTGCCCTGCTCCGTATCCCATCTCATTGCTGCAATTCATGCCCACCGTATTGGTTGTTAGTTGTTTTTTTCACCCACCAATGGATATACAGAGATCACGATTCTAGTTTAATCTGAAATTGATTCAGATGTTCAGTTTATTCATTGCAAAAGTTACCATTGTTTGAGACTCTCTATTTTCCACTGCAAATCAATTCATCTTCAGTCAAATTATCTGTCAATCATAATGATACAGTTGTATGTACCAAAAAAGGAATGTCCGCTGGCGCTCTGTATCTATATATGCTAGCGAGTCTCATTCATTTGTTCCAAAAAGACCAAATGAAACGAAACTGAAGTAGCCTAGGCCTACTAGTAGCAGATCAGTTTGCCCAGTTACTGAAGAATATTGAACAAACACCTGAGAAAATCTGAAATCTAAAACAGGACAATTAGTACACATAGTGAAGTCTGAAAGAAAATGTTGTGTACTAGCACTGTTACTTGCCAGAAATTACTGCATTCAGTAGTACAGTTACAGCATGACAGAGGAGAATTGTCGCAGTAGAAATCAAAGCTGAATTACAGTGAGTTTTACAATATATTTTCTTTAGATTTCTCTAGCATTACCAAGGTTCATCACTAAGAAAGTTCAACAGAACAAAGGAAAAAGAAGAGCCATGGGTAATGCTCTATTGGAACATGTGCAGTAAATTTGACCGGAAAAACAATAGTTCAGTGGTATTACTCTGTCCAATCATGCACACTAAATCTTGCAAGTTTTAACTGGAAAGCCATCTTAGGGAAGCGGAAGGAGAATTAGTGGTGGGAGTTTACTGCAGGGTTCGGCTTGGGAAATAGGCATTTAGTCCCATTCCCTTGTTTGGTGCACGCTGGGAATTACTTCTGAGAATCAAGAGGGAGTGTGAGTACAGTAGACATAAAAAGCATCTGCCTGTCATTGCACATAACATTTGGCATGATTAAATACGGCAGCTCTGATTGTGTTCAAGCACATTCATACAACTAGCACACAATACACTTCTCTCAGACCTGGCTTTCAATCTCATATGACTGGATTCTTGTCATGTTGTAACAGATATGTCACGAACAAGGATTAGCGTTGTTGAATCCAGTGAAGAGTATATGATGGAAGAACCAATCGAACATCATAACTGTGCTTGCTCCTTCGGTTTATGGACTCCGACTTGTTAAAAAAGGACCAATTAATTTATAGAACAAGCCAAGTGGTTCAAATGGTGCAGATTGGCAAGCATCAAACGACAATTCTGTTCCAGATAAGGGTTGTCGACTTAAATACTCTTTGGAACTTGCCATTGTTTAGGATTAAGTTCTTGTGCTTGAATTTTTTTGCAATTACATATACAAGACCCAAAATTTGATGTGTATCATTCTATTCTAGAACAAAGAAACTATGGTTCATAATGGTGGCAGTGCACGACAACTAGAAAAGTGTTCTGGTGCACACAAGGTATCTTCATAGTCTCATATACAAAATTATAATCAAACTATAGTGCTCCCATGTTTATGTGTTTACTTGTTGCTATCAGAATGTTGTCCAGAACCAAGAAACTTTTGATCAAAATTTCAGTGCACGGCAAGGGGAAATAAATTCTGCTGCACATAAGGTATATTCCAATTACCATATGCAATATTTCCATTGCTCCAATGGTTATGTATCTACTGGTCATCTTGCTATCAGAATGATGTTCAAAACAAAGAATCTTTACTTGAGAATGTTAGTGCACATCAGGGAGAAAAAACCTTCTGTTGCAAACAAGTTGGTATCTTTCCATAATCACATACAAATTTGTGTTCAGAATATAGTGCTAGATTGTTTATTTGTTTATTACTTCTTTGCTATCAGACTGTTGTCCAGACCAAAAAAATAACAAAAGGTGCTCATGCAGGCAATAAGAGTGCTCAAAGTGGTCCGTTGAGTTGGTTGGGAGTGCCCAAATTCATTTCATATGTTCCCTTGTTTTGTGTCTGTTTCTCATATGGTAACAATAATTTTCTCTGACAGGTAGGAACTAATGTATTCTTGAAGAGCCTAAAAAATCACAACAAGGACGAAGCTCTTGCTACAACTTTAAGTTGTGATCCTAAATTTAAACTTGATGGTGCTCAAATTAGAAATGAATTCTGGGCAATGAATGTTGATATGGCATTTGTGAAAACTGAAAATTTGGTATGGAGTTGCAAAAACTCCAATACTCTCGGTAATGCAGAAAAAACAAAGATTGCATGGCCTTCAACATTTGTACGTGACTAATATCTTGCCTTTATTACTACTTGCATCATGCCAATGCATTGCGAGTTAACAGTTCATTTGTTTTCTTAATTGTAGATTCAAAAGATAAATGGACGAGTATATGGGTGCGTGGCAATTATACTGCAATGATGATGTCAATGTTCTGTTTCAAGATGATGATGATAATGGATGCTTTTAGTATTAGTTATGTTGTAGGAATGACGTACCTATTGGATGTTGTTCCTCGTCTTTTAGTTAAGTTATAGGGATGTTGATGGATGCTTCCAGTTTAAGCTTTGCTGTCAAGAAAATAATTAGAGATTATGCATCACATTTGGATGATGTTCCTCATGTAATATCCACTGTTGTAATCCATCAGTTTTATATACTATATGATTTCTTCCTCTCGTGAGTATGTTCTTTTTTTTCCTTTACTTGAAATACAAAATTATCACCTTTACATGGATCATTAATTTAATTGCTAGAAAAATATATAATAATAATAATAATATCCACACTATATATGTACAACACTTGAAGCGTTGAAAATTCTCTGTTGCCAAGCAATGGGATTTTGATTCCTGTACATTAGCACCAACATATAAAAGTGTTGTGAAAATCCGTTTTATCTGTTGTACTCTACAACGGTCCCTTTACCAACGGTAGTATAAACGTTGCATTACGCGCTAGCAACACTGGATAAGGCTATGCATCACAAGCTGTTGGTAAATACACTAGCAACGCATATTTGGACATTTAGATACGGAAAAATGCGTTGCTATAGGGGCAGTCTTGTTGTAGTGGTCACAAACCGGATACGTATTTATATTGAATGGTTGAGCTGTCAGTTGGTGCAGTTCCAATCAGAGCGTCATGGCGAGATCTACGTGTGAAGCGAAGTACATAGCTGCTTCGGAAGCAGCAAATGAAGGAGTCTGGATGAAGGAGTTCATATCCGATCTAGGTGTAATACCTAGTGCATCGGGTCCAATGAAAATCTTTTGTGACAACACTGGAGCAATTGCCTTGGCGAAGGAATCCAGGTTTCACAAGAGAACCAAACACATCAAGAGACGCTTCAACTCCATTCGTGAACAAGTCAAGGATGAAGACATGGAAATTTGCAAGATACATAAGGATCTGAATGTAGCAGACCCGTTCACTAAGCCTCTTCCACGAGCAAAACATGATCAACACCAAGACTCCATGGGTGTAAGAATCATTACAATGTAATCTAGATTATTGACTCTAGTGCAAGTGGGAGACTGAAGGAAATATGCCCTAGATGCAATGATAAAGTTGTTATTTTATATTTCCTTATTCATGATAAATGTTTATTATTCATGTTAGAACTGTATTGATCGGAAGTCTAAATACATGTGTGAATACATAGACAAACACTGTGTCCCTAGTGAGCCTCTACTTGACTAGCTCGTTGATCAAAGATGGTTAAGGTTTCCTAACCATGGACATGAGTTGTCATTTGATAACGGGATCACATCATTAGGAGAATGATGTGATGGACAAGACCCATCCGTTAGCTTAGCATTATGATCGTTCAGCTTTATTGCTATTGCTTTCTTCATGTCAAATACATATTCCTTCGACTATGAGACTATGCAACTTCCCGATACCGAAGGAATGCCTTGTGTTCTATCAAACGTCACAACGTAACTGAGTGATTATAAAGATGCTCTACAAGTATATCCGAAGGTGTTTGTTGAGTTGGCATAGATCGAGATTATGATTTGTCGCTCCGAGTATCGAAGAGGTATCTCTTGGTCCTCTCGGTAATACACATCATAAGCTTGCAAGCAAACGACTAAGGAGTCGGTCACGAGGTGATGTATTACGCAATGAGTAAAGAGATTTGCCGGTAATGAGATTGAACTAGGTATGAAGATACCGACGATTGAATCTCGGGCAAGTAACATACCGATGGACAAATGGAATTGTGTATGTTGTCATAACGGTTCGACCGATAAAGATCTTCGTAGAATATGTAGGAGCCAATATGAGCATCCAGGTTCTGCTATTGGTTGTTGAGCAAAGAAGTGTCTCGGTCATTTCTACATAGTTCCCGAACTAGTAGGGTCCGCACGCTTAACGTTCGATGGCGATACTGTATTATATGAGTTATGTGATTTGGTGACCGAATATTGTTCGGAGTTCCAGATGAGATCACGGACATGACGAGGAGTCTCGAAATGGTCGAGAGGTAAAGATTGATATATAGGATGATAGTATTCGGACACCGAAAGTGTTCCGGAGTATATCGGGTATTTATTGGAGTGCCGAGAGGGATACCGGAACCCCCGGGGGAACATATGGGCCATATAAGCCATGAGAGGGGAGCACACCAGCCCACAAGGGGTGGCGCCCCCCCCCCCCTATGGCAGGTGGCCGAATAGGATAAGGAGAAGATGGGGTTCGGCCCTCCTTCCCTCTCTTCTTGTCCCTTCCTTTTTTCCGGTGGAAATACGAAAGGGGGGGCGCCCCCTGGCTGCCTCTCCTCCCCTCCCACCTATATATATATGTGGGGGGGGTGGCGCCTAGAACACACAACATCAACTGTTAGCCGTGTGCGGCGCCCCCCTCCACAGTTTACACCCCCGGTTATATTCTCGCGGTGTTTTGGCGAAGCCCTACGAGGATCACTTCATCATCACCGTCAGCATGTCGTCGTGCTAATGGAACTCATCTACTACCTCGACACCTTGCTGGATCAAAAAGACGAGGGACGTCACCGAGCTGAACGTGTGCAGAATTCGGAGGTGCCGTATGTTCGGTACTTGATCGGTCGGAGTTAGAAGAAGTTCGACAACATCAATCGCGTTGTCAAACTCTTCCGCTTACGGTCTATAAGGGTATGTAGACACACTCTCCCCTCGTTGCTATGCATCTCCATGGATATGGATAGATCATTGCGTGCGCGTAGAATTTTTTTTTCCATGCGACGATTCCCAACACTTGGGTCCTTGTAGTCGTCGCTAGATGTCTATGAATCTGGATGTATTTTTTTATTATTTTTGTTGTTCGTTGTAGTACCATGATTGGAGATGAATAGACTAGAAAATTTCTCGTAAAAATATATACTCCATAACTTTCTTTTTTTTATTTGCATTTCCATCGTATAATAACCTTTTGGTATGTGAATGATATTTTGAGTCCCCTGTGGTGAGGCCAACTCCACCGCACGACCCCAAACGGACGTCCGGATTGGCCGGATTTTGTCCCTTTGAGGCGCCGATGGATTCGCCCGTGTCCAGCTTTGTCTGTTAGGTAGTGCATGCGCCCATCGGGTGGCAGCACCCCAAATCATGTCTGGGATGGACGTGAATAAAAAATATAAAAACTAGAATGAAATGACTAAAAAGTAAATAAACGCATTTAAAAAACATAAAACATATATAGGGGCACGGCCACAAAACGGCCCAGTTTCCACATCCACTTAAAAGGCCCAGTTTCATAATTAACATAAAAACAAAATAAAAAACGCCTCCCGCGCGCTCCTGCCGCGCCCGTCGGTGCCGTGGCCGTCGCCGTCTTCACTGGCCGCCGGTGTTGTCGTCGTTGCTGACGAGGTCGACGTAGTCCGGCAGCGTCCCCAGGTGGGCCGGCGGTGCGTGGTTGACGGGGGCAACCTGGAAGGCCGGAGGTGCCTGCACCACCTCCTCCCGTGGCGAGGCCTCCCGCTCCGGTGATCGCGGTGGAGTGGCGCACCAGTTCACGCCCACGCCAGCGGCTAGGGCTGGAATTTGAGCCGAGTCGAGCCAGCTCAGCTTGACTCGCTAGAGCTCGTTTCGTTAACGAGCTAGCTCGACTCGACTCGTTACTATAACGAGCTCAAACCCAAGATTGGCTCGACTCATATAACTCGCGAGCTGGCTCGTTTAGCTTGTTAAGCTCGTTTAAGATATAAACATAAAGCCCTCAAATATGATAAAAATGATTATGTATATATTAAACATATACATCACTATACAATTGTAATTTTCTTGTAACGCGTGAGTCTCCTAGGAGGCTAGGCCTTCAACTGCTTGGCCTTGGGTTGTGCGCCTGGGACGTAGGCTATTTAGTGGCTGATCTTTCTTTGTATTGGGAGTGGCTGATCTATTGTATCAAGCCTAATGAGTTACACGAGTACTTGTGAGATTGGCTCGTTTAACTTGGTCTATAAACGATCTTAAACTAAAGCTCGGCTCGACTCGTTATTCTTCGAGTTCGAGTCGATTCGAGCTGAGTCACGAGCTACTTGTTTAGCTCGTGAGCTTCGAGCTTTTTTTCCAGCCCTACCAGCGGCCATCTCCGGAGCAGTGCAGGACCAGCCCCACCCCTGGCCCAGCAGCCCCTGGAACGTGGCCAGCGGCTCCTCCTCCATCGCGTCCTCCGGGAAGGTGACGTCGCGGCCGACGGCCGCCAACTGTAGCTCCGGGAAGGCCACGTCGCCGGCGGCAGAGAGGGCCATGGCCTCCTCCAGGACGTCCCATTGCCGCTCGTCATGCATGTTCATGGAGTCCTCCATGACACGCTGCACGTGACGGGCCTCCTCCTCCGCTGTCATGCGAGGAGGTGGAGGTGGCGACGGAGACGGGGAAGGCGACGGCGGCCGCACCCGCGTACGCCCGCGCGCCTCTGCACGTGGCCGTTGCGGCCCCGACACCGTGCTGGCGAAGTACGATGCGCGGCGCGTGTCGTGCTCGTCCTGGAGCCATGTGTCCCACAGCGGCGAGTCGGGGGCGTACCTGTGGTCGTAGTACAAGTCGTCGGGGAGGAGGTGGCGGTGGCGCGCGATCTCATCGCGCCGGGCACGGCCGCTTGCTAGCACCGGTGGGATGGGGACCCGGTCCGCGGAGAGGTGCCAACCGTTGGGGAGGTGGATGTCGCTCCACGGGACCGGCGTCCTTGTCTCCCAGTACCTCCGGCACATGTCCGCGGCGATGTACTGCCAGTCACGCTCGCCGGCCGGTCTCGGGGCAATGGTGAAGGGGGCTGGCGCGGGGGCTCGACGGGAGGAGAGCGGCGGTGACTCGGGCTCCTCCTTCACGGATCCGCGGCGGCGGCCCGAGGAGAAGCCAGCCTCGCGGTCGTGCCTCCCCTTGCGGCCGTAGTTCCAAAGGCCCATGGTTGTGGCCGGCCGGCGAGGTCGACGGGGAGGAGCGGTTTAGGGTTTCGAGGGTGTCGGGTTTCGAGGGGGCAGAGAGGGGCCGGAGTGGGAAGTGTGGACGACGACCGGTCAACGGCTTCCCATTTAAGAAGGACGACGACCTGGAGCTGTGCGGATGACAAGTGGGGCCACCCGCCCGTGCGCATTTATGTTGGCGGGTGGGAGGTAGGTGGCCGCCTACCACGCGGACGCTCGAAGCGTCCGTTCGCTGTCCGCCGCGACCCAAACCCGGCGCAAGTTTGCGCTCAAAATGGGTCGGCTCAGACACAAAACGGACCAGATGGGTCCGGGCCGTGGCGCTGCTTTGTCCGTTTTGCCCCAAACGTACGGGGCTGGACAAGATAGGGTGGCGCGATGGAGTTGGGTTGATGAGTGTGAAAAAGCAAAGCGCGGAACCGCAGTCCGCAGGGACGAGACTTGCATGCTCCCCTCCCGTGTGCCCATCCGTGCTCCCGCGTACGTGGCTTGATTTGATTGGAACAAAATAAAGCCCGACCCCACCCCCTTAAAATCAGGAGGAGAGATGATTAGATTAGAAAGAAAAAAAGAAAAAATACAACCGTTGGATAAGATGAGAGCACGGATGGAAGCATGGAAAGGGAGCAGGCAAGCCGGATCTAGTCCGCAGCCCTACCTCCTGGTACGTGCCGTTTGCTGGGAATATACCTGGCCAAATGGGCCGGCCTAGACGTGCCAGCCCTATAGCCCGCGTGCCTGGCCCGTCACGGGCCGGCCCGGCACGTGGCTTAACGGGCCGTGCCCGGCACGTGGCCCGGCTAGGGCCAGGCACGCGTGCCGGCCCGGCACGGCACGTCTAACACACAGCGAGGAGCGACTAGTACTGGAACAAGCGGCACGAGCGCACGAGATCGGGATTCACTCGAATAAAAAAAAAGCGCACGAGATCGGGAGAAGCGGCAGGAGTGCACGTGGCCGAGGATCGTCTCGCTCGAAATTGTCGTTGAGGGAGGGCCCGGGAGGAGCGGCACGATCGTACAAAACGTGGCTTGATTGACTCCTTTTTCTAGTTAGCCTAGCCTTGATGTGCCTCATTTTTTTCCAGATCTCCTTTTCAGTTGGCCTCGATGTGCCTTCTGGCACTAGCGCACGAGACATAGGTTTTTTTTAGGCTACGAGACGTGCGTGCCTCGATCTTTCTTATTTTTAGACAACGTATACGTGCCTCATCTGTTTACTTTTTTTTTTGAGGGGGGCCTCATCTGTTTACTTGCACAACGCAATCTTGATGATGATCACCACTTGATGTCATCCTCCATGGGCTATATGATATCTTCCTTCCGATATCAACCTTGTTGATGACACCACAACCTTTCCCGTCCAAAGCACGAAAAAGACCAAACTAGGTCACAATTGGCATTTTATTCAAATATTAGGTATGATAATATATTTATTTTAAATACACAGGAAGTGATTGAGCTAAATACTAGGAAATAATATTTGGGCTAGGCCGATCCTGGCTCAACTTGGGATTTTCATACGTGCATTGTTGAGCCCGACCCGGGGTATGATCAGATTATAGCTGGCCAAATGGGCCGATTTTTTAGGCCGGCCCGTGAGCATGCCGGCACGGCACGGGCTAAACGGGCTGGGCCTGGCACGCGGCATGCCCTGGCCCTGGAGGCTGGGCACGCGACCCGGCATGACACGACCCGATTAAGTTTATTTTTATTTTTTATACATATATATGGCCTAACATGTAAAAATAGGCTAAAAAACGTTCAGTGCGTCAAATAATAGGCTGAAAATATGCAGCCCACCATACTAAACGGGCCAACGTGCCGGCCTGTTTACTAACTGGGCCGTGCCTGGGCCTGGGGGCGCAGCATGCGGGCCGGCACGACACGGCCCGTATAGTAATCGTGCCCTGGCGAGCTGTGCTGGGCCGGGCCGTGCCATGCCGGCCCGTTTGGCCAGGTATAGATCAGATCAAGGTCCACCTAAGGCCCGTTTGCTGAACCCTTGTTCTTTCAGTAACATTCCATGGGGATTCTTTCGGTTCTGTATTCTGAAGCCTATCCAATGTTCAATGTTCAGACAAAATTGAAGTACTTACCCAATGTTCACTGCGGTGTTCAATATTCAGACAAATTTGAAGTACTTACCCAATGTTCACTGCTGTGTTCAATATTCAGACAAATTTGAAGTACTCACCCAATGTTCACTGTTTTGTTCAATATATGCAGACAACTTTATAAATACAATTTGTTTTGGACTCTTAACCTTGACTCTGAAAGCACAATGTACTACTACATGCCTAGTGTCCGCACGAAAACGGACAAATATGTGAACTTGGCAAGACTCCTAAAGACTGTGTAATAATATTTCGTAATTCATAAGAGAAGGCAGTAGCATAGATGATGTGAGTCACACAGACTGTGTTACTCAAATGATATTTTGTAACCAAAATATTTTTTAGTTCGAGTCAGAGATAGAAAATGCAGCTCAGCTCAGTTCATGCGCTACTACTCCCATTTCAGATTAGCTTTCTGATCTTTACACCCAGCAAGAAAAGAATCTGTCACAGAGGAATTGAAACGTATTGGCTTTCGCCGAAGGATTAATGTCACACACACACATCAGAAACAGAGCAAATTTGGGGCATTTTTCTCTACTCTTTTCTTCAAGCCCACTTATTACAAGGCTCAGTTTTATCTAGTACCCGCACGATACGTACATACTAAGTGCTCAACTTTATAAATTCAACTCGTCTTGACTCTGACATCCAAACACTAACAGAAATATATTAAGTTATTAACTAATTTGGCTAGACTCCTAAATAGTACAGTGTAATAATATTTTCTACTCAAATGGTGAGTCACATACATTGTGTTACTCAAATGAAATGTTTTTCCTCCTGATGCGCCCGCTTCTTGCTACATCTGTAAGTTGTGTTGCTTGCATCTTACAGCTTATCATGTAGTTGTAGTAGGGTGGTATGCGTGACCTCCATGCAAGAGCCTTGAATTTCCACGTGGTACTGTACGGCCTAAGATGATGTTGTCACTAGTGATCTTGGGGACTCAGAGTTCGACTGGTGCAATGGAAGAGGGATAAAATTAACAACGGGTGATACTAGCTATTTGGGGTGTTGCTCAATTTTGACTAGAGACCCGGGTGGGTGTTCTGGATGGAAGATTTGAAGGTGAGTCAAGGTAGTATGAGGCACTGAGGCTAGTGCTGGATGGATCAGCATGCTATATATATGATGTGGTGGCGACTTGCCAACTTTTGAGTGAGTCTTTGTCTGCCGTGTGGAACTGAGTCTGACTTGACTCGTAGCAAATCTATGCCAAAACAGCATCTGCATCTAGATGATAGATGATGCACATAATTATAATTTGTTACATGTCACAGTCTCATATATATCAGAACTAACTAACTGGTGCCCTTTTTCCTTGTAGAAATTTCTCCTTGACGTGTTATATAATAAGTTGGACTTTATTTGGGTAGACTGTTCTACAAGGAGTGGTGGTTTAGTGAAATTAAAACCATAAATGAGACAAGGAAGAGAAAAACATGCCGTTTGTTGACTGGAGGGTTGAATTTTCACTTTTGACAAAAGACTGAGAAATGAATGGCAATGCAGTCTAGAAGGAATTTTGGTGTTTGGCTCCAGGAATAGTCGAATTTGCTTTGCTTTCTACGTTCAGCGAGAGAAAGCAGTCTCGCATTTCTTCGAGAAGAGCGATATGACCGAAATATCGGCCGATACTAGTTCTGTTTTACCGCGGTTAGCAGTATTTTTTTTGACACTCATACTGCCGTTAGCAGTAACTTGGCAATTAAACTGATTAACAATAAGAGCAGCAAAGCCAGGCCCATCAATCCCAGTCATTCATTCCTGCTTTGCTAGCCGTTAACTGAACCTGTACCTTCAGTTTCAGGTGTTGTTGTACTCAGAGCAGCTGGAACTGTGCCCGGCCTCCTTGGCAAGCACTGCACTTCCTCCTTCCCAGGCATCCTTGCTTGCTGCTGCATTTCCTTGAACTCCTGGCGCTGCAGCTTCCGTCCATTGAAGCAACTATATGTGGTCAGGCCAGTTAGATCCCATGTTTCTCCAATGGGGATGGGGTAACAATAATCCCCTGACCTCTAGTGCTGACTGCTGACTCCTGAACCCACAAGGAGCATATTTGGAGAAACAAGTTTATCAGATTATCATATTTCATTAAATAAAGATGTCTGAACTACCACAGTTACCAATAACATTCAGCTTCTCCAAAAACTAGTATGGTGGGCTTCACCTTCAACTTTTGTGTCAGCTAGTCACTCAGTTGCCCTTGATCATAGCCATATCTAGCTGCTCCTTGATCTGTTTGAGCGACAATTAATACGGGACGGAGGTAGTAGGTAATAACTTTTTGTATGGTAAAGATCACCCCGCCTCCTCCTGGGCAAGTTAATAACTCATATCATTGATTCGATACTGAATTATGGAAATCTGATACTTGTTCAAGCTTGTGTTATGCATTTTATGAAAATTGTAATCATTTCTATACTGTCTAAGTTCTAAATGGATGTCATATTTTTTTTAATCTAAGGCACCTGGGCATTAGATAAGTTGCTATGTTGTTTGCTTGTACTCCTTTTATGGCCTTTATCTGTTGCTACGGGAACTAGAACATGGATTCCCCACACACACAAAAAACAGAACACGGATTGCAAAATTCAATCTAATTTGTTCCCTTCTCGCCATTTATTTATCTATTATTATTTTTTCTGAGTCAAAAGATAGAAAAAGCAGCTCAGCTCATGGGATGATAGACAAGAAACCAACAACTTAATTCTATCTTATCGTTACCTCCACTACTCCCATTCCAGCTTAAGTTTCTGATCTTTAAACCCAGCAAAAAAAGAATCTGTTACAGAAAATAAATGCGACAGAGGAATTAAAACATGTGGGTTTTCACCCAAGGATCAAGTGCACGCACACATGAAAAACAGAGCAAATTTGGGACACTTTTCTGTACTCTTTTCTTCATGTTCAAGGATTATTGCAAGGCTTAGGTTTATACAGTACCCATAGTATCCAGATCAATCGGATATGGACTCAAGCACTCAACTTTATAAATACATTTTATCTTGGACTCTGATTTAACCGGCAATGCAAACATTGTTTTGATTCTGAAAGTACTTGCCCAAACACAACCAGAATGTACTTGACATGCAAACTTATGCTACTAGGCCGGCCCGTGTACTTAACGTGCCTGGCCGGGCCGTGCCGTGCCTGGCCCGTTTAACCCTGGCCGGGCCGGCCCGTTTGGCCAGGTATTGACGCCGGTTTCCCTGCTGATGTATTTTATTTTAGATCTACTACCAGGCAAAAATCCCCCTTCTCCTTCCTCGCTCGATCCCCAAATCCCCAAATCAAATCGCTGCCTCCACCCTAACCCTAACCCTAACCCTAGCCGCGCCGCCACCATCGATCCGATCCCCAAATCCCCCTTCTCATTCCTCCCTCCCTCCACCAAACCCCAACCCCTAGCCGCCATGGCCCCCCCGATGGTTCTGCTCAACCGCCATGTTGATTTCTCCCACGACGAGGCCGCAGTGCCAATCCCCTCCCCCTGCCCGTGGGGAGCAAGCAACAAAGAGATGAGTGATGCAGTCATCGAGTACCTGCGCGCCCTCAAGGCCCGCGCAGTCGTCGCCTCTCCGCCGCAACTCTCCTCCCTCCGCATACTACCGCCGCCGAATTCCGCCCCGCTCCTAGGCCTGCGCTCGGGCCACATCTCCAGCGCGGACAAGAACCTGGTCGCCCTCTACGCCGGAGGGTACCGCCCTGGCGCCGAAACGTTTGCGGAGATGGGAGCCTATCTCATCTACGACGCCAGGGATGGCTCCCTCTCCGTCATCCCCCCTATCCCCTCCCACGACGAGTATATGGCCATGGGGCACCAGTCGGCCGTCGTCATGTGCGACGCCACCGGGGGTGGCTACCTTCTTGCCGAGCTCGTCTGGGTCATGCCAGGCTTCTCCCGAGCCGCCGTCTGGCTGTGGGAGTCGTCTGCCAAAGAATGGGTCTTGAAGCCTGGCTGCCTGCCCCTTCCACCCAGCATAGCCATGTATTTCTCCATTCACTCGTGCTTCTCTTATCGGGGCTCTACCTTCTGCTGGGTGGATCTCCACCAAGGCATGGTGCTCTGTGATCTGCACCAAGGCTGCAAGTTGAGCTTCATTGAGTTGCCCCAAGGACGTCCAAACTATGATGCCTCCGACTATCCAGGCGGCCTCTGTGCTGAGGAGTTCCGTTCCGTGGCCTGTGTTCGTGGCTCCATCAAGTTCCTTGCCTTCAATAAATTTGTTGAACGCAAGCCCGGCGAAGAATATGGACTGACCGTCTGGACTCTCTACCCTGACCACCCAGGGTGGAGCATAAGCTACCAGTGCAGCGTCCAAGACATCTGGGCAAACACCAACTACCAGTCTGCTGGTTTGAGACAGCTTGCTCCGTCGTTCCCTGTCCTGAGCATCCATCAAGACGGCGTTGTCTACCTAGTCGTAAACGATACCAGTGTGGTGGGGAAGGACCGTCGACTAGTGCACAAGGCCCAGTATTTGCTTCGTGTCGACATGGGGAATAACAACGATGTCCAGGTCTATCAACAGAAGACGACGCATATTTATTCCCAGCTCTTTGCAAGTGAGTTCAGTGCGCACCGACGACAGGATCACCCAGTACTACTACCACCACCAAGCATGGTTTCATTTGCATAGTACTGTCATTTTATCTATGTATGTTCACTATCACTGAACATGCTTTCATTTGCAGGCGTGCTACTATAATTTTGCTTAGGTTTTATAAAATGATTAAAATTCCAATGCTTGCTTATCGCGTCCAGTTTGCTTCATACTTGCTAATAGAAATCAAGATATTTGGCCACCTCCTCATGTTGAACAGTAGATGTCTGATATAGATGCTCATCCGCAATCATGATTCTGTAATCAATTGTCACTACCTGAACATGCAAAGTCCATTCAAAGATGTCAGCGTATGTGTTGTCATTAGCTTCACCCCTACACTTTTAAGGCATTCAGTGAATATAGCAGCGTATGTGTAGTTCGTTTCTGAACTTGGAATTGGTATGAGCCAAGTCCATTCAAAGATGCACATAGCAGCTGAAGCATAATTTCAAACTAGAGCTGAGCACTGACGGTGTCTGAATGAAAGATGTCAAAAGTAAATAAATGTACCCTTGACACAGATGGCTGTTTCAACGATTTTAATTCAGAGCATCCTAGACTGACCTTTAGACATTGTGTTGGGTGTTTCCCAAATAATTAATATCGACGCATGTTTACTCTAGCTTGCAATTTTTCATTTTTAAAATTGTTTTTAGGTAATTATAACCTGTCATATGGTCACACTAAAGGTATTATGTTTGACAAACATCTCTGTTTCGTTTTTGCCAGAGAGAGATAGAAGCAGCAAGCGAGTGTGGCGCAAGTGGAAAGAAGACGAAGGCCTGAGATGTTGCAACACATCAAGTGGAAATTTGGACCGCATCATTATCACTTTATGTTGTGTGGGTCCACTGGAGGCATTTGATGTGGTCATTATCAACTGTTTTTATTTATTAAACTGGATTTTGGGTAGAATGCATTATGTATGAGTCATGGCTCTATGTCTAGTGTATGTCTAGTGAGTGGCTTCTTTTGGATTGTAACTTGCATCATTGTCATTTTCTTACATGAATTCTACTACTATGATTTTACAAGCAATATTAGAGAACTAATTTGATGCCTCCGTTGTTTGCTTGCCCATGATTTGACTGGCATTGACAGACCAAAAACAAGATAAATTTTGGATTTTAAAAGGAAACAATTTGTTAACTAGCGTGATTTTCATACTTGCTAATAGAATGATTGCCCATGTACCCTTGACGCTCATGTTCTGTAGCGTGAACTTGTGGTGCTTGAAAAAAAAAATGAAAAAACCCATGTTTATAAAGTTTAAAAAGAATTTGAAAACAAACGTCTAAAGTTGAATGTGTTTACCACATGAAATTTGGTTTGCACACACGTAATATACATTTGTGGTGCGCTCGTGCCATTTGTAATTTCTGCGTGGCCTGTGGTTACATTTGTTTGTGCGGCATGGCTGGATTTCTTTGATGCCTTCAAAGACTGGTTGCACCACAAGGCATACAATCGCTTGTTTTGAGTGTGCCTATTCAGAATTAATGAAACAAAAAATTTCAAGCTGAAAAAAGTGAAAAGGTCCAGTTGGATGACAATCTCGTTGATACAATATATTTTCAAGCTGAAAGAGCCTGGAATTGTGTACGTACACGAGGACTCAGACCAAAGGTGCAACAAAACCAAGGAATGAACAAACACACACAACAAGCCACCACCCGAGTGTCCAGCACAAGAACAAGTATTAGACATGCATTCAACTCTCACAAAATGCGTAGCAGGCCATCTAGCTAAACAGTCAGTCACCCGCAGGCATTGCGCTTGAAAGCTAAACAGTCAGTCACCCGCAGGCATTGCGCTTGAAATCAGTACAAGTATTAGACATGCATTCAACTCTCACAAAATGCGTAGCAGGCCATCTAGCTAAACAGTCAGTCACTCGCAGGCATTGCGCTTGAAATCAGTACAAGTATTAGACATGCATTCAACTCTCACAAAATGCGTAGCAGGCCATCTAGCTAAACAGTCAGTCACCCGCAGGAATTGCACTTGAAATCAGTTATTTTGGACCATCTCACAATCAACTGTGTGATCACCAAGCCTGCAAATAAGCAAAAAACATATCAGATAAGTTGCCATATTATGTATGATTACCAACTAGCAAGTGCATAGCTCACATTTGAATCACTTCATCAACAAAAGTCTCAATCGATGCAGGGCATGGCTGCTGGCATTTGCTTTTGAATCTAACTAAAATTTGAAACAGCATATGTGCTAGAAAATATTTCTCAGCCACCACCAATGAGAACGCTGCTTCAAGCTTATCTAATGGGAACCCCTGCATCAAAATAAGTTTTATCAGCTTGTCATACAAAAATAGCTTGTCAAACTTAAATAAAAGAGAGAATATTTCAAAAAATATCTTACTAAGCGGTGTTTGAAGAAATTGTGAGAAAACGCGAGCAAACTGACTCCATTATTCTTGTACGGGTACCGTATGTTCCCCTCATCATCTTCCCACCAAATATAAGTGTACGTTTTATCCATTGCTGGAATCTGCCTCAACCTGTTCTCCCAATTAAAATTCGCGAGAGCTTTTATCAAGGCGGTTAGATCATCTTCACCAAGCCTTTTAATCAAAAGGTCCAGAAATGCACTGTGATTGATCCTTTCAGAATATGTCAAGAGAGAAATGTGATTTGTGACAAAAGCAATCACTGCCTTACTTTGACAGTCAACATTTGGACCTTTAGCTGACAAGAGCGCAATCAGATGATGAAAATCCATTGGATATTTGTCAGCTGCGTCTCCTAAGGCCCGGTCAAAGATTACAGAAACAGCATTGTAGTCCAACAAGGCAGAAGGCCGACTATATTTTTCTGGGGCAGCATCGATACGGACATTTCCATCGGTGTCAAACATAATTTGCTGGGAACTGAAGTTACCTCCGAAGGAATGGCCACTAAAGTGCTTCCGGCACAGGTAGATTAGCACTTTTTTACATCGAACTTGGAGGAGACGTGCCAGATATTTCACTTCCATTTGTGGCTGTATGATGGCCTGTTCCGGGAGAAGTAGGTCCCCTGGCAAAGGCACACGCTGGTATGGATCCAGATCACTGATTACATAATCCCAGTTGTGACCAGCACTGCAAAACAAACAAAATTAGTGTTTTACATGGTGGATATTTCCATGTGCGTCTATAAGAAACTTAACAATTTAGTGATGCCAATGTTCTATGGATACAAATAAACTCACAGACAAGAAAACTGCAGAAACATGGTACAATTGACTACAGGTATGCACTCAACATAAGCCATGAAGGAATTTGCAGGGAACAACCCCATATCATCTAATATTTATACAGAAAAGGGCCATTTTCCTTGGTAACCATTGTGTAAGCTGAACAGTAAACGATAGTGTCCAGCCTGACACAGCAGAATCGAAAGCATGCTGAAGTTAAAATCCACATGAGCCATACATAGATTAATGGTTGGGCATAATCTATCAACTTGAATTGTTAGAATTAAAGGGGAAAAATAGATATGATCGGCACATACTGCATCACCCACTTCAATTATTCATGAAGCCTAAGTTTCAGAATTAAGCAACAGTATTTGTGAAACTTCAATTTTAGTATCCATCATACCAGGAATTGAACAAAATAACAATGTAGAACCTATCCACCAATGGAATGTAATGCACACTTGCAAGAAAAAATAACATCTTAAAGACAAAAAGCAGCTGTGAGGAATAGTAAGTTCAAGAAGCTGGTAATAAACCTCTACCAATAAAAATAATTTCTGAAATTTAGTCTAGCGCAATTTATTACATACCAGCCACCTCTGAGTCTTGGATTAATTATGATTTTTGAATCCTTGTTTATCTGATAATAGGATAGAAGTTGCTCAGGATCCAACACTTTTCCACAATAAATTGAGTAAAAATCCTTGGATTTTACACCCACTTTATCACATGCCACCTTCATTAACATATTCACATTTGAAGTGTACAGATTTTCCTGATGAGAAATTGTTGTGCCACAGAGATGTAGAAACACCTGAGAAACTCCCTGCAAATAATTGTTGGCTAGAATGTTAGATAAATTGGAAGTTACAATTAAGGCAGAGAGAAAGCTATACAAATATAAGGCATAATAAGCAGATAACATAATTATGTTTAGTTTAAATCTAGATTTGACATTCATTTAAAACTAATGTAATATCCACCGAAAAACAATCTATGGCTATTTTCGTCAATATGATGATACCTACAATCATCAATACCCATAACAAATTCAGACAGCTAGAATTCACTAGATTTAACGGTTATGCTTGTTGGAGACATAAAGGTAGCAAGCTTCCCAACAAATCAAATTAGTAAAAACCTTGGAGCCATAGTACTTGCATGCACAAATGGCAACCATAGAATGGATGGATATGACCCTGATAATCTATATAGAGCTGACGGTTTGGTGACAAGATCGCATTGTTCCAGATCAAGTTGAACCCACTGCCCACATTTACAACAAACATTCGATTCAACATCCAGCATCCAAAATACTACCATGAAGCATTGCAACACAAAATTACCTCAGTATAATAGTCGCTGTCTATCTTCTGCACTAGGCCCTTTTAGCTGTTGGAGGAATTCTTAAAACCCTGACATAACATAAGCAATTGATGAAACCATGTAACAACTCATTGAAATAAACAGACAAACATACAATTGAATAAGTATGAAGAATCATAACCCACCCAATGTCATTTAAGGTATTGTTTCTAGAAATATCACCTTTATAATCACATATTTATTGAAAATTAATTGAAAGGTGCTGCTAGTGTACCACACATGGACAGATAATAACACAGCATTTTCCAACATATAGCAACAGCAAGTTCCTATAAAATTTTATCTTTCAGCAATGATCAGGAAAGTGTAACATATGCACGGGTCCGAAGAAAATCAGAATTAGCGACAAGCTAGACTATATCTTGAAGTAGGACTGAATGGGTCCAAACAAAATCAGAAATAGGACAAACTAAGCTATGCTGTAGCTTGAATGCAAAGCGCTATTTTAGAATCTTGCCTTTAACTCTTCAAATCGAAGAGAATAATTACTTGATTCCTCTCCATCAGAAACTAGTATCACATCATCACTCACGGAACCAGCCCTGAGATAAAAATTCATCTACAAGCAATTTTACAAAATATTATCAGCCAGAATGTAAAAGCATAGTAGAAGAGCTGCTGCTTGATTCACTAGCCCTCAAGTAATAGTTCATCTACAATATATGATCATCCAAAATGTAAAAAAAAATCAGTACATTGATGCAAGCTCTGAGATAATTAGTGTGTCAAATTACCTTCGAGATATAATTGCATTTTCCATTATTAGACCCAGGGTAGCCTCCCCTATCACTACAGAAACAATCTGGAAAATCACTAAATGCCTGCAATGAACATAAAGTATTGGTGCAAAACAATGGGTATGTTCCATCTAAAAAGGGAACACTCTTTGAGCAAGCCAAGAATATCTGATCAGCATGATTTCATACTTCTCAATTTATTATGCGTCACATACCTCATAGTCTTGTGGTCTTAAGCTGTTATCCCTCGATCTTTGAGCCAACTGCTTCACCTCCTCACCGATTGTAGCAAGTCCTGTCTTGTCTGCATCCTGCAACACAAGTAATGAGTTAGAAAAGAGAAAGACACAAAACGTAGATGGTTATACATTCTTTGGGCAGTAAATGTATACCCAGCCAACTTTATTCTCTTTGGCAAACCTTCCACATGAGCGACTTAAAAGACAACAATATACATATAAGAACCGGTGATTACCTTTCTAACAAGGTCTTTAGATATCTTCTTTCGGTGCAGATTAAAGGTGAAGATTATAAGTTGCCCCTTCAAAAAAAAAGATTGTTCTAATATCTTATTTCGGTCCGTTGGGAGAACGAGGATCAACTAGAAGGGATCGTTGGTGCTATAATCCTTGATCATAACGGGAAGTTTATAGCGGCAACCAATGAGAAGATGAGTTTCTATTTCGATGCTTTTTCATTGCAAAGGTGATAACTGCTAGATTTCGGCGGGTGAAACAAGCTAGAGTTGGGATCTGATAATGCCGAGGTGGTTTTGGCCTTTCAAGCAGTAATGTGACCTATCTTTTTTATCGAAATAGAGGCAACAGTTTTGCCTCGTCTATTAATTAAGCAGAAAAGAGTTGCCCGGTTAATTAACGAAAAACCGGGCTAAAACCGTCACAACCGCTGAGCGGCACACACAAGATACCCCACACATACCACTCCAAAGAGTGCCTCGTCGAGACAGCGCACATGCATCATCGTCATCATTCCTCCCCTAGAAGCGTCATCGCCACCCCTAAACCCTGAGCAAACGACTCCAATTCCGTTGTAGGCGATCGTTGACTCAACCCACACTGTAGAGGCAGAGTGAAGTTGTATGAAGATCCGTGCCAAACTCAGCCACCTACGATCAGACAACGCAGCTCCGACTCTCACGGAGAACAATGAATGGCAAAACCAGGCACGACTGGCGCCACGGAAGATCACCAAACTGTCCACCTGCACCAGTCATCGTATACCATAGGGCCCCCGCCGCCGCAGCTTCGACTTCACAGCAACACAAGCAGAGGAAATCCCGTGGACATGCCAAAGAAGAGCCGACTACCTCAACCATTTCCGCGTCGCCGATGTCGCTCCCATGCCACAGAAATCTGAACTCCAAAACCACCGCCATCCACTGGTCCCACTCACCGGTGCCGAGCTCCAAAGACAAAGCCCCCAAGAGGGAATACGACACCAAGGCGCTGCCATCATCCAATCACGCAAGATCAAGGGATGTGAACACTGAAATTCCTTTTCGGTACCCACACATCCCTCTAAAAAAGTTTACATATTTCGATGCAGATAAAAGGTGAAGATTATAAGTTACCCCTTCAATAAAAATAAACATAATGTTTTGATCTCTTATTCGGTCCATTGGGAGAACGAGGATCAACTAGAAGGGATTGTTGGTGCTATAATCCATGATCATAACGGGATGTTTATATCGGCAACCAATGAGAAGATGAGCTTCTGTTTCGACGCTTTCACCCCAAAGGCGACAACGGTTAGATTTCGGCTAAACTTGGCTAGAATAGTCGGATGTAACAAGGTAGAGCTGGAATTTAATAACGCCGAGGTGGTTTCGGCCTTGCAAGAGGGAAGATTGAGTTCAGTGACATGACCTATCTTTGATGATAGCTACTACATGACCCAGGCCTTTAAGCATGTTTTGTTCACTCGTTGTAACATGAAGAGCAATCAAGTTGCCCATGAGATGGCGAAGTTAGGTGGATTTTCTACCCCCGGTACCTGGATGGAGTCACCTCTAGTTGAGGTGGTCTCGTTTATTGTATCTGATACGCTGGTTCTCACAAATAATTAAATAAAAAATTATTTGTCAAAAAAAAAAGAATTAGAATTAGTTGATTGTGAATGTCTGAGAGTACCCTTTGAAATAACTTTAAGATTCGAGTAAACTTTTAACTTGGTGTACCGAGGCAAAACAAGTGAAATGCAAGAAACCACCACATTTGCGCCATCACTAGAAGAGAAGATGTGTTTAAGGGGTTTTGTAGAAACAATCGTAATCCCCTGAACTGACAGACCGGGCCCGCTTGCAGATGTTGACGTGGCAAAATAATAATATCAATTGCGTATATACGGATCTAAGTTTCTATTGCAGAAAGACTCCTCCTCAAAAGAAAAGAAAAAGAAAAAAAAAGGTGATCGGGTCCCTCCCTCCAACTACAACCCGTGCGCCTTCATCTTCCCCGGCACGCCTCCACTACATGCTCGGTCATGGGGAAGGAGCTCCGCGGTATTTTAATCAAAGCATCTCCAACAGGCGCCTCAAAAAAACTCCGCACACTAAAAATTTATTCTTTTGGGCGCCGAACAGCTCCAGCAGATGCTGTTGCGCTAAAAGATTTAGGGCGCACGCTGAAAAATGCTATCGCGGGCAACATATTTTGGGCTCCGGATTACGGGTGCTTCACAATTTGCACCGTCTGCTTTTTGAGTGCGCGTCTTTCAACGTCTTCTAAAGCAATGTTGGTCCGACGCATTAAAAGTGCTACAGTGGCGCGCTAAAAGTTTTATTGGGCAATTTTTATGCGGCCGGTGGAGATGCTCTCAAGAAGGAGGGTGTGTACTTCCCTGATGATCTAAAAGAAGGAGGGTGTGCGTGAGGCACTGAATGCTAGAGAAGCACACTTGTTTACAATGACCACGCATGCATGCATGTGGTTTCATTAGAGCAACTCCAACGCACGGACCCAACCGGACATGGGTTTTGTCCGTTTTTTGGCCATACGGGTCATCTGTCCGCCTAGCGGACATGAGACGGACACGCAATGCACCCAACGCAGGGACCCAAACGGACAACAGAACACAGAGGCAAGCGCACAGCAGCAGCAGAACCAAGCGAGCCAGACGACGGGTAGTAGTAGTGGTAGTAGTAGTAGTAGTAGTAGTGGTAGTAGTAGTGGTAGTAGTAGTGGTAGTAGTAGTGGTAGTAGTCGTGGTAG